>NW_006408564.1:4664806-4697654 GCF_000296735.1 Chrysochloris asiatica | reverse complement strand
CATAAAATTGAGCGTGTAGCTGATGAATATCCCCAGACAAGTGTATATTGTTCCACAACCTTTGTGTTTTCTCTTGAGGGAAAAAGATTTCTAACAGTGGCAACTGAATGGGATCACACTGCATTTTGATGAAGCAGAAGGTTAATTATTTGACCTAGAACCTAAGTTTCTGGGGTGTCGGTTTTAAGTCAGAAAGCATTGGCAAAATAAATAAAGCAGTAGGAAAAAGAGAAGAAAAAGAAACAAAACAAAACATGTTTGTTTGTCCATCAGAGCCCTGGTGGTGCTGTGGTTAATGTGCTTGGTTACTAACCAGAAGGTTGACAATTCAAACCCACCAGCCACTCCACATAGGGAAAGCTCTCTGTCCTTTAGGGTTGCTGTGAGTTGGAACTGACTGACCTGCACCCATTTTAACCCTTGGAAAATTCAGCCTAGTCCCACGTCCTGCAGCTGGAGGGATAGTAGGCTTGTCGTCTTTGCATTCAGAGCTTTTGTAAGGCTGCTGCTACCACCTCACTGTCTGTGAGTCCTCCTCTGCCTCTGCATCAGTTGTTGTTATGTGCCGTGGAGTCGGTTCCGACTCATAGCGACCCTGTACAGGGTTTCTGAGGCTGTGAATCTTTATGGGAGTAGAAAGCCTCATCTTTCTCCTACAGAATAGCTGGTAGTTTCGAACTGCTGACCCTGAGGCTCACAGCCCGAATGGTAACCGCTATGCTACCAGAGCTCCTCATCAGTAGTGTGCTGCTATTGTCACCTTTATTTGTATTAGCATTCCAGATTCATGGTAAATGAATCAAATAAACCAAAATTTGTTTGAGTCACAAATTGTGAACTATACATGTGCAATGATTTCCTGAGAAAACTGGAAGCAGAATGCAAACACATTGAATGAACTTGAATGGATTTTTAGAGTTGGCCTGCTTTTTTGTTTCCCCCTAATCATTTTAAAACTCTTAATTCGAATAAATTGTTTGTATAGTGTTTTGTTTTGTTTTCGGTTTTTTTTTCCTTCTTCTCTTTTTTTTATCTTCAGATAAGAAATACATGGTTTGACAGCAGGGAATAAAAACATGAATGATAATGTTGGTAATGCCCAGGAAAAGGCTCTTGCTGCTGCTGCTGCTGCTCACAGGCGTTAGAATGGCTACTTGGCTTGTTTATTTCAGGCTGCTGATAGTGGATAAAAGGAGCTGGTTTATTGCCAGCACATGACTTAGTTGCCAAATGGAGTGTTTAGTACTTGTTACTTTTGATTTATATCTCAGGTTCTTCCCATTAACAGTCTACTGGTGATAACCTACTTGGCTTTTTATGTGGTAATTTTGAAACAGCTACTTGACAACTTTTGGCATATCACAGAGTTTAATACTGACTAAAGAAATGAGTAGAGAGTTCTGGTGTGACGCTGTAGGATAAGCACTGGAGTGCTATCCAAAAGGTCAGTGGTTCAAACCCACCAGACTCTCCTTGGAAGCCTTATTTAGGATCACTATGAGTCAGAACCAATTGGATAGCACTTAACAACAACAGAGGGGATAAGTGAATGACCACACAATATTTTGTGTAGATTGCGAGGCCAATAAACGTTTGTTTAGTGAATTAATGAACACATAAGACCTATACATTTTTCTAATTCGTTCTACCAAGTTTAGGTGTATGAACTTGAGACTGGAAGTAAAAGGAATAGAAGCAGCAGTGCATGTGCAACTGGAACTGTGGAATAAGCACTGAACTTCTAGTCACATCGTTGGTCGTTCAACCCACCAGTCCCTCTTGAAAACCCTGTACAGGGTTGCTATGTTTTGGAACCAATTCGATAGTACTTAACATCAGCAAAAGCAGTATGTGTCTGAAGTGAAGTCACAAACAAGTACTTAGCATATCCAACTGCTGACGGAAAGATTGGAGGTTTGCAGTGCCTCCAAAGAAAGGCCTGATCATCTCCTTTTACAAAATCGCCATTGGGAACATGGCCACGGAGGGCGAGAGCTGAGAGTGAAGCATCCAGTTGATATGAAGGGAGGAGATATGCACAAGGGTGCTCAAACTTGCAGATTGTGCCCATTGGACTGAACTTCAATGGCTGGATGTTCAGAATCCAACTAGAGGAAGAAAAAGAGGGGGAAAAATATTTTTTAAGGAAAATAAATGTAAATCGCTACAATCCGATGCACTTGACGTATACTTACAGTTGTAGTAGCTTAAAATACCAACCAAGAGGGAAAGAATCTTTACAGCAAGGATCATTCCCATCCCCTCTGTACACTGGGTTGATAGGGATAGGCATCTTAGGCACTGGCTACCTAAAATGGGGTTGGCGGGGCTGTAAAGGCATAAAGTGAGTGTCTTACACGTTTTCAAGAGGGAGTTTAAATTCAGAGTGTCCGGGGGAAGGTTGAATCCCCAATGAGTGATTTTCATCTTGCCTAGACAGGTATGGTGAAAGGAGATGGAGACAAGACTCTCATGATTCAATAGTGAGTAATTGTTTCTATGACAAATTGCGATTGTCATAACTGTAAAGGTAGAAGTTTTGTAGCAAAAAGAGGTGAGTGGTCAGTCTTACAGTCCTGGAGTGGAGGAACCTGGGACTATCAAGGGAGAAGAGCCAGAGTGGAATGTGGGACCCTACCCAGAGAAGCGGCAACACTGCACATGGAGGCAGAGCTGCTGACATGGAGAGACAGAGCTGCTGAGGACTCTAGACTCATGGAGAGAGAGGGAATGTGTGCTAGTGGACGGAGGGCTGGCTTGTAGTGCCTTACTTCTGGCTGTTTGAATGATTATATATTCCTGAAGGCTTTGGTGCACATCTAAAAAAAAACCAAAAACATAGAATAGAAGCAAATACTGTTGAATGCTGAAGCATGCAGGGGATTGTAATCATTGCAGTGAAATGAATACAATGGTAATCATTGCAATGAAATGGATATGATAGGATGAGTGTAAAACTGATGTTCCCCCATGTAAACTATCACTCAATTCACAATAAAAACTTAAAGAAAAAAATCACCATTGAAAATTCTACAGAGCACAGCTCTCTTCTGACACATGTGGGGTTGTGATGAGACAGAATCCATGAGAAGATAAGACAGTTGTTGTAGGTTTTTAATGTGTCTTAAAGAGTTTGCATTTATATGGTGGGGAATATTATGCTTATCTGCATTACCATTTAGATACAATCTGAATTAAATGGAAAAGGAAGTTTTCATGAAAATATTTTACATTCTAAGTGAAAGTGTAACCTTATCACCCTGACAATTATGATAATCTCAGGGTTTGTTTTTTTTTGTCTTCTCTGTTTTTAAAATCCACTTTAGGTATCTTGTCCCTGAATATGTAATGAAATATGCATTAAACATGTGGATTTTTATTTTCAGATTGAAAACTTACAAGAGCAACTTAGGGATAAAGACAAACAACTGACCAATCTGAAAGACAGAGTGAAGTCCTTACAGACGGATTCCAGTAATACAGATACTGCGCTGGCAACGCTAGAGGAAGCTCTGTCAGAAAAGGTGAGCCTGGACCACAAAATGGGGTGGCCGGGACTTAGGGGAACACTGTTTGGAGTTGATGATGCAAATGTGTCCATTGTGCTTGTTCTTTTCTTCAAACTCTCTGCACCCCCCCCCCCCCAATACCAGCTGGACCTCTCTCACTCCCATGCTGACCCTTTTCATACAGTAGCCAGGGATGCCTTTTTTGAAATGCACTTCTGGCCACTTCACCCTTAGCCCCACTAAAATGCTTCACTTCAGTAGTTTTGCTTGTTTATCTTATTGTCAGGTGCAGTGGAGTCATTCCCAACTCACAGCAACACTGTGTATAACAAAACGCAACACCGCCCAACCCTGTGCTATCTGCACACAGTCCATTGTTGCAGCCACTATGTCTGTGCATTTCATTGAGGGCCTTTCTCTTTGTCACCATGCTCTTAGGATGAGTCAACGCTGAAGTTCTTACCTGCCTCCTTATCTGTGTCCATCCTTCTTGCATACCTTCCTATATTCAAAGCTTCGTACTCCCTCCCTCTTCCTTGTTCTCTCTGCTCTTGCTATGCTGACCTTTTAGATTTCCAAACACACTGTTTTTCCTTTTGCCTCTGTGCTTCGAGCCTGTCAGATGAGATGCTATGTGGGAGAAAAAGGCTTTCTAATCTTGAGAAGATTTAAAGTCTCGGCAACCCTATGCACTGGGTCACTATGAGCTGGAATGGACTCTAAGGCACTAACAATAACAGGCCCTTTGCAAATATTGTTGCCCAGTTTACAATGAATGCCCTTTACTCTCTGGGGGTTTAACTATTCTTTGGATATATCAGCTTCCCAAGAACACTGTATTGCACAATTAAATTGATTAGACTGCCTGGATTCAGAGCCTGGCTTTGATACTACTTTGAGCAAGTTGCTTAAGCTCTTAGTTTCTGTGTTTCTTCATTTGCAAAATAGGGATAATAACAATGTCTACACCCATAACTTATTTTGAGAAGAAAATGCATTAACATATAAATAGTATTAGAACAGTAAGTTCTAAATAATTCATAATTGTTGTTGCAATTGTTACTATTACTATTATTTATCAATTATTTCCTCAAGGAAACCTTCTAAACAAAGCCCCACCCTGCCCATTATATGGTACCATGAATACAGTGAGCTTCTCAGAGCTCTTGCTGTAATCTCAATTGTCCAGCTATCTCGGTTTAAGTGATTAACGGGTCCTCTTTGCTAAACTCCCTGCTTCTCAGAACTGGGCCCTACTTGCCTTAACCCACCTTTCCCCCCAGTGGCTCTCACAACTCTTGTACTCGGATGTGCTCCAGAGTATGAATGGGCCAACTCCACCATGTGACAGGTGCTGATGTAGGCATCAGGGATCCCGTAGAGAAGAAAATTGATGAAAATCCTGGCTATCATGGGGCTTCGATTCTAATGGGCATGGGAGAGTGTATGAGTTTCCTAGGGCTGCTATAACAAATTACCATAAAATATGTGGCTTAAAAAACAGAACTCTATTGTTACACTGTTCAGAACACTAGAAGTCTGGAATACAGATCTTCAGTAGGTCCACTCCCTTCAAAATCTCTTTAAGAGGATCCTTCCTATGCCTTTCTGCTTCTGGTGGTGGTGGTGGTGTTAGTGGTTATGTGCCGTGGAGTCAGTTCCAATTCATAGCAACACTTTACAAGGTTTTCTGAGGCTGTAAATCCTTACAGGAGCAGAAAGCCTCATCTCTGTCCTGCAGAACTGCTGGTAGTTTTGAGCTGCCGACTGTGAGCCTAGCAGCCCGACTCATAACCACTACACTACCAGAGCTGCTTCAGCTTCTGGTAACCCCAGTCTTTCCTTGACTGGTAACAGCGTAAACCTGTCTCTGCTTCTGTCTTCACATGACCCACTTCCTTCCCTGCCCCTTTCTCCCTGATTTCTCTTTTTATAAGGATTCCCATCATATTGGATTAGGGCCCACCCTACTCTAATATGACCTCATATGAATTTTACTAGTTATACCTGCAAAGATCCTATTTCAAAATTAGGTCACATTTACTGATACCTGAATTAGGACTTAAACAAAACCTTTTTAGGGACAAAATTCAACACATCAATCGGTGGGCAGACAGTGAATAAATGAGTATGAGGGATGCCAGAGAACAATCCCCAAATTCATCTACTTCCATCAAATCGATTCTAACTGATAGCCACCCTATGGATGAGAGTAGAACTGCTCCCTAGGATTTCTGAGGTTCTAAATCTTTATAGGACCAGACAGCCTTATTTTTTTCCCCAAGGAGCTGCTGGTGCCTTTGAACTAGTGACCTTGTGGTTAGCAGCCCAATACATAACCTATTACACCACCTGGGCACCTTCTGAGGAGAATACTTTTATGAAAGAGCCGGAAGCAGATAGTTACACAGAATTTCCCAGGTGAAATGTTAGGTAAGGACCTTGTTGAGACGTAGCATTTAAAGAATGAGGAAAATAAAATGAGGTGTGTACCCTAAGCATTCTGGAGTAAGAATATTCCTGACAGAGGGGAGGGTAAGTGCAAAGTTAGGGGTGCAGATTTTGTACTTAAAGATAAAGATATTGTTGGAAAACAGGGTGGGGCTTAATGACAGATTAGGGAGAAGTGTGGGGCAGACATCCACTAGCAATAACAAGGAATACTGGATGAGGCAGGTTCAAGGAATGATCCCAGAACTCTGAACTACATATAAAGGAATATTTAGAAGGTTCAAAGGCTTACTTCTAGTGGGATTTGTAGCAGAAACAAGAAAGGTGGTGTTTTCTGATCTGTGGCTGCCAGTGGGTCCCAGAGTGGCCATCTTGGGTATGACAAAACCGGTGAAGGATCAGAGGAGCACTCCCACTGCAGAGGTCTGACTGACCCTTAGAGATAAAAGGATGGGCATTATTTTTCTTTTTTCTGTTCATTGGTCTCATGCTGCCTGTGCACCTCCACTCTGGTGACTGCAGCTGGTGCCTAAGCAAGTGGACACCCCATCACTCCCATAGGGTTCTATAACCACACACATGGATCTGTTCAGCAAAGACCACTGTGTGCAGAATCTAAGAAGGGGGAGGAAACTGCTTAAAACTAAAGGGTTTCCTAGAATGGCTCGAGTTGGACCTGAGTTGTTTCTCACTAGAAGAAAGTCCTCAATGGGACTGTGAGGAGAATAAGAGACAGACTAAAAAGGAAACAGGCAGAAAATTAAATCCTGAGTTATGTCATAAGGAGCAACAGTAACATCTTGAAATTTCTCAGATGGCCTTGAAGGCAAGAAGCCAAGAGAGGGGCGTTAAAATCATATTCATATTTTGCAACAGGTTTTTTTTTTTTTGTGTGTGTGTGTGTGTGTGATTATAGATGATATTGTTATTGTTGTTGTTGTTAGGTGCCGTCGAGTTGCAACTGACTCATAGCGACCTTATGCACAGCAGAACAAAACACTGCCCAATCCTGGGCTGACCTCACTATTGTTGCCATGCTTGAGCGCATTGATGCAGCCACTTTGTCAATCCATCTTGCTGAAGGTCTTCCTCTTTTTCTCTGACCCTCCACCTTACCAAACATGATATCCTTCTTCAGCAACTGGTCCCTCCTGACAATATATGCGAAGTATGAGAGATGAAGTTTGGCCATCCTGGCCTCCAAGGAGCACTCTGGCTGCCATTCTTCCAAAATGGATTTATTGGTTCTTTTGGGAGTCCATGGCACTTTCAATATTCTCCTCCAACACCATAACTCAAAAGCATCGATTCTTCTATGGTCTTCCTTATTCACTGTCCAGCTTTTGCATGCATATAAGGTTATTGAAAACACTGTGGCTTGGGTCAGGTGCACCTTAGTCCTCAAGCTGACATCTTTGCTCTTCAACACTTAAAAAAGGTCTTGTGAAGCAGATTTGCCTAATGCAAATCATGACTTATCGTCTTATCTCTTGACTGCTGCTTCCATGATTATAGACTAGAGTATCCAATATGGTTTATTTATTTATATATTTTTTTGCTGTTGTGGTTTTATTTTTTGTTCTTTGATCCCCCTTTTACTTTCAGGGAGCTCTTTCTTTCCATCCATTACCCACCATCCAGGCAAGAACCAACACCAACTGCTATATACCACATAAACAACCAATACCTGCTACAGTTACTCTGAGTTGAGTAATAAGAAAAGTTGAAAAGAGAAGTCCATATTCTGATCGCTTTTACCAGGAGGCAATCAGAAAGCTTAATAATACATCAACATACATCTGCCTCATTTTTGAAGACACATCTAATTGCTGAAAATGCCCAAGAAACAACAAAAGATACCACCACAAGTCCAGAAACAAGATAGAGTAGCTGAGACAAATGAGTTGGAGGTAGACCTAGACTTCCCAGTGGAAGGAAGGCAGGCTTTGGAACTGCCAGAAAAGGGATTCAGGAGCATGATTGAGGTGCATCCAAATGCTCCACAGAGTATTTGAGAAAAATAAGGAAGAAGTCAAGAAATCACAACAGGAACAACCAAATATGATAGATGCAGCATTGGAAACAATTCAAAACTTGCAAAAAGAGGTCCAGATGATTAATAATAAAATATCAGAAATGGACAATACACTGAAAGGGCAAAGGAGTAGAATTGAAGAGATGGAACCAGAAACAGTGAGCTGGGAGACAAATCTCTCAATACTGCTAAGATAGAAGAGCAAGCAGACAAAAGGATTTTTTTAATCTGAAAAAAGTCTAAGATTTATGTGGGACAACATAAAGAAGAATAACTTGAAAACTATTGGAATTACAGAAAAGGAAGAAACAGAAGACCACAGAGGAAATAGTTGAAGAGCTGCTCAAAAAAAAAAAGTTTCTCTAACATCCTGAAAATGAAAAGATAAGCATTCAAGAAGCTCAGTGAACCCCAGAAAGGATAGACCCCAAAATAAAATCATCAAGACATACAATAATCAAGCTCTTCAGAATCAAAGATAAAGAGAGAATCCTGAAAGCAGCTAGGGAAAAGAGAAGTGTTACTTACAAAGGCAAACAAATCAAATAAAGCTCTGATTACTCAGTAGAAACCATGCAGGCAAGAAGGCAATGGGGAGACATATATAAAACCCTGAAAAAAAAGAAAGAAAAAAAACAACAAAAAAACTGCCAACCAAGAATCGCCTACCCAGCAAAGCTATCAATCACATATAATGATGCAATGAAAACATTCCAGGATAAACAGAAGGTAAGGGACTTTGTCAAACCTAACCCAGAACTTGAAAACATTCTAATGAGAGTTCTTTGAACTGAGAACCAAATAACCAGAGATTAATGTGTGAAAACACCACCCAGAGAACTCAATCGACAGAAAGAAGTGTCCAGAACAGAACAAAACTACAAAATCAAATTCAGACAATCTGGGAGGTCAGTCTATGATCAAAACAATTACAATGTGAAAGTAGGTAAAAGTATAGGAACAGAGATCCTGGTGATGAGTAGGTCAGATAGACTGAAGGATAAAATAGGCTGTTTTAAATGGAAGAAAAGGTTAATAGAATATAGGGTAACCTCAAAGCAATTTAATACTTAACAACATAACAAGAAAATGAAAATCCAAGAACATGGAAACGTTAAAATGATAAAGAAACTGACAAGAAAGAACACACAAAAAAACCCCGTGAACTCAACACAGGAATTCATGCAGAACAAAGAAACCAGCAGCACCACACACACAAAAAAACAAATAAAAGATAAACATTTTGTTGTCATAAAAGATAAACAGGATTTGACTTTTCCTCTGAATGGGCTAGGAAACTTTCTGGAAGGTTCTGTTCTGACTTAAATGTAAAAGGATTACATAGAATTAAGCAATGGTTAAATTAATTAAATTTATCAGGCAAATAGGTCAATTTAATGCTTACTAACTTTTAGAATGATTTCTAACTCATTTAGTTCAGGCTAAACCCATGCATTCATCCTCTGGAATTCTACTGTAGTTTTCAAACCATGCTGAATACTGCAATAAGCTGTGCTTTGCTCACAAAGAGCCATGGATTTGAATAACTTTCATATGCTAATTACCTCCTTGTTCTGAACACCTCCAGAGCCCAAGAACAGTGCAGTGAACATGTGTTCTTTAGGAATGGGAGGGAGAGTGCATTTTTTATTGGACATGTAATGCATCAACACAGGTTTTAAAGCCACTTTAATTCAAACTCAACTTGAAACAAAGAAAATAGATCTCCGCTTTTTCAAGTGTATGATTAGACATCATGTTCCTTGTCTTATTTTTTTGTCATTTTGTTCCTGCAGGATTTGTCTACACAGGCCAGGGTTGATGGAGTGTTTCCTTCTGGATATTGGACTGAGCCAACAGCATCCTCTCCTAAACTCCCCATTAATACAATCACCCCCATGCCTAGGGTAATAAGGTGAAGCACAAGGAACCTTTAGGTCCCATCCCAACTTTACCATTGGGTTGCTTTGGAAACTTACTCTCCCTCCCAGGATCTCTGTTTTCCCATTTGTTAAATTGGGGAGAGTAGCTGAAACGGCCTGCAATTCCTTCAACCAGATTACCTGAAAGTTGGCTTCTTTAATGACTCCTTCAGAATCTTCAGGAAATGTCTTTTGAAAATTAAAATGGTTACATCCCATTCTATACCTCCAAATAAGAACCTTAGATGTTGTTGCCCCAGACCTGCTTATCACAAGCATGTTTGAATTCACTGTTGCAGCTACTCTGCAAATCCCTTTCAACAAGGCTCGTCCTCATCCTTCCTGGCCCTCTCCTTCACTACTCATGATGCCCTCCTCTAGCAACTGATCCCTTCTGATGACATATCCATGTTCTGTGGCGATCCACAATGTTTTCATTGGCTAGCTTTTGGAAGTAGAGCACTGGGCCTTTCTTCCTAGTTTACCTTAATCTGAAAAATCTGCCAAAGCCTCCATTGTGGGTGACCCTACCGGAATTTGAAATACTGGTGGCATAGCTTCTGGCATCATGGCAATGCACAAGTCACCACAGTATGACAAGCTGAAACAAAAGCTGTGGGAGCTGCATTTCAGCTAGCTCCCGCAGTGACTGTATGCACACTCCACCTGCTCTACACTAAGAACAAAGAAGAGCTAGATTCCTAGGGCTACATGCGCATTATATTTCTATTAAAATGATAACATTGAAATTTTAGGATTAAATAACAAGATGATAAGATACATTTGAAGGCTTAAATTAGAAGAATAGATAAAGTGACTTTTTGAGGCAAGGTGTATTATTGCTTTTCACCTTTCAAGGATTTATTTCCAAAGCTCTCAAATAAAATTATGTTTGCCAAATTTTGAGTGGGGGCATACTGGCACAAAGATGACTAATGATTTCGCATGGTATTAACACATTTTAAAGTGATAAGGTATCAGTTCATTTCTACCTCTTGATTTCTTCCTTAAAATTCACACAAGTCAATATATACCATATAATTTTCCATGTTATGGTTTCTAGGCAGAACTTTTATCTTTTTATTTTCTTGGTTCTATTAAGATTTTATTTATTCTAGTTTAAATCCTAAAGTCAGTCCCAAATCTGAAACTGCTCCCTCTATTTAAGTATTTCCTTTGAGGCAAATGAGGTGTCTGGGAACGAAAGTTGAGGTCTGAGAAAGTCTAGCCACCTTGGTTTTCTGCTCTGTTGGGCCAAGCACTTCTCCTCTCTGGGCCTCGCTTCCTTTTCTTAACATGCCAGAACATGGATGAATCTTGGAAACATTATGCTAAGTGAAGTAAATCAATCACAGAAGGACAAATATTGTACGATCACACTAATACCAAGTACATAGAATAGGTAACTATAGAGAGATCAGAGTTTAATGGTGGTTGCCAGGGGCAGGAGGGAGGGGAATGAGGTGCATTACTTTTGAGGAAGTACTGAGTTTTTGTTTCTGGGTATGGAAAATATGGCAAAGGATATTGATAGTGGTTGCAACATGTTTGATGTAATTGATCTCACTGAATGTGAAGAATATTGAACTGGTAAGTGTGGTACTTTCTGTATTTTCACAATAACAAAAACAATGATGTAACTTCAGGGAAAACCAGCCACTGGAAAAGAACATCATGGCTAGTGAAGTAGAGGGAAATCAGAAATAAGGAAAATGCTAAATGAGATAGATTGGCACAAGAGTCAGAACAGTGAACTCAGGCATAACAATGATGGTGAAGACAGGCAAGCCCAGGCACCATTTTTCTCTGTGACACTCAAGGTTGCCATGAGTTGGGGCTGACTCAATGGCTGCTAGCAGCAATAGCCTACATCCTCTTTTGCAGCTAACTTGACTAGGAAGTATTTGCTGGTCTGAAATCCCAGACACGTGAAATCTAAGTTGTACCAAAGGTAAAGAGTTGAGAACTTTAGATACCTGGAAGAGCCAGTCACGGTACACAAATGAGAGGGGTGTAAGTTTGGTGTAATACAGTAGGGACTACTGGCGACTATGGCAAGCTGGGGAGTCCCTGACCTGTCTAAAAGCATTCAGATTTTCACAAAACCTGATGCTCAGGCCAAACAAAATACCTCTGTGGGCTGGCTTTGGCCCATGAACCATTAGTTGTTACCCATATTTGCATCTGAGTATTAGTTTTTCACAGCATTGGAGAATAAAAGCAAACACAGAGTAATTTATTTGAAGGAAATTAGCAAAAGCTTTCCAGAATGTTAGTGTACTTACAAAGCCCAGATAAGAGTGTTGGATAGGAATTGGCAAGATTCTGTATCATGGGACAAAGAATAGTATATTTCTTTTAAGTAGTTATTCCAGGGGGTATTAAGCTTTAGTGTGTATCCAAATAATCTTATCACCTAGAGAGAGCTTCATGAAATACAGTTTCCTGGGTCCCATTTCCTAGAGATCACACTTCAGTTGCTCTGCTGTGTAGCCCGGGCTTTGTGATTTTTAACAAGCCCACCCAGTGATTCTGATGCATGTGGTTAGAACACCACACTTTGAGAAGCAGTCAATTTCTTCTCTTGTATTTTAAAGATAGGAAATGAGCTCAATGAGATGAAATGACTTGCCCAGAAATGGAAATTTTGTACACACATAGCACCATTCTCCAGTACTAAGTCCAGGCAGACATCATTAATCAATTGTGGCACTTGCTAACTTCTCATCGAAGCACTCTAGGAAGTTACTTCTACTCTTTCCAAGTTGGCCCTTGTTTGGAACTTTGTTGCCTCCTCTGGACTACTTCAAGGCCGTTCACTCATGAGTGATGGTATTGGACGAAAATTCAAACCTCTTGAGCTTTGTGCTTTTGACAATACCACAGTCGTCTTTAAATGACCTTTTCATCACACAGTTCCATTTTTGTCCACATTCAATGAAGCAGGTTCTCTGAAACAAGACATAGTATAAAAAAGAAAATGATTTATTAGAAATTGCAAACTCATAAGTCCATTTAATGATCTACTGCCTTTTATCTGACGAGTGGAACCCGTTAGGCAGTATTCACCATTTCACTTGGATTATGACTTCCCAGGGAGCATGTTATCCTTTCTAATTTCCAGGAATGGATTTAAACATTAGGAATGAGCAAAACAATAATGCTGCTCAGTAAGTGAAGATTGAGTATGACTTAGTTCTGGGATTGACACACAGAAGCTCCAGCGTCGGAACCCAGGGAATTTATAAAGCTGGTCTCGACAAGCCTTGCTGTAGCCACATAGCAGATAAGCATTTGAGAAAGCCAGATAGCAGAGCTGGAGACCACTGTAGTTCAGCTCCCGCCCGGTGATAAAGCACAAATAGATTAGACCGGTACAGAGTCAGAGGAGTGCATGAGGGACACTTGCCAATGCAAATAAGTCTAAAACAAGAACACATTGTTGGAATTTCTGCAAGTTAGTTGTTAATCAAGGAGATCATGGCATATTAGGGCCTTTTAACACATGTTTCTGACATCTGGCCCTGTGCGGCTGACAGTTAAATTAGTTTTCTGATTGACGGAGAAGTATGCTATAGTATTGAACCATCAATAACACTTAAAAGCATCATGGTGCTTGCTGATTTTTTTGTCATCAATGCCCATTTGATAGTACAAGTGCTCAGAACAAATCAACCTGCTTTCCCGATGACTCCAACAACTTGGGGATGTTACCATGCGTGTCTTGTTGTATTGCTGCCCACTTGGAGGCAAGATGGCCAATAATTAGAGCTTTTATTTCTTTCATCTAAGGAGTCCTGCTGGTTCATGGGTTTAGCATTTGGCTGATAACTCAGAGATTGGTGGTTCAACCCCACCCTTTGGCTCTGTGTGAAAATTACCTGTAGAAAATTACCTGTAGAAAACACTGTGGGGCATGTCTGCTCTGTCACTATGAGTAGTAATCAACTCAGTGGTACCCCAAAATATTCCTTTCTTTAGCCATGTAAATGATCTGTGGGGTGCCTGAGATTTTGCCCAGGTCTGGGATAGAAAGTGCAATCCAATGTGGTGCTTCTTTCTGGGAAGCTAAGCTGGGAGGAAGGATGGATGTGTATGTAAGGAGACCATGGAGGGTGCTGAGTGGGAATAAATGCCACACGACCTGGCTGGAGGCCTTCCTGGGACAGTCTCCAAATACTGCGGTGACATGGTCAATTTGAGACTTTAGGAATGGCCCTCTACTGCAGTAGAAGTGATGGAGTGGAGAGGGCTGGGTGGCCAATCAGCGAAACTTTTTACAGTGAATTTAGGCAAGAGGCAGGGAGGGTACAGCTGCTAAAATAGTTAAAATCTTTTCAAGGTTTGCCATCCCATGCCATTTGGCCATTCCCTTCTTTTGTAGATCACAGTGTCTTCTGCTCCCCTTCCCACAGATAGAGTAAAATAATATCATAACTGGAATCAAGGAGAAACAAACACAGGCAGTTTTAAGAATCATATCTTCATCACTGTCCTCCCTGCCCCCGCCAACCATTATAATGATATACTTCATTTAAAGTATCTTTAAATGATTACAAAAGAGTAATAGTACACTTTTTTCCTCCCCTTGAAAGCACTAGATACATAAATCATTGTTATTGGAGTAGAATGGTTGCTTCCTTAGGGAATCTTAAATCTCATTCTCTAGTGTGTAAAATAACTTACCTCTGTATTAGGGACTGTTTTTTATTTATTTATTTTTTTATTAGGCATAGTCTTATACTGTGTACTTATCAGCAAATAAAACATAAATTCAGGATCATTAGGTGCAATCAGAGTCCTGGTATAGCACTATAAGATAAGCACTAACTGCTAAGTGCATCTTCGGTGGCTCAAACCTACTAGGTACTCCTTGGAAATGCTATGTAGGGTTGCTATGAGTTGGAATTGACTCAGTGTCACTTAACGACAACAATAGCAAAAGGATGAATTGCTACACCATTATTTTTTAATATGGCCAACCAAAATGAGCTTCAGAGATGTGTTGAAACTAATTTCAGAAATCTAATTCAAGATTTACCCTAATGGGATTTTCCCTTAAAATTTCAAAAAAGAATGTTGTGATTGTGATATCCGCACCAGGTGTTACCCAGTCGCTTCTTCCTCACGGTGACCTCCTGTGTGTCAGAGCAGACCTGTGCTCCACACTGTTTGTACTGTTTGATTTTTCAGACGCAGATAGTCAGGACTTTTTTCTGAAGTGCATTTGGATGGACTCGAAACACTCCATTAGTAGCTGAGCATTAGTCATTTGTATCATCCTGGTCTCCTAATATCAATGTGGTCCCACATTCTTAGAAAGCCTTTCTATCAAAATAGTGTTTTCATTTTAGTATGAAAGTCCAGGGGGGGAAGGTCCTTCTTGCTGTTGTTGTTGTTTTTAGGTGCCATCCAGCTGGTTCTGAATCACAGCGACAAATCATACACAAACAAAAGGAAACACTGCCTGCACCTGTATCATCCTCAGCAGTTTTGTCACCCTGAAGCCCATTGGTGCTATCATTGTGCCAATCCATATCCTTGGAGGTCTTCATCTTGCTCACTTACTCTCCACTTTACCAAGCATAATGTCCTTCTCCAGAGACTGGTCCCACCTGATAATATGACTGAAGTCTAAGAGATGAAGTCTTACCATCTTGTTTTCTAAGAAACACCTGACTTTAGAATCTGCTTCTTACAGCACAAATGGGGTTGTTCTTTAGCACTTTATGGTACTTTCAATATTGTTCTTGAACACCTAACTTAAGTGCATCAATTCTCCTATGGACTTCCTTACTTTCGCATGCATATGAGACTGTTGAAATAGCATGGCTTGGTTCAGATGTATCTTAGTCCTCAAACAGATATCTTTGCACCTGAGCACTTTTAAGAGGTCTTGTGCAGCAGATTTCTCTAATGCAATATGTTGTTTCTGTTCTTGACTGCTGCTTTTGTGAGTGTTGATAGTGGATCCAAGCAAAATGAAGTCTTTGATAATGTCTATGTTTTTTCCATTTATCATGATGCTATTTATTGGGCTAGTGGTGAGAATTTTTGTTTTCTTTACATTGACATGCAAGCTGTAGTGAAGGCTGTAGTCTTTGATCTTCATCAGTAAGTTTTCTAAGTTGTTTTTGCTTTCAGCAAGCAAGGTTGTATTATCTGAATATTGCAGGTTGTTAATGAGTCCTCCTTCAGTCCTGATTCCATGTTCTTCTTTATATAATCCAGATTCTCAGATTATTTACGAATCATCCAGATTAAATAAGCATGGTGAAAGAATAAAATCCTAGTGCACACCTTTCCTGATTTTAAACCATTCGGTGTCTCCTTATTCGGTTTCAACAACCGCATCTTGGTCATGTCCCTCATGAGCACAATTCAGTGTTCTGGAATACTCATTCTCCTTCATATTATTCATAGCTTGTCATGATCCATACATTTGAAAACTTTTGCATAGTCAATAAGGCACAGGTAAACATCTTTCTGGTATTGTCTGCTTTCAGCTAAGATCCATCTGAAATCATATGCTAATTCTACATCCATGTCTGAATCTAGCTTGAATCTCTGCAGTTCCCTGTCAATGTGCTTTTGAAACCATTTTATAATTATCATTAGGAAAAATTTACTTGTATGTAATATTAGTGATTTTGTCCAATGATTTCCACATTCTGTTGGGTCACTTCTCTTTGGAATGACCACAGATATGGATCTTTTCCAACCAGTTGGCTAGGTAGCTGTCTTTACAATTTCTTGACATAGATGAGTGAGTGCTTCCAGTGTTGTATAAGTTTCTTGAAATATTTCAATTTGTGTTCCACCAATTCCAGAGCCCTGTTCTTTGTCAATGAATTCAGTGCACCTTGGACTTCTTACTACTGTGTCATTGGCTCTCTATGATGTTACCTCTTGAAATTGTTGGCTACTGTTTCGTTTTGGTACAGTGACTGTGTATCTCTTCCTTCTTCTTTTGATACGTTTTGCATCATTCAGTATTTTGCCCTTATTGATATTGTTAAGTGACTTCTTGTGATTTCTGACTCATAGCGACTCTGTATAGGGTTTCTGGGGAACAGCTGGTGAGTTTGAACTGCCAACCTTGTGCTTTAGACCAACCTTTCCATCAAGTGTTTATCCTACAGTGTCACACCAGGACTCCATTTTGTCCATAGACTCCATTAATACTGCAACCTGAGGCTTGTGTTTTTTCTTTAGTTCTTTCAGCTTGAGAAATGCTGACCGTATTCTCTTCTTTTGGTGTTTTACTCCAGCTCTTTGCATATTTCATTATAATATTTGTAATACTTGTAATATGGAACTTTTCCACCATCTCTTTCCACAGGTATAGTTAATTTGATTTCTGTGTGTTTCATCTGGTGAAATCCATGTACATAGTTGTCTTTACTTTGTTTTAAAAAAGATATTTGCAATGAATAAGTCATTGGTCTCACAAAATTCTATCAAAGTGCAATCCCCAGCACCATTTCTATGATGAAGGCAATATTTTCCACTGACTGATGCTTCCTCTTTGTTTTTATTCTTTGCATTCCAATCACTAGTAATTATCAACATGTCTTGATTACAATTTTGATCAATATTGCACAGAAGGCGTTGATAGAATCTTCTATTCCATCTTCACTTGCTTTAGTGGTTTATGGGCAAATTTTGAATAATAGTGGTATTAACTGGTTTTTCTTACAGGCATATGGATATTATCCTATCACAGACAGCATTGTACTTCAAGACAGAGCTTGAAATACTTTTTTTTGATGGTGAATACTATGCCACTCCTCTCCAATTTGTCTTTCTCAGCATAGTATCTGACTGTCAAATTCCAAACAGCCATTACAGTCCCTTTCAGATCACTAATGCCAAAGAGATCGAGATCTAAGTATTCCATTTAATTTTTGACAGCTTCCAGTTTTCCTAGATTCACACTTTGTACTTTCCATGTTCCAATTATTAATGGATATTTACAACTCTGTCTTCTCATTTTGTATTGTGCCCCATCCACATATGAAGGTCCCAAAATAGTCCCTTCATTCTTGTCATCATGGTCAAATGTACTTAAAGGAGACGGCTCTTTCCCACTAGTATTTTGAATGCCTTCTGACCCGAGGGGCTCATCTTCTGGGACTTTATCTGATAGTACTCCAGAGCGATTCATCATGTTTAAGTATTCCATACTCTTGTTTTTGCTAAGTGCGTTTGAGTCGGTTCTGACTCATAGCGACCCCTCTATAGGGTATCTGAGGAGTGGCTGTTATGCTTGAACTGCCAACCTTGCAGTTTGAACCATCCTTGCCTACTCTTGGTTATCTGGTTGGTTGGTTGGTTATTTATATGTTGTGGAGTAGGTTCCAACTCATAGAAACCACATATAAGGTTTCTGAGGATGTAAATCTTTGCAGGAGCAGAAAGCCTCATCTTTCTGCTTTGGAAGGGCTAGTAGTTTCGAACTGCTGACCTTGAGGTTAACAGCCCAACTTATAACCACTATGCTACCAGAGCTCCTTTGTTGTTGTTGTTGCTGTTGTTAAGTGCCATCGAGTTAGTACCGACTCATAGCAACCTTATATACAGCAGAATGAAAAAATGCCCAGTCCTGGGCCAACCTCACTGTTGTTGCCATGCTTGAGCCCATTGACACTGCCACTTTGCCAATCCATCTTGCTGAGGGTCTTCCTCTTTTTCTCTGACCCTCCACCTTACCAAACATGGTATCCTTCTCCAGCAACTGGTCCTTCCTGACAATATGTCTAAAGTATGAGAGACGAAGTTTGGCCATCTTGACCTCCAGGGAGCTGAACTTCTTCCAACTCTGGCTGAACTTCTTCCAACACAGATCTGTTTGTTCTTTTGTCAACCCATGGTACTTTTAATATTCTGCTCCAGCACTGTAACTCAAAAGCATCAATTCTGCTATGGTCTTCCTTATTCACAGTCCAGCTTTCGCATGCATATGAGGTTATTGAAAATACCATGGCTTGGGTCAGGCGTACCTTAGTCCTCAAGCTGACACCTTTGCTCTTCAACACTTTAAAAAGGTCTTGTGCAGCAGATTTGCCTAGCACAATACATTGTTTGATTTTTTTACTGGTACCAGAGCCCCTTTGTCATTGTTGTTAAATGCTGTTGAGTTGGTGCTGACCCATAGTGACCCTGCATAGGGTTTCTGAGGAGTGACTGATCCGCTTGAACTGCTGACCTTGCATTTCAAATGGCTTTGCAGTGTGGTGCATTAACCCACAGCGCCACACCAGGAGTCCTTAGCTCTCCTTAAATGACACCAAGATATATTTGTGGCAATGTGAACTTGTGAGACCTGGCTGCCAAGCTGTTTGTCTAGGAGCTGGGTCACCTTAGGTGAGTTAGGTGGCCTCTATGATCCTGGATTCTTCCCCATCCTCATTGTCCCCAGAGCACTGGCTGTGACCTCACAGCTGTGATTTGGACTAGATGAGGAGGACAACAATGGTAAGCTGTTGTTGGAACTTTATTTGTATTCTGTCAGTGTTTAGGTGTATTTCCTAATTGCCAAGAAGCCATTGGAAAAACCATGGAAGTACAAATCTCCAGGTACCATAGGCAATTGTGTGCACGGTAGACTTATTCTTTGTTTTGTCTCAAATGTGAGCTCATTCCTACATTCTAGAAGACCTGTGTCCTGCCTCTCTGTAGCCGTCATGTAGTCAAGGAGAGTATTCAGAAATCAAGAGAGGTTCTTTGAAGCTAAATGGAATGCTCAAGCAAAGGAGGATGAACCAAGATCTCAGTTGTCTGCTGCTTCTTGTCCCTACAAGGCACTGGAAACTCTCAAGTCTTGTTGATAGTGCCTCCCTCTTCTGGAACTGCTCTAGAAGTTTTCCAGATACCACTGTTGAACCAAGAAGGCCCTCAGAGGTTGAACATTGAGGCTCCTAGCAACTCTGCAAGACCAGCTTTTTAAAACAAACCCCAAACTATGTTGACGGTCTTTCCCAAATGTAGTTATATGCAGCTTCTTTTCTCAAACCCAATTTTAAGTATCTTCTGAGTATTATTTCCTGTAGAGCATTTCTTATACTTACTGCTTCTTTCTAAGTTCACTGCTTATTATTACCTATTGTGGTATGCTTTGGTATGTACAGTGATGGGTTCTTGTCTCTTCTTTTGTGACAATTCACTCACAGGAGAGAATCATTGAGCGCTTGAAAGAACAACGGGAGAGAGATGATCGGGAAAGACTAGAAGAGATAGAATCCTTCCGAAAGGAGAACAAAGACCTGAAAGAGAAGGTCAATGCTTTACAAGCTGAACTGACTGAGAAAGAGGTGAGTTAAAAAAAAAAAAAAAAAAAAAAGCAAAAGCAGATGAACCTTATGAGCCCACGTTCAGTGCAGTCCTGAGAGACTTAGTGTGAAGACTTAGAGAATGTGATAACATTTCTTATGTAAAATTTTCTAAGTTCAACAGAATTTTTTTCTTGTAGCTCCCATTAAGGGTGATGTTCTAAGTATATCTTCTCTGCTCTGCTAACTCTACAAAATGTGACTCTTTGAAGCTTTTCTTTATATCTTACACATATTTGTGTGACATAGAGGAATCAATATTTGTTCAAATTCCCATGATCCTTTGCTTGAGATAACAAAACAGTATCAGTACTTTGATAATAACATCAGCTGATTCTTGTGCGGGGTGTTTTACATTCATCTGTGCTGTTCAAGCTGATGAACCTTCACCTGGAGTTCAGAGCTCTAGTATCAGTTGGATATAAAGGTGTATGTTCATCATGCCTGCTTTTCCAGAATGTTATGTTGACATTATGGTAAGTGATTTTAAACAGAATTTCCATGCTATTACAAATGCAGACATGGAATGCAAATCTTACCTCTATTAGATGGTAAACAGTGAAATCTAAAAGAGATTTCTTCCATAAGGATTATGGAGAGGATACCCATTCTCCAAGGGATGCCTCTTTCCCCCTTTTCGTATTTGTGGAGAAGATTGTGAGGCAGGGAAGCATTTTACTTTATTTACTCTCTACAACTCTGAGATAGTACTATTGTCCAGAGTTGTGTCTGTCACACTTTGGTGGACCCTTTGGTCTCATCAGGCTGTGTTGCTACACAGTTAACCATGTCCCAGCCATGCAGGATTGATTGTCGCATTTCTTTGATTTTTTGATCATTTAAAATAAATCAAAGCAGTATCTAAATTAAGAATTCAGATGAAGATAGGCAGAGTTGGTGAGTAAGAGGAACTTAAAGGACACGGAGATGTAAAATCATTGTCCCTCATGTTTTATAAAGAAGGGATGATTTCTTTCATATGTAAAGAAAACATTTCAATCCTCTTCCTACTATTTTACTGCTTTATTGTGACTTGGATCATCTATAATTAATGGGCTTTGCATGAAACAAAAGGTACAGAAATTTTGACCCCATTTGTAGTAGTTTTCTCTGATTTCAAATGTTATTTGTGTATTGTATCTTAAAATCAACATATATGCTTCCAACTGAGAAGAGGTGACATGGTGCACCATGAGTGTGAAATGAAAATAATTTCATAAATAATGCTGAGGCTGTATGACTTTCAGATAAACACTTCAGCAGATATGTATTGTGTATGTACAACGTCCCTGACATTGGGCTAGTTCCACCAGACACAGAATCGAAGATTGAACATAGAGGTAGATATATGACAGGCCTTTAAAAAGTTCATGGAGAAATCAAATTAAGAAATAATGGAATTTTTCCATAAAATTATTGAAGCCTCTTAGTACCTATGCTCAGTTCACTGGTGGAACTCTTTCTACAGCTCTGCTCTTAAGACCTTTCGATTGGTTGCATCAGGTCTACCCTAGTTATTGAGGACAATTGCTTTTATTTGAAGTCAGTAAATTGCAGATGAAAAATCCCATCTACAAAATGCTTTTACAGCAACACCAAGATATGTGTTTGATTGAATAAGTTGGAACTCTAGTCTAGCCAAGTTGAGAATAGACTGATCATCACACTGGGTAATTTAAAATATATGAAGAAGAACAACACAGTTTCTGTCCACAAGGAGCTTATCATTTAGTTGAGGTAGTCATACATACTGATCCTGACAAAATATGAAACAACTGGATTATAAGGTGTTTTTTGTGTGTGTGTGTGTGTGTGTGTGTGTGTGGAAGTGATAAGTTCAGAGCTCTGGAATTGTAGGTTTGAGATTTGTATCTCCCTTTGATGGACAGATTACATTTAACTTATTGGCGCCTCAGTTCCCTTACCTAACAAATGATCATAACTAGCTGATCTCTCAGAGGGTTGTTCGGAGCACCTTTCTGGGCAGGGCAGTCTGCATCAGCTTCATCCAGTGCCCAGGAAGCAGTCCCGGCACACATCCTTAGGCAACATAATTTACTGAGATTTTAGTAAGTCGTTAGTAAATGATATCTCCCAAGGTGTTGCACATGATATAAATGAAATGCACAATGTCTGATGTGAGGTAAACCTTGATTATTTTACTTGCATAGTTAAACGTTGCTAACCGTTTCATATTCAGTGATGAACATTGCTTTTTTCTGTAACAGTTATGTTCAATAATACATATAAGTATTTATTTCTTTAGTCTTTGGAGTTCAGACTGTACAGAAAAGCTCTTGATTTATAGACCTAGTGGATAAATTGAACAGTTTAGGTAACCCCACATTTGAGTTGGGGAGATTCATTATTGTATTGTTAATTTGGACTTACGAGAGCCACCTTTAATTTTTACATGATTTTATCTTTGACCCTCCAGAAGATGCTTGAGAAACCCGTCATCATTTTTCTGTTAAAGGGAAGAAATGGAGCCTGATTAAAAAAAAAAAAAATTCAGTGGGATGCCTCTTTTATACTTGATTTTCCTTTTGGGGAGAGAAAACAGTAAAGTTGGTATTTTCGTTCGTATTTGTCTTAGAATCCATGTGGCCTGACAGTAGTTAATGTCAACAGAAGGCTGGAGTGTCTGTTTTGCTGTGACATATAAAGACCATCTTGGGACTGACATCATCACCCTGACTTTGAGACTTGAGGCATGCATTTATTGACCACACCATTGGGTCACATCAGATTCTACTGCAATTAGATCCTGTAAGCTGGCCAACTTTAATTTCCTGGCCAGCGCTAACTCTTGTTACCTTAGTAAGACTATATTTACCCTTTCTGTCTAGCATACACTTTATTGCTACGTATTGAATCAGTGTATTCAAATTGAAGACCTTGCTAGTAGAAATTGCAGTGCTTTACTTACTAGCGTTCTTTTCCTTTCAGTCTAGTTTAATTGACCTCAAAGAACATGCATCTTCATTAGCCTCAGCAGGGCTGAAAAGGGATTCCAAATTAAAATCTCTAGAAATAGCCATCGAACAAAAGAAAGAGGAATGTAGCAAATTGGAAGCACAGTTAAAAAAGGTAAGTGAAGTCTAAGAAAAACAATGTTAATTTTTAAATGATTTTTTTAATGGATAAGGAAGAAACTTTTTTTTACTTTCTTCAAAAGAAATCAACCCCTTATCTTTTGCTGTCTGCTGATAAAAGAATTAGACCCTCTTAACTATTCCTAAGAAGTCTGCATCAAATCTGTCTGTGGACCTGAAAAATTATCTTAGGTTTCCTGTCTGAAGAAAACTTGAAAAATAGATTAAAAAATAATGTAGTGAAAATGGAAACATTATATAAACCAGCCGCTACTTTCTGTGCAAATCTCAACTATCAAAAAAGATAAGTGTAAATGTTTACAACAAACCAGAGAATCGAGGGGCCCATTAGACACTGATAAAATCCTTTCAGAAATTGATCTGATTTTTTTTTTTTTTTTTTGTATTGGAACTTAGCAATAACTTTTCCTGGCAATTTGAAATTTGTAGACTTTCACTAAAAAAAAGTCAAATCCTTGGTATATCTGTAGGATGAGTATTTACACTTGACCAAAAACCACCTTGATAGATAAGGAATCTTGCTCATATAGAAGACTTAGGGAAAGAAAGTGGCATCTCTACATTGTAGCGTTGACATGTTTACTCTGCCCTGGGCATTTTTGTGGAGTATATTTCCAGTCATGCATTGCTCCTTTGACTTTCTTCCCTGTGTTGTTTGGTACGTCTGCAACCATTGTTCACATAAAACTCATAACACTATGAGTTTAAGCATTTTGTTTCCCTTCAGCAGTTTGTAAACCCAAGCAAAAGAAATGATAAGAATCTAAAATACCAAATAAAGCATATAATAAAATTTAACTGTAGATAATGCTTAGCACACTAGCATGGGGATTTATTTGCTGGAGTTATGAAAATATATGAC
Source organism: Chrysochloris asiatica (assembly GCF_000296735.1). Classification (NCBI taxonomy): domain Eukaryota; kingdom Metazoa; phylum Chordata; class Mammalia; order Afrosoricida; family Chrysochloridae; genus Chrysochloris; species Chrysochloris asiatica. The sequence goes on along the minus strand of NW_006408564.1, from coordinate 4,673,428 downwards.
AGGGATTATCGGAGATCTGAAAGAAACATGTATCTGTGGAGAAATTACTCTGAGTGTTTTAAAATTTCATATAACATTTTGTTTCATACCATATGTCACTGAAATGTGCCTTTGCTCTTCTTATTTCACACACACTCACACAAAATTATGAACTTGTCATGAGAAACTTCTTACTAGTAAAGTCTATGTATTAGTACAGACCTATAGATAAATAGCGTAGTGGTTACGAATCGGGCTGTGAACCTTAAGGTCAGTGGTTCGAAACTACCAGCCGCTCCGCGGGAGAAAGATGAGGCTTTCTACTCCCGTAAGGATTTACACCCTCGGAAACCCTGTACAGGGTCGCTATGGGTCGGCTCCGACTCGAAGACACTTAACAACAACAGCAACAACATAGATAAATAGATTAACTTTCTTTCTAACAAACAGCAAGATAATTTTTTCCTGTTGCACAATCGATTTCCCAAGTCTCTCAAGATCTCATTTACTTCAAGCAGTCTTTTGGTGAGCAAGAATCTTAAGATAAGGATTTCACTTGCCTGTTTGAGGACTCTATGGTGGCACAGTAGCTAAAGTTCTCAGCTGCTAACCAAAAGGTTGGTGGTTGAAACCCATCAGCTGCTCCGTGGGAGAATCATGTGACAGTCTGCTATAGGACCTTTCTGTTTTGTCCTGTTGTTGTTGTTAAGTGCCGTCAAGTCAATTCCTACCCATAGCGATCCTGTATAGGGTTTCCAAGGAGCAGCTGGTGAGCTTGAACCACTGACCTTGCAGTTCAAATGACTTTGCATTTTGACCCATTAGCCCACAGTGCCACACCAGGACTCTTACAGGGGTGCTATTCGTCAGACTCGACTCAAAAGCATTGGGTTTGCTTTTCTTTTTTTGTTTGAGACTGTTTTAACAGAGACTGATTTGAGTATGTATGCACTGGGTGTATGATATACATTATTGATAGGTACATGAGTGTGTTATACAATATGTTACACATATATCTGCATATCAAGGAAAAACCTTCCAAATTACTTTTAATTAATATATGGTTTATGGAGTCCTTGTGTGGCACTTTGGGTTAATGTGCTGGACTGCAAAGTCAGTTCGAACTGCAAGATCAGCGGTTCAAGCTCACGAGACCCTCCTCAGAAACCCCATACAGTGTCTCTATGGGTTGGAACCTACTCAAGGGCACTTAATAACAACAAATAATTTTGCAAAAGAGAAACATGTATTGGTTCCCTCTGGCAGAACTTTGCGCTGTGTTAACTGAGTCACAGTGTGATGAATCTGAAAGAGAGAGGACCTCAAATAGAACTGGGCATGGAAGCCACCCTCCATCAACCCTGAGGACCCTTTATGGAGACCAGGGCACCAGGTTTACTCTCTTTACAGATACATATGGCACACCTTCCTCTATACTGTAAGTCATCTATGGAGTTTTAAATACCTAGTAACTAGAAGAGGCTCCCAGACTTATGCTTATAATTTACAGGTATATGACTTGACTAGTTTAATTAGTCAGTATCGATGCAACTCAGTGTTAGTGTCCTCTGACACAGCTTTGGATTGTCCAAAGATCACTTAGTGTCTGTGGTTTCCTTAGACTCTCAAGTTAGATGCCAGGTACTGAAATTCACAGACCAAAATCCTAAGACATTTTAGGGTTATTCCTAATAGCATGTTAGTATTTAGACACTCCACCAGAATTAAACTAGCAAATATATATGTCTTTCTGTAATGTACCTATTGAATGTAAGAAAAGTAAAGTTATTTTTAAGTATATAAATGACATGTGTTTATACTATCACCTAAATGCATACTACAGTGAGATTAAATAGAGTAATTATAATTTTACTATTTTATACTTAAATTGCAAAAATGCTATTTTATTGATTTTAGCTCTGTCATCAGCAAAATTCAGAAGTTTAAAATACTGTTTTTAATAGTTTTTAATTTTTGCTCTAAAAAAATAGTTCTGTTAAAACCTCAAGTGCCTATCACCTTAATAATTTGGGACCTATATGAAAAATCTAAGACAGCATTGTATGAATGTACAGAAAAATACGTATTTGCTCCTGGAAAAATTAGAAGTTATAAAAGTAAAAGGCATGTTTGGGCCTCTTTTTAAATAAAAGAGTGTGTTACGTTACTTATGAATAAAATAGAAAAGTGTTTTAGAAAACTAGAGCCAAAGTTTTCTAAATGAAAGCTGAAAATGTAATAGTTTTATTAAGTCATAAATACAACATGAATTACCAGTGAACACAAGTCTTTGCTCGAGACTTGTGAGCACCTCAGTATTTTCACCTTAAAATCTACACCTCATCATAGGTGTGTTCATCAGAAGAAGAACCTTGTCTGTAAGTGATAGTGGGATCCAAGTGGTGATTTAAATATATTTCACTCTTTTGAACAATGTTTGACATTGGTGAGGTGAACATTGACATCAATTGTCACATTTACCCCTTTGCTGCATCATGTTAAGTCATGTCCAGTTACTTTGTGCTGGAAACTAGTTATAGGCAGAACATCAACTATTCCTTGCTCATTCCCTTCCACCTATTTAAAGTGATGCCATCAAATGTGTATATATGAGGAAATTGTCATACTAAGAGTGAGGCTAAAGGAGCCTGATGGCATAGTGGGTTACACATTGGATTCAAAGTCAGCAATTTAAATCTAGCAGCCAGTCCAAGAGAGAAATATAAGACTTTCCTCTCCCGTGAAGATTTACAGCCTCAGAAATCCTATGGAGAGTTACTATATGTCGGAACCAACTCCATGGCACCTAAAAACACAAGAAAAATAGTGAGATTAATAAAATGATACTCATCAGGGAACATAAGGAGCCCCGGTAGTATAGTGGAGTACACATTGGGCTGCTAACTGTAAGGTCTGCATGTGCAATCCACCAGCTGCTCCTTAGGAGAAAGATGAGGATTTCTAGTCCCGTAAAGATTTCAACTTCAGAAATGCTATATAGGATCATTATGAGTTGAAAGTGACTCCATGGCACACAACTGCTACCACTGATCAGGTAACATGAAGTCCTGGTGTGGCACAGTAAGGTAAGTGCTGAACTGTTAAACACAAGTTTGGCAGTTAGGCCCACCAGCTACTCCTCAGAAACCCTATACAAGGTCGTTACGAGTCAGAAGTGACTCAGCGGCATTTAACAACAACAACTTTCAGGTAACATGAACTACTAGTATGAAAAATGCATTCATCAATGGTAGACACACCAGGGGTTGAGAGAAACTGACTAGTTATTACTTTGTGTCTCAAAGGAGTGTTTACAGGTCCAGATTTACAGATAAATGCATCCCATATGATTGGAAATCATCTGAAAGCAGCTGTCATTTAAAATGTTATGATTTATGTTATTTAGTTTGAATCATGATAAAATTATCATTTATTTCTTTGAAGAACAAGAATTTCAGCCTCTTAAAAGGCTTTTATCTTGCAGCTTAAATCAGAGCAAAGATTGATACCTGGATATTGAGTCCCAAATTAATGGTGCAGCTAGTTAAGAAATATAAATTGGAAGTGCACTGTTGAAATACGATGTAATACATTTGAATCCATAAACATTTGAATCTTCTACACAAAAGAGAGAGGAGAGATTCCAAAGTACTTGGAACATAATAGGAAAGTCTTTGCAAATAATACTCTTTGTTCATTGTGAACTAACAGTATACACTGGTGATGTAACAATGGGTAATCCTATATTTTGGATTCCTTTATTTTTTTCTTCAATTTATTGTTAATCCTATAATGTCTTGCTTACTGATACTTTGCTATTGCTAACCAACCTGCTGTTTGCTGATCTATATTTTTCCGAAGTTAGACTGAATAGAAAATTCAGGCTTGTGTTAATATAAAAGAAGAGCTATAAATTCAATGATAAGATTTAATTAATCTTTTATTATTACCATCTTTGAAGTTCAGGTAATAAATTGCAGGCTTGGCCAAAAGTACTTCTTCTGATTCATTGCTAGAGGCCAGCACTTCATGTATCATCAAAAGTGGGCAGCTTTCTTTATTTCATGGGTTATTTAACTTGAGGAAGGGAAAGTAACACAAACCTTAAATTTCTTATTCCAGCTATTCTTTTTTAGGAGCCAAAGTCAACATTTGTATTGCCCTAGAGCCTCTCACTTGCTCTGTGGAATGTTTAGAAACTAAAATTTCTTCTTTTTTAACAACCAGTTCGTCTGTGCAAATGCACTGGATTTGTTGAGCTAATGCTGTTTTTCTGAATCTTTCCTTCTTTCCCTGTCTGTGCTTCAATGCCACCCCAACTTTGCAATGTAGCAAGCTGAGCAGTTATTCAATCAGATGTACAACCCAGTAAGTCGTTTCCGAAAGTTCCCGCTGTAACATATCAAAGCATGAGGATCCGTTAGACCACATGTCACTATGTGTCATATGGGCAGGTTTTAGAAATATTTATGAGTTTCTTCCTATTTTCATTCTGTCAAAAGAAATGACCTGTGAAGAGGTCTCTGCCATTTCTTTTTAATGTAACATTTTTAACAAATTTAAATAACTGGAGGAAATATTGCCAGCTCTGATGTTACCTCCTTCTTAATTTCCATCCTCAGCCTATATAAACAGGTCAAAGGCAGATCTAGGCTCGTGGAATTCTGTCTTAGATCCTATAGGCAATGGTAGACCTATCTATGACCAAAGGGATAGCATTAGTTAAATAATAAAATTCTGCAGACTCCTGGTGTGGCGCTGTACAATCAGCAGTGGACTGTGAACCACAGATGGGCAGTTCAAAACAGGTGCTCCTCAGAAACCCTATACAGGGCCACTGTGAGTAGGAACCAACTTGACGACACTTGACAACAACAGTCTATATTTTTGGAGCGCAGTGACTTCATAAGATAAGGACTGGTCTGTGAACCGCAAGATTGGCAATTTGAACCCACCACCTATTCTGTGAGAGAAAAGTAGGCTTTCTGCTCCCACAGAGATTTATAACCTTGGAAACCCTATGCAGGGTCGCTATGAGTCAGAACTGACTCAACAGTAATTAACAACAACACTGTATATTGTAGTCCAGCGATAGAAGTTAAAATAAAGTTAGAGTTTAAAATAGTGTTATGCTTGCTGAGATTGGAAAATAGTTGTATGAGTTAAAAACAAGTTATTTGAGAACAACCCAAAATACAGCCTCCATAGTAACAGATTGTAAGAATTCTGATTATAGTTACTGGAATAATGAAGCAGGAAACTAGTGAAAAATACTCATAAAATGGCCCAAATTTTCTTTTTATCCTAATGACAGGTGTGTAATTATATAAAATAGTTGTTTCTTTTGCTTTATTGAAGAAGAGTCTTTTGTGTTTTGTCAACTCAAGTAGCTCACTGGTAGAAATATTACATTAAGGTAGCCAGGCTGTGTCATTTGGCTGATGTGATCTGTGTTACCCTGCATTCCAATTAGCTCATATTTATAAATTTCCATCATATGAAGAAGGACTAACATGAATAAAGGAAATGAGTCAGCTGGCAACTTTTACTTGCTCATCTGCTGCTCTAGAGTAGAGTGATGCATAAGATACCTACTGTACCTAGTTAAACTCAAAACCCATCCTGTTCTTAAAAATAATTATGTTTCTGCAAACAGAATTCATCAAATCCTAGTGGAGTTTCTTTATTACCTCATTTCTCAATATGGATTTTGTTGTTGTTGTTAGGTGCCATCGAGTCGGTACTGACCCATATGACCTTATGCACAGCAGAATTAAACACTGCCCGATCCTGGACTAACCTCACTACTGTTGCCATGCTTGAGTCCATCAATGCTGCCACTTGGCCAATCCATTTCGTTGGGGGTCTTTCTCTTTTTCTCTGACTCTCCACCTTACCAAACATGATATCCTTCTTCAGCGACTGGTCCCTCCTGACAATATGTCCCAAGTATGAGAGACGAAGTTTGGCCATCTTGACCTCTAAGGATCACTCTGGCAGCACTTCTTCCAAAACGGATCTATTGGTTCTTTTGGCAGCCCATGGCACTTTCAATTTTCTCCTCCAACACCATAACTCAAAAGCATCAATTCTTCTACGGTCTTCCTTATTCACTGTCCAGCTTTTGCATGCATATGAGGTTATTGAAAATACCATGGCTTGGGTCAGGCATACCTTAGTCCTCAAGCTGAAATCTTTGCTCTTCTACACTTTAAAAAGGTCTTGTGCAGCAGATTTACTAATACAGATTTTAGAGCAGCAAAAATAATGACTCTACATTATTTTTCTCTTCTGAATGAAAATGTTAACAAGAGGACTCAAGAGAGCAGAGAGGTGGAGAAAGACAAATAAAATCGGAATATCTTTAAACTTGACAGTCAACCCTGGGAAGGATGTATGTTTTCTTTAGTGCTTCTTAAAAAGGCATAAATTAATCCCAGTGAAATTATTTTATTCTTACTACTTAAGGATGGGAAGAAAACCTAAGTATGTCAGGTTGTGAGTCTGCTCAGGACAGATGGGGAGAATGTCATTCCCACAAGCCACATAGATTTACCAAGGCAGAGATAGGAGTTCACCATCCCTGTCAGGGAAGGTAGGACCAAAGAAATAGCTCTGTTAATTTTTACACTGTTATCAGATATATTGCTGACATGGGACTTATCAGACTTTTTCTTGTGAAAATCACAAGGGGCTTCAGTATGCAAAAGCGAACTTTGTAGTCCACCAGGTGACTATTAGAAAACTAATCAAACCATTTTTTTTTCTTCCTAAATTAATGAAGCTAACCCATTGTTTTGGCAAACTGGGAATATAGCCAAACTTCCATTATTTTACCTCCCACTGTCTGCGGGCTCCAAGTCTTTTTGAACTGATGGAGATGCCGCATGATGAATTTTATATCCATAGTAGTCTTTTAACAAGTGACTATGTTTTTCCTAGTTATAAAAATAATATATAGTTACAGGAGAGAATCTGCAGAAATATGGGAGGGCATAGGAGAAAATAAAAATAACAGGATTTCTCACTGCCCAGAGAGAATCATTAGGAACATTGGCGTTTCTTTCCTACCCAGACATCTTTTTATTGTGTTCTTGCTTTGCCTCCTTCTCTCCTGCTCTCTCCTGTTTCCTTCATTCCTTTACCTTTTTGTCCTTTCCTCCTTCCTTCTCTTTCCTCCCATTTCTTTTTTCTGTTCCTTTAACTTCTTATCTGCCATACTTGTTGTTTTTACCACATGTGTCCAAGTATTTATGCAGTTTTATACCCTATTTTTAGACCATTTGATTGAAATTTTATAGTCTTCTCTAGTATTTACTTATTTTCCTAATAAACAGGGGTTTCTTCTTTCTCTCTTTATTGACCACTATAAATAATACTCTGAAGAACATCTGTCTATATTACTTTCCACACTTTCCTATTTATTTTCATATAATTCATTCCTCTGGCAAAGATTTTAAATAGGTCCAATTGTTCCGTCTGTTTTGCGTTTCAGAAAGGTTTCCCCACTGCAGGTTCTTTCCTGAACTTTCCAGGGGGCCCTTCTGCCATTCCTGGAGAACACTGAGAAACATCATTTTTCCTATCTTGCACAAATACTTAGGTAGAAATTATTTGTTTTTTTAATTTGTGTTTAGTTATGTGGTTGATTTTTTCATGTATTTATTAGTCACGTGTTTTTCTTCAGTAAGTTTAAGTCCTGTGAGCAGTTGCTTTTGAACTTAGTGTTTTGTTTATTGATTTCTATACATTATCTTATATCTTATATGGAATCTTTTTCAGATTTTTGACAAACTTTTACTTAACTTTATAATTTTATACAGAGATAATTTTTATCTAGGGATTTCCTCATTGCGCTTCTGCTTAGAAGTTATCCTCTGGTTTCAAGAATAGACACTCACCAGTGTTTAATAGTGCCGATTTTTAAGTCAATTTAACTCCTGTGGTACTGTTGGAAAAGCACTGGACTGCTAACCACAAGATGAGTGGTTCTAACCCACCAGGTGCTCCTTGGAAACCCTATATGGGGACCCTGTGAGTTGGAACAGACTCTCTGACACTTAACAACGACAACAAGTTTCTATCTACAGAAATGTGTTGTGAGATGTCGTTTTGATTTACTACAAAAAAAGAAAAAATCAACTTACTGTCTTAGTACAATTTACCAAAGAGTTTCTATTTATTCACTGTTTTTTATACTTTTTTATTGTATGTTGTTGTTAAGTACCATGGAGTCAGTTCCGACTCATAGTGACCCTGCACAGGGTTTCCGAGGCTGTAAATCTTTAGGGGAGCAGAAAGCCTCATTTTTCTCCTGCAGAATGGCTGGTAGTTTCAAACTGCCAACCTTCAGGTTAGTAGCCTGATTTGTAACCTCTATGCTACCAGCGCTCCTTTTTTTATTGTATGTTGTTGTTAGGTGCCATCGAGTTGGTGCTGACTCATAGCAACCTTATGCACAGCAGAATGAAACATTGCCTGATCCTGGGCCAACCTCACTACTGTTGCCAGACTTGAGTCCATCCATGCTGCCCCTTGGCCAATTCATCTCGTTGGGGGTCTTCCTCTTTTTCTCTGACCCTCCACCTTACCAAACATGATATCCTTCTCCAGTGACTGGTCCCTCCTGACAATATGTCTCAA
>NW_006408564.1:4659173-4664274 GCF_000296735.1 Chrysochloris asiatica | reverse complement strand
ATTTGCTCAGCATACAGGTTGAATAAGTATGGTGAAAGAATACAACCTTGTTGCACACCTTCTTAAATTTTAAACCATTCATTGTACCCATGTTCTGTTCGAACAACTGCTTCTTGGTCTAGGTACAGATTCTTCATGAGCACAATTGGAGTCCTGGTTTGGCACTGTGGTTTAATACGCTAGACTGCAAAGTTGATTTGAACAACAAGGTCAGCAGTTCAAACTCACTAGCGGTTCCTTGGAAACCCTATACAGGGTAGACATAGGTCAGAAACAACTCAATGCACTTAACAACAATAGCCACAAGTGCTTATATGGACAAATATTTTAGATCATGGGTTTCTATTCACTTCTACCAATATCTGTTGGTTTTGTTCTGAATTTTAATTATTATTGTTGTTGTATTTTTGTTGTTAATTTTCGTAGCTTTATATTAATTCAAATCATCTAGTGAAACAAAGTCCACCCCAATTCCTTCTGATTTTGGACTTGTCCAATTTTTATTGTTAATTTTTTTTACTTTAAAATTTCTGTCATTCTTATTGAACTTCTGGATCAGTTTGCCAATTAAAAAAGTACAACTATGAATAATATAAATTGAAATTATATTCATCCTATAAAATAATTTTATGATTGTTGATATTTTTTCAATGTTATTTTTCCCATTCATGAGTTTGATACTCCTTGTATTTAAATGTGGTGTTTTACTGTAAAGTTGTCATGTTTTCCTAAGAGAGACCCTTGGTAGTTTTTCTCAAGAATAGCCCTATTAATTTCTATCTATACAATTTTCAAGTTGCTGTTGTGGAAGATTTATTTTTCCCCTTATCTTATAACCAGTTATTGGTACCTAAGAAGCTTATTATTTTTATTATTTTAATTTTTAAAAGTATGATTGTGAATTGAGTGATAGTTTACATGGGAGAACATATGTTTTACATTCATCATTTCATTGCAATGATTACAGTCTCCTATGTGCATCATCATTCAACAGTCTTTGCTTCTATTCCATCATTTGTTTTTTTTTCTTTTTTGGATGTACACAGTAACACTCAGGAATATATAATCATTTAAACCACCACAGGGCACATTCTGAAATCCTGCATACTGGCTACCAGTGCATAGCCTTTCTCTTTCCAGGAGTCTAGAGTCCTCAGCTGCTCTATCTCTCCTTGTCATCATCTCTGCCTCCATCTCTGGTGGTGCTGCTTCTCTGGATAGGATCCCATATTCTGCTTTGACTCTTTTCTCTTGATGGTCCTAGAGTCCTCGTTTCCTGGATTGGAAGATTAACTACTCCTCCCTTTATATTACAAAGCTTCTACTTTTACAGTTGTGACGACCACAATTCATCATGATAACAATTACTCACTATTGAATCATAAGAATCTTATCCCCATCTCCATTCATTAGACCCATGTAGACAAGATGAAAACTATTCACTGGGGATTCTACCTCCCCCTGCACACTCTAAAACTAAACTCCCTTTTGAAAAACTTGTAAGCCAGTCACTTTGTGCCTTTATAGCACCTCCATTTTAGGTAACCAGTGTCTAAGTTGTCTATTTGTATGTTTATTTTGAATCTGGTCGCCTACATATTTTTAGTTAAGTATAGCTTTGTTTTTTGTTAAAGAAGATAATTTTATGGTCAGTCTAAGGTCTATCAGACTTAACTAAATCTGAGTGAACAAGGATTAAGTTTGAAGTCCTCTTGGGAGTTTCATTTCTGTGTTTTTTTTTTTTTTATATAGTAGAAATAAACTAGAATATTTTACTCTCCCACCCCTACTTCATTTTTTGCTTTAGCTGCTACATTGTACTAAGTGATTTCTTAGGAATCTAAAAATTTGCCTTTGTATCCTTATTATTCCTTATAATAATAACCTGTCTGCAGTTTAACTACCAGTCTCTTCTGATGAAGGGTTTTATAAACACCATGCAGGTTGTCTCTGGTGGGGCTCTTTTTCTTCCCTTACTTCTAATTCTAGACAAATAATCTGTTTTTTTAATCTGTCTCAAAGACCTTCTTTGGTAGCTCTCATGGTTATTGTGCCTACAGATGTTATACAGAGGTCTACTATAAAATTTTAATAACTCTTCAGACCTTCTGGCTCCCTAAATTTAGCATCTCTTACAATCCTCTTGTTGCAGCAAGTCAAATGTCTTTTTCAGAGGTGCTGGGCTAACTTTGTTACTGACCATTGGATACTTAAGACCCCTCTTGTGTGTCCCCCCCACACACACACACATATCATACCCTCCCCTGACTGCTCACTATCCCTTGCAATCCCATCTTGTCTACAAGCATATCTTTTGCAGGGCTCACATTTTACATAAGGGTTTACAAGAGAAAGACCAAACATTTTTCCATTCCACAGAGATTTAAAACAAGAAAAGCTTGTTAATGTTCAGTGAGGTCTTCCTGATTTTATATGTCATGATAGGACTGTGTGGTCCCAGGGACTTCATGGACTGACTTATAAATGCTTTCACAGTCATTGTCTCAGGATAGCAGTGCTCTTTCCCCCCTGATATTTGCAAGCCAATTCACTTTCGAACCAGACATACCCAACCCAGGAAAGTGGAAAAATTCAACAATGTAAGGGATCATGTGCGGTATCCACATACCACATGTGCTGCTCATGGTAAAACACATGTGTGCATATGCATACGCACAAGCACATAGCATTCCACCTTCAATCTATGCTTTCCATATCTAAAGAACTCAAGCAATCTTTGAAATAACGCTTAGTACTTGGAGTCACATGGTCTGTTTCAGACCATCCAGATAGATAATAGCCTCAGTTTTCTACACTGTTAATTATAGGGAAATTCACATTGAAAAGTCATGATATTAATAGTTAGATTCTTGTTTGAGGAATCTTTAAAAGCATTAGCATGCATTTAGTTCTTTTTCTTTTTTTTTAAAAAAGGATGTATTTGTGTATGTGATATAAAACTTACTTTAAATATTTATATTTCTTTATACGTATTCTCTTTATACATTTCCATCTAGGAAAACTAGTTTATTTTTTGGTATATTGTTGTTAAGTGCCATTGAGTTGACTCCAACTTTTATTGACCATGTATAGGATTTCCAAGGGGTAGCTGGTGGGTCTGAACTGTTGAACTTGAGGTTAGCTGTCCATTGCTTATCCTAGAAGTATAATATTATGAATGCTGCAAATGTAATTAGTGTAGACTGTAAAAGAATAAATTGCTGTAGTACTAGGAAGTGTAACATTTAAAGACATATCACTAATAATTTCCAAATGTAGTATTTATTTTCAGCTCTCATATTTGGCATTAATGTATTGGGTTAAAAATGAAATATAGATTTCCTATGTTTATTTTATAAAGAAATATTTTATTCATAAATCAAAATTATGTGAAAATTTGGACTTCTGTTAGAAAATTGAAATCAAACATAATTTTAACAACAGTTCTGTTCCCCTAGTCTGTTATTAAGATCTGAAAGGAATATTCCCTCACTTTAGTGTCAGCGGACACTAGTGCTGCAGTTGAGAATCAGTTTTTTTTCCCAGTGCACAAATTTAGCAAAAGAATGCTTATAATCACAAGCAACAGGAAGGAGAATGCATCAGATTGATTAATTAGCGCGCTGCTTATACTTTATGGTCATGATGAACCATTTGCTTATTTTGAGGGAAATGACTTTTTATTAAAATTGTTAGGGCCTGATTCAAGGAGAGATTGTTAGGTAATATTGTCATTGAATTTTGCCTGCCTTGTTTCACAGCAGGGTTTTCAACCAAAGTTACTGTTTTCCTTTCTCGGTGCCTATAATGATAAACTAGTATTTTATTGACAGTAATCAACAACTAACCTGGTGCTGCAGAATAATGCACTGGACTGCAAGGTGAATTTTTGCTGCAAGATTGGTAGTTCAAACCCACTAGCTGCTCCTCGGAAACCCTATACAGGGTCGCTATGAGTCAGAACTGACTCAACAACCCTTAGCAACAAACAACAATTACCTGGCCCAGAGGAATGTGGTGGCTCCATAGGATTAGTCCTGGACTGTGAACCACAAGGTCCACGGTTTGAGCCCGCCAGCTACTCCGTGAAAGAAAGATGAGGCATTCTGCTTCTGCAAAGATTTTTTTAAAACCCTCAGAAACCCTCTACAGGCTCAGTATGAATCAGAACCAGATTCAAAGGCGCTTAATAACAACAACCTTGCCAAGAAAAGTTTAAATAAACTCATGATTTGAATCTTGATACCTTTTGACCCTTGCTTTGACTTTAGTTACGCTTGGTTTCATACCTTTGATTTTGGCATAGTATTCTATAAAATGTTTTGCAATAGCTATTTACCTTTCATTGAGATACCCACTAGGTACTGTGATGTACTACTCATCCCAAGTTATGACCAGATTCTTCATTTGTGCTTCGTCAAGGCTTTCAGAATTGGTTCACATCAAAATGCCGATGTTTGCCCACATCAGTGAGCCTGTAAGCTTTGTTTTGATTATTCCCATTTGTGGGGAAATTTTCTTACATATGGAAATACAAGAAACATAATTGGGAGACCCTCAAAACTTACTGATCTCCTGTGTAATATAGACATTTCTGGAATTTTATTTTCTCCCAGTTTTCTGTACATCTAAAAGATGCTGAATAGTTGCTCTAAAAGCTTCAGGAAATATTTTGAGGCAGTACCTGATATCTTAATAAAACTGACTTGTTTAATTTGAAAAAATAAATCTCATCATACCCTTGAAAGTAACAACATTCTTGGCTAAATTTTGATAAGTTTGTTGTTGTTTGTTGTTAGGTGCCACAGAGTCGGAAACTACCAGCTGTTCCACAAGAGAAAGATGAGGCTTTCTGCTCCCGAAACCTTTACAGCCTCAGAAACCCTGTACTGAGTCGCTATGAATGGGAACCGATTCCATGGCACATAACCAATGATAAGTTTAGAAACCATTAAAATAAGTCCCCTACGTATCTACATTTTCAGTTCTTTAATTGTAGATTGTTGACTAATGAAAACAGAGGAACAAAGTTGATGTGCCTTACAAGAATGGAATGCCAACTGATTCCCAGTATTTTGGGGGAGTTAATTTCAAAGCAACA
>NW_006408564.1:4630871-4658718 GCF_000296735.1 Chrysochloris asiatica | reverse complement strand
TCACTACAGTATCACGAGTTACCCATCTGTATCTCCTTTCATCTGCTCCGGCAACAGATTCTTTAGAGGAAGTAATTACTGTGTATTTTCCACTTAAATCATGAATGGGTCAGATTGTCACGGGTGGGTATTTGTTGAGATTAAGTTTCCAATAAACCCTTATTTTTTTCTACGGCCTCTAATGTATACTAGGTCTAAGTCTGTCATCTGCTTTTGACCCACATCAGGAAACTGCCAGTTAAAGAACCCGTGTTACAGTTTGAAATGGCAAGCGTATAGAGAGCTTCTGTCTTTGAATTTTTAGAGTATAATCTGGACCTATAGTTATGAAGGGGACACTAGTTTTGGAAGCTCTGTTTCCTCCTTCATTTCTTAGTTAAGCCTCACTCCATGTCTGTGGGTCATACCCCCTCACCATACTGTACTGGTTAACGATTTCGGCCCATCCCCAATGGAATAGTGATTGATGTGAGCAGACCTGGTCACCTGCAATATCTTTTATACATCCCAGAGAGTCTTTTGCTTCCTTTCTGCTCAGGATAGATCACAAGCCTTCTGAAACTTGTGAAACTATCTGTGTTTGAAACTTCAAGTGCAGGCGAGCTGTGACAGCAGACGTAGCTGTCACTCTTCCATCATTCCGTGACTCTTCCTTAAAGCTTTCTTTTCCATTATAAATTTAAAAAAATAACATTTGTGCTTTATTTAATAATCCTTCCAAATAATCTGTCACCAAAATTGAAGGTTGTTGTTGTTGTTAAATGTTGTCAAGTTGGTTCCAACTCATAGCTACCCTGTATAAGGTTCCCAAGAAGCGGCTGGTGGGTTTGAATTGCCAATCTTGTGGTTCACAGCCCAATGCTGATCCTAAATGCCACACCAGGTGTCCAGATTGAAGGTAGCTTGACATAAATTCTTTTACCTGTAAATCAGTAGATATTGGAACAGGAATAGATACAGATCAATTTAGTTTAAAAGTAGTCTTGAGGTGGTCTGTTTCTCTTAAAAGGAAGAATCAGTAGTGTCTGCAAGTATTACCTAACAAATACCAGGATAGCTGTCAACTTGGCTTTTTTTCATTTTGATAACATAATCTAGCTTCCCCATTAGAATGAAGTAAACAGTGTGGTGGTCTATGTTCAGGTGTGGTTTTTTTCTTGGGTTTGCTATGCCTGTAAACATTCCCTAAGTCTTTTAACCATGCTTAACTCAATTGGCTTGAAAAGACATCTAGTTTCATTTGGCATGGAATGCTGGCCTGGTATTATCCTCTTTCTTTCAGGACCTAAAATAAGGACCATGCTCACATATACATCACAAGCAGACTCTGCTGTTTCTGTTAACCTAAAAGAGTGGCTTTTTAAAAAGGAGTATGCAGTTATCTTGTCACAGTAATAAATGTGAGGCAGTATTTCCTTCTGTTGTTTATAGAGGAGCTTTGAGTTGAAACGGACTCAGTAGCAAGCACCTAACAACAACAATGTCTTGTCAATAAAAATGAAACCCATTAATGTATCAGCTGTACATTAAACCTCATCTCTAGATGCAGATTATAAAATTATCACAATAAAAACTGAATAGTGCTTTCCTCATGTTAGTCATGTTGTGGCTTTCGGTTTTCCTTAGAAAGTCAAATTCGTTTGCCCAGAGTAATAAGAGGCAAGGCTAGAATCAGAATTCAGGTCTTTTAACTGGTCATCTTTACCTACTTATTTAAAATAATGATGGTAATAATCATTAAACTAAAGACAATCGAGAAGAACCACAGTGGCTAACAGTAATCATGCATTTGCCACGTTCATGCTTATTCTCTGTGAAAGTTTGAATCGCAGCCAGGAAAGGAATTTTAACTCTAGTCAGAAACAGGTAATCCAAATATATCTATTCATTTACCTTGAGTGTTTCTAGCTGCTCATTCATTACTCAGTTCATTAATTTACTTTTAAAGATCTTAATGTCATTAATTGGGTCATTTAAGAAATGTCATGAATAGGTTTTTAAGTGCTGTAAAATGATGGCAATAAAAAGTGGAAATGAGGTTAATATTGATAGAATTTTTTTTTTTTCCAGTTTAAAAAAATGCATTTATTTTAAATGCATTTTCGGTTATAAGAATACTGAGAACTGATTCTTACTATCACAAATGGAATAGGTATTTAGATTAGTCACTTTCATTTAAAATACACCTTCTATATTTTAAAAGCTAATATTCGGGGATTTAAATATCTATTATTTGTATTTAAAATAAAATCATCAACTTCTAAAGATGTATTAGACCACAATTCTTTTTTAGATTATTTGAATTATGCTGTAAAAGTTCAATAATGGACTATACTGAAACCTCAAGTGAATTTTAAATAAATAAAAATAAACATAGTCTGAGAAATGTTAAAAAGCAGTAAAGCTTTTTAACATAAAACATAAAAGCAGTACTTAATAGTATGTTGAAGTAATACATTTTTTCAGTGTTCTTTGTTATATAGTGGAGTGTATTTCTTGAACAAGAAAATCTTAGATTAAAGAACATTAAAGCAAATTATTCCCCTTCTATCCTCATGCTTAAATAATATGTTACATGCAAAACTATTATTTCTTAAAATGAGTATTTTGTTATAAATAAGAAATTGATTTTATTTATACTCATTTTTGAATTTTTTTATACTAAATCATTGCAAAGACTGTCAACCTTCTAACCGTAGTATTAGTGTTATTTTTTTCTAACCATGCATGATTCATTTGACCCCACAGTAGCTGTAGCTTGCTTGCCTTGTTTTTTCCCTGAAATTAAAAAAAAAAAAAAAAGAAAAAAGTGAATAGAGACCCAAATGAACATCTGCTCTATTTAGTAAGACCTCAGAACAACTGAAGTCCTAGTAAATTGTTACCGTTTAATGATTTCACACATGAACTTTGGAGATATATACCTAGATGACTTCTCTGAACTTTCTATGTTGAATGTGCACTGTTGTTAAACTACTTGTTTTTTCCTTGCCTGCTCTTTTTAAGAAATCAATTAGGAAAAATGGGAAACAAGGGGTAGGCAAAACATTGCAGTGCAGTGTTCTTTTCCATCTGTCTGGGAATATTTCAGCCAAAAGTTTATTTTGGGAAAAAAAAGAGAAAAATCCTTACATATCTGCTCTCACACACATGCCCGCATACACACACACTTAAAAAAAACACACAAATACTTTGGCTGCAAATTATTCTGCAGTGTTGTTGGTGTGTCATTGCCTATGGTGTCTGTTCTCATGTATAATGCTACCCCCAACCCATGCATGTGTTTGCAGATCCTCATCTGTGTGCTTGTTCATGTACTAGCTCGTCTTCCTCCTGGTTCAAGTTAAATTTAATCAAGACAACAAGAATTTATGGGTATAACTGTTAGCTGAAAAGCCCTTGTTCACTTCCCAGTATTCCTTTCAAACTACATCTTCTGCTGCAGTGTCTCAGTGGGATAAAGTGTTCAGTGATCTCCTGTATGTTGCCTGGCTGTCCATATGCCCTAGATGGTTCTTGGAACATGATTTAATATTGTCTCATCTTAGTTTCTCTGCACTGGCAATGGAAGCATTTTGTATGACTCACCTCCTTCTTTGAGAGGAGCTGAATAGTCTTCACTCTGTTTGCCAAATGACCAGAAATAAAGACATCACAGTCCTTACTTCCCCCACACCTCACTTTCTGGTAGGAAAAAGAAAAGTAAAAAATAGCAACGTCTAATGGAACTACATATAAACCAATGATGAAACGCTGCTATAAAACTACAGGACAACTTATAATCAGTATTGTTCTAAGGTAGCTGAAATGGGTCAGTTTTTTCTTTTGTCTTTTAACTGACAGTATACCCATAATTCTTGATTATTGTTACTGTTTTATTTTTTCTTTTGATTTTTTTTCCTGCAAAATGAATTGCCGAGCCATTGCTGACTACACTATCTATATTGCTCTTAACTGTTGTCTTAACTATATTCTTTAAAAATGTAATGTTGAAGGCTCATAATATTGAAGATGACTCCAGGATGAACCCCGAGTTTGCAGACAGAATAAAGCAACTTGATAAAGAAGCATCCTACTACCGTGATGAGTGTGGCAAAGCGCAAGCAGAAGTTGACCGACTGCTGGAAATCCTCAAGGAAGTGGAGAATGAAAAGAATGACAAGGACAAGAAGATTGCAGAACTCGAAAGGTAAATTTTACAGCTGTGTTGTGTGTTGTCAAGAACAAGTTAACAGTGATTGGATGTCCATCTGAGATCACATTGCATTCGGAAAGCTTATTAGTATTTCAAGTCTGAAGCTAGTTACATACAGAATAAAAACAGAAAAAAAAAACCGGTCTGTTCAGGATGATGATGTGTTCATGTGGTCTGTTTGGAGTGCAGTAGACTCACCATATCTACCTCTTCCGTTTTTAAGAAAAGTCTCAAATGATGCCAGTGATCTAGCATTCGGACCAGCAAAGCGTATAAGAAATTGGACTTTGACTACTACCTAAAGTTTCAGTTCTTTCAGACTTAAGGCAAACATTTGATGGGTTAGGTCTGTCTGTGCAAAGAATATGGAAGAATATACATATAATTAGAAATTTTCCATCCAAAGTAAAGAAGGGAACTCGTATCCTTAGGATATCTTTTGACACACCATAGTAAATCCATCTTTTAAGAAGTCCTTATAGCATTTGATAAATAAATATGCTTGAATAAGGGTTAAGGTAGATTTACCTGAAATAGTACTCTTTGTCTAAAAAGAAAGAGGGTTACATTAGAGTTGTAGAATTTTTAGATTTCCAAATAAATCAAGTCCATATTATGTTTATGGATTTTATGGGTTCTAAAAATATACTTTCTATCAATGCCTTTTCCTAGACTTGATACCAGGAAAGACTTTCTGAACCATCTTACATACTCTAGACCCCTGAGGATTTCTTATTGGTTCAGCAATAAGGCAGAATTTACCTTTTCTAGATTTAGTCCATGTGGAAGAAATCAGCAGATTTTGAATGAATTATTGAACGCTTGCTAGCTCTGGTCAAGACATAGCACTGTGAGGCCATAGACATTAAGACACATGTAGAAGAGCTCACAGATCTTAGGAAAAGATCATGGTTTTTAGCAACAGAAAGTCCTTGGTTCAAATTCTGCCTTTGCTTTATGCAAGCTTCATGGCCTGGAATCCTTTTTGAAAGTGAATCTGTAACAATCTATTAAAATGTGACATGGTTTGCAAACACCAAATCTTAGTGGAAAGTGATGGTTATATTATTATGAATTATTGAATGTTAAAGTGAGTAAATTATCAATTGGTGCCTATTAAACTGATAGATTAATTCTCAATAAAATGTCAACGCCATTTTTAAGTATTGTGTTTAACATGCTCAGACCTCAAATCTGTTGCTGTTTTTAGTTGCCATCGAGTTGGTTCTGACGTGTAGGGACCCTGTGCACAACAGAATGACACCCTGCCTGGTCCTGTGCCAACCCCTCAATTGTTATATTTGAGTCCATTGCTGCTCTCACTGTGTCAGTCCATCTCATTGAGGGTCTTCCTCCTTTTTACTGATCCTCCATTAATAAACATAATAAAGTTATCAGGAGGGACCAGCACTTCTTCAGGGAGTCCCTCCTGATAACAGATCCAAAGTACTAGAGATGAAGTCTCACCATACTGTTTTTTAAGGAACATTAAATCTGTACTTCTTCCAAAACAAATTTATTTGTTCTTCAGGTAGTCCATGGTATGTGCAACATTTCTTCTCCAATACCGTAATTCAAATGCATGGATTGTTCTTTAAAATCAGTCAGTATCCCCTTTTTAAAAACTTTTCATTAGTTTAATGATTGTTGTTGTAAAGTGCTATTGAGTCAATTTTGACTCAAGGAGACCCTTTGTAGGACTTCTGAGGAATTGGTAGGGGTTTGAATTGTTGAATGGTTGTCAGTCTCATGCTTATCCTTTAATGCCATACCAGTCTCCATGTGTATTCAAAACTTTTTTTGATGGTAATCAGATTTTTATCAGTGATGAATTTTAGCAATTAAGTCAAAGATTGTTTTTCCAAGATAGTTACACAATTAAAAAGTTTAAAGGACTCTTATTAATTTTAAAATGTGGGAATATTTTTCAGTCTACAGATCCTTAAAAGCTAATAACATCGCTAATTTTAGATGTATCTATGTGGGTATTTTTGAACTATGTTTCAGGGATAAAATTTTTCCAAAAAAGCTAGTTTAGGATCACAGGGCAGATAAATTTTATTGATGAGAGAAGTAAGACCCAGAGCAATTGAATGAGCTTCTTGGGATTGGATCAATGGTCAAAAAGAGATAAAACTGTAATGAATGTTTTCTGGCTCTGGGACCGTTACTCTGAGCAGCAGTAAACTACTGTATATGGAGACTTCAAGATAATAACAGTGTTCACATTAACAATAGTACTTATGATCATAATAATAAACCAAGCAGAACAAACCATTTGCTATCAGATTCAGACTCAAGGTTACCCCAAGTGTATTAGACTAGAACTGTGTTCCGAGTGCTTTCAGTGACTACGTTTCCACAAGAAGATTGCTCACTAGGCCTCTCTTCTGTTGCCTTCGAGTGGATTTGAACTACCAACCTTTTGATTATCAGCTGAGCACTTAACGGCACCACACAGGCTTTCCATTTTCATAATAAAAATAGGTTGTGTATGATCTGTACTCCCTGTGTGTCACATGCCTTGCTAAGCCCTTGGCCTATAATACTGTTAACTTCTGGTCTTAGCCACACATTTGTTACACGGAACCTATCATTATCCCCAGAGTCCTGGTGTGGCGTTTAGGATAAACACTGGACTGCAAGGTTGGTTTGAATCACAAGGTCAGTGGTTCAAACTACCAGCTGCTCCTTGGAAATCCTATACAGGGTCACTAAGTTGGAATGGACTCCACGGCATTTAGCAACAAATCATTATCCTCAGTTTATCAATGAGAAAACTATGATATTACTTTCTCAAGGTCACAGAGCTGATAGGAGTCAAAGTCAAGATTTGAACCCAAGTCTGACAGCTGAGCCTGCCTGTTGTGTAGATGGGCTGCTGAGGAAGAAGCAGACCCAATAGCATTAAGCAGTCATGTTGCCTGCAGAGATCCCTCACTGAGCTGGCTGCGCTGCAGACTGCAGAGACTTGCTTCATCTCCATTCCCTCTCTGGAGGGGAAGTAATGATCTCCATATTCAGAGAATAATTTCTCTCATTCTACCAGCTCCCTAGATCAGCTAATTGAAAATTAGGATCGCCTCCTATAAACATTTGCATATAAATAGCATAATTGTCTACTGGGACAAACTGGCCTTAGCTGGACCCTCTTGCAATTAATCATCCAGAAGATTCACATTTTTATTTCTTCAATGTGGAATGCATTAAAACAACAGCGATTTTACAGGCATTTATCTTTATGTACTTTCTGCACATTTTCTTTATCTCTGCCTCTGCTGTTCCTTAAAGCTGATGCCTCCCAGGCACTGTAATTCATAAAACGTGCGGTGGATCTTGGCTCGATCCAATTTGCTGTCTGCTGACTCTGAGGTCCAGCAGGCGAACACAGTCTGGGTAATGTCTGAGGCCCAAACCAAGCCCAGGTCCAGAGCAGACAGGGGTGGAGATCAAGAGGGGACGTTTACTGGGTAAAGGACAACTCAGCCTTGGCCTGTGCTTTGAAAGCATTAGAATCTGCTGGCTGCGTGTGCCTTCTGACCCTATCTTCTTCCTTGAATTGTCAGGCAGTGGTTTTTCAAATTGGGCAATATTTCCATTTGCTGGCATCAACTACAAGATTCATAATGTTGGGAACTAAAGATTTCTTAGCAATGTGACATATATCTCCATTTTAGAGTCATGGAGGAGTGTTTGCAGTTAAGCTGGTGATTTTGAAAACCAAGATTGAACCTGAAATAAATTTGTGGTCTCTGGTCTGTAACGTGACCTACCAGATTGAAAAGTCCTCTTTTTTAACCAGCTAGTGTTCTAGCTGGTGTAGCGCTGTGGGCTAATGCGTCAGACTGCAAAGTCAGTTTGAACTGCAAGGTCAATGGTTCAAGCTTACCAACTACTCCTTGGAAACCCTATACAGGGTCGGAATTGACTCAACGGCACTTAACAACAACAAGTTTTCTAAAATAATCCAGACTGCCAGTCATATAAAACAAAAGGTACAGGGTTAGGACAATCCAGACTGCATTGACACTGGTCTACTTTTTTCTTTCAGGGCTTTACTTTGTGTGTGTGTGAATAGTTGGAATGGTGGACAACTTTCTATTCTTTTAATTTCCCCCATTTAATTCTCTCCACAATGAATACATCCCAAAATAATGCATGGCTGGCACTTACATGGATGCATTTACCTCTTAAATTCCACGTGAATGATATTTTTCATCAGCAATTAAAGATTTTGTTTTTCAGTGTGCATGTCTCCCCAGTGTGGTCCCCATGTGCAGTTCTGCCTATAAACTCCTTCACCTGATGCTGAAGACCCAGCTGGGAGCTTCTGCCTTGGACCTAAGGGGTTCTCTGGGGGAGTGGGGTGTGGCCACAGGTGCTCGGTGGTCCTTGAGCACGCATCTGAGTTCAAATCAAACTAATGTCTTTAATTGATTACCAATGCTGGATATCATATATAATATACAGCCAAGTAGACAAATAACAACATTTGCTAATGCTTGATGTTAAATACCAGTGGTGTTTCATGCTTGCTAAATATACATTGGAATAGTAATCTTAGTCCAATCTGTAGCAATGAAATAGTCAAAGCAGTGAGGTCTATATATACTTCTGTGTCAGAGCCTATCACTGTCTCTGAGTTTTATTTAGTATTTAGGAATTAACACTTTGGTAGAGATTAATAGCATCTGTTAGGCAGTGTTGCCTGGCACTCGATTATGGTGTTGGAGAAGAATCATGGAAGTTCCAAGGAATCAGTCAGATGACCTTATGGGCAATTATCTTAAACACATTAGAAGTTCTGCCAGTCTTTATCTAAGGTACAAAGAATGCCCACATAGAGCCCTCAAATTGTGTAGTGGAGGGTTGTATCCATAAGATGTAATGTCAGAATAGAAAACAAGGTAATACCACTTAATTATCTGAATCAAGGACCCATGCCACCAGATATTTCCACACTGTGGCCCTTTAGATGCCCCAAAGTGCCTTGTCTCAAACTTAGAAGCTGAGAAATAAATTCTTACTTTCCCTTCTGATTTTTTTCACTAGTATGCTGATATCATTTCATTGATACCTTTTCAGGACTTCTTCCAAAATGTAAACCTAGGGTTTTGTTTTGTTTTTTTTTATTTGTTTTTGTTTTTAATTCCGATTCTGTATTCCAGAAGCTTCATGGTACATGGGAGAAATCTGATACCAGTTTTATTTGCTTTAATATAAACTATTCTTGCTAAGTAATTTCTACTTGTGTTTGTTAAGGTAGCTGAAGGGATGTCTTCACAAATGACAGATGGTTTTACATCACTCCTAGAAACTTTCTGATGAAAGTCATGGCGTCAGCGACCTCTTTGGGAATATGGTGAAAACTAGAGACATTTGAGAAAAACCACCAAACATTAAATATTTGCTGGCTATTCCAGTTTTGTTGTTTTTGATAAGTGCAGGAGAGTTGGTATAGGGTTTCTGAGGAGCTACTGGTGAGTTTGAACCGCTGACCTCAAAGCTTTCTAAAACTTGGCTGCGGACCACAGATGAATAAGTTCTGATCCAGAAAATTTTGAAAGGGCAGCTTTGGTCAGTTGCTGTAGAGCCTTCTCCATGGCCATGGTCTGACCCAGTTCAGTTTGGATCGGTGTTGTGCTCATCATCACTCTGCCTGGCATTCAGATTCGAGGGATTATCAGATCAACCCTTCAACTCTGTGTTTAACTTGGAATTTTCTTCTAGATTTTTATCATTATTGTCAACACAGTTTTCATTGGAAGTGTCATAATTTAAGCTTCCACCACAAGTCTGTCAGTTTGTCGTACTGTGATGGCATGTGAGTTGCTGTGATTCTGGAAGCGATGCCACCGGTATGTTAAATACCAGCAGGGTCACCTATGGTGGACAGGTTTCAGATGAGCTGCCAGACAAAGACCCACTAGGAAGAAGGAGTGACGAAGGTCACTATGAGTGGGTACCAACTCGATGGCGCCTAACAACAACAGCAATTTAAGCTTGATTCTGACAGTTTGCTTTGTGTTTCCTTCCTGTGTGAAATGCTTAAAACAACATCTTAATAGCATGGCTTGTCTAGGTACCACTTAGTAGATAGGTGGTAAAGATATTTGTCTAGCCACTTGATTTCTTTTTTCCCAAAGGAGTTTTTATAATTTAGCACACTGAATGAGTGTGTACTGCACCACATGTACCTCTGTGGCAGTCTCTCTGTGATGGTCAAGACTTTCCTGTCTTTATTTTATTGACATATTGAGTCTTTCATTTCTCTATTGATTTGATTTATTTCTTTTTGCATGGCATTACAGACTTTATTGTGTAGATTGAGTGGAAGTACATGGTAGGGTTTTTTTTTTTTTTTATGTATATGTATATGAGTTATCAAGTATCTGGATATTGTCAGTGATGAAGGTGAAGCCTAATTTCCACAACTGAAAACAATTGCCCTCAACTCTGGAAGTAATTCTTTCTTAGCTCTGGAGGCTGATAGAGTAATGACACCTCCCCAAAGTTCCTCTCCTCTCCCTTCCCACTCCTCCCCAACCCCCGCACCCATACCCCATCCCACCCCACAGTATATTTGGTCATCATTGGGTACTGTACTCTCTGAGTGTCTAAAATGGAAAAATTTGAACCAAAAGCCAAATTGCTCAGCTCCTTTTGATTTTTAGGAATGTAGGAAAAAGAACTCATAGGATGTCACCATCCAACTTCCTAGTTCAGGTAAAATCTATTGGACATCAGTACTTACTGCCAGATCTGATGTCTTAATACTTCCCATTGTGATTTACTAAATAATAGCATCTGATATGCACAAAGATAGTGGCTTTCTCTATAAATAATCTTTGAGCAAAGGTCAAATTCTGCCATTGGACTGCCAGAACTCACCTGTGGGTCACATCAGTGCTTGCTTCGATACTGTGTACAAGAGCAGATACCGGGTTCTTATGTATAATATTTAATGCAGCAGCTTACAGTGTGTACCCAGGGGTTTTTGGTGGGTGATAGCAGATAAAAGTTTGCTTTAGTGTCCTTTATGTGGTTATAAAACCTGCTAATATAACATCTGTTGGCTGTATGTTTCAAACTAATGCGTTTCCTTCCTTTTATTCTCTTTTGCTATTCCTTTTCCTTTCTGCTTATCCTCCAAATTGCTGCTTTCACCCTTGCTCCAATCAGCTTGGCTCTCAGGTCAGTACTTTCAGTTTTTCTTCTAACTGCCTTTCCCTCCAAAACCCACTTTATTGTTTAACAAACACATTTCAGAAATGATTTTCCTCTCTCCTCCACATCTGCCCCTCCCCCATTTCATGCCATGCCTAAGGATGGTTTGTTTTACAAATAGACGGTATGGGGTGTGTGAGGACAATAAAAACAAAGAAGATGAAAGTAAATCACTATTGGACAGTTTGATGCATTCTCCTCTTGGATTATAAAATCAGAATAAGAAAAAAATCATGTGAGTTCCTTAGTTCATTTTGGCTGAGAAGTTCAGAAAACTGACTGGAAGATGATAAAACATAGAACTGTGGGGAAAGAAACAAAATTCAGTATGCTAAATTTAACCCAGGAGAACAGAAATTCTGCTCATGACACAGCAAGTTGAAAGCTGAATTTAACTGCACAAACTGCTCAGCCTTTTTGCATAATAAATCACTACGTTTTGAAAGATTTATAATACTTTTTGTAAAGTCATTTTTGAAAATTATCAGTGTGTTAGTAACATATTGTACACACATGTTATTTCCTGTCATTGTTTTGGTTTTAACTTTTTAACTTCAGTTTTATTAGCCATAAGACATACTTTAATTACCTAGGGCATTAATGTATGAAGCCAAATGTAAAACTAGATGCAAAGTTGACTATATACACCCGATATTAAGAAATGAAATGGACGTTGTGTTTGCAAATGCATCCTAGTCTTGGTCCCAGTAAGGTAGGAGGCCCTAGCCAATAGTTTATTCTCCTTAAGTCAAGGAAAGGAGCCCTGGTGGCTTAGTGGGTTAAATGTTGAGCTGCTAATCCCAAGGTCAGCAGTTCAAATCCACCAGATATTCCATCGAAGGAATATGAGACTTTCTGCTGCCATAAAAATATATAGTCTTAAAAACCCAAGGGAGCAGTTCTCCTCTGTCTTAAAGGATCATTGTAAGTCAAAATTGACTCAACAGTAGTGGGCAAGTCATGGAAGACTTCTTTTTCCAATAATGTATACACATTTCTAGTGAGTTCTCCTATCTATCATCCAATCAATGGGTTTTCTTAAAGATGACCATCATATATAATTTGGGGCTACCTAGAGTTTAATAAGAAGTCTCCAATTATATTGGTAGCCAATGTAGTGGCTCTTTTTGAGAGATATTATGCTGTTTTCTTCTCTTTATTGGGCTATCCATGGTCTGTATCCCTTTATTCAATCCACTTCCCATCATTCAAGCCAGTGGAGCAATACAATTATGTCAGTATCACATAATTCCAAAAGGAGACCTCCTATGCACACATAGATTTTTGTTTCCTGGCCATTCCCACCACCCATAACTCCTTGTATTGTTAATTACCACTGAGTCAGTTTCAACTTTTGGCAGCTCCATTATGTGCAATGTAGAGCTGCTCTATAGGACTTTCAAGGTTGTGGCTTTTGGAAGCAGATTATCAGGTCTGTCTTCCATGGCACTTCTGGGTGGGTTCAAACTGCTAACCTTTTGGTTAGCATTCAAGCATGTAACCATTTGTGCCACCCAGGGGCTCATCTGTGGCTCATAGTCCTTGAAAATGAGACTCCTTTTGCTGTCCCCACATATCACGCAAGAGATTCCTCAGATACTGTCTTGAACTTAATCACTCTGAAGGAAGACCTTGTTCTCAGTAATCTCTCCATCAGAAGTCTAATCAGAGATTTAAAGCATGGTCCTATGAAAATGTTCTCAGCAAAGTCAACTGTCAACTTGTGGAATGGACTATATCTGGTATACCTATGTGCAGAAACACAGACATTCTAATTGTGTGTGGGGTCACCTTGGCCATAAAGAATCCAAACCTTTCCTCCAAATTTTGAATCCTCTCAATTTAGTTGAAGCTTGAAGCTTTTCCCTTTGCCTGTCTTGTTTTGTTTTTATTCTCCTATTGTTTTCCTTCTCTACCCCTACCCTTGATATTAATGCTTTTGAGACTAGGATTCTCTTTCCCACACACCACAGGCTTCCTGCCTGGACTTTCAGTTGTCAGCCCACAGGTCTTCCTGCTGAGTCTTCTATGTGCAATTGGGAGGTTGCTGGGTTTTTTCCTATTCCATAGTGAATAAACTTGAACTCTGATTCTCAGGAGACATGGTGCAAGATATAGGTTGACAGAAGTTATGGGGAACAAGGGGCTTTCCAAACAAGTGGAAAGGCACACTGGTTGCTTTTGGTAACATGCAAATGCCAAATCTGGTTGGGGTGAATGTAGGAGTCAAATTAAGACTGGAATCCCTCCACAATCATTAAACCTGTCACCTCAAATGAAACCTATGGAGAAAATGGTGCCGTCCTGGTGAAGAGCCTCTGATTTTATTTTTAGTGTAGGAGGAACTGGGCAGACTTGCTTTCCTGGGGGTAAAAAACAATCCCTTCTGAGTCCTGAAAGCTTTTCTGCATTTTGACAAGTTTCCAGAATTAACTATGCTACTTTCCAACCACTTCCAGGTTTACCAGTTAAAATGAAATAAATGTAACAATTGAATGAAGAATCTCTGCCATTCTATATGTGGCTCATAGTTGAGATATTTGTGTATGTGTTTGTGTGTTGCATACATGCACTTATATATACACACATGGTGTATATACATATATGTATCTATTTACCTATATCTGTTGTTGTTGTGATGTGCCGTGTAGTGGGTTTTGGCTCATAGTGACCCTGTACATGGTTTCCAAATATTTGTATAATTGAATAATCATTCCTGGTCTTTCTTACCATAAAAGTTTTGTCATCTGCCAGGGACCTCACTGACTCCCAGTCTGATGTTTGAAAATTTCCCTGAAACTTCAGTGTTTTCTACTACATGCTGTGGACTTCAAGGAAAGTTCTCCCCTCCAATTATTTTTTTGCTTGGCTATGTTTCCATTTCAAATTCTGTGTAGAAGCTCATGCTTAAATTCAGGTGTTGTTGTTGTTGTTAAGTGACTTTGAATCAGCTCTGACTCATAGCTACCCGTTAGAGGGTTGAAGCTATGCATCTTCTTGGAAGCAAAAAGCTGTATTTTTCTCTTGCAGAGTGGCTGGTAGACTCGAACTGCCAACCTTGTGGTTTGCAGTCTAGTTCCCCCACTCCAGTAAACTATACTTTTGTTGCGAACCTCTTCACACATGTACCAGTGGGGAGCTGGAGAAGTCTTACATTATTATACTGGACTAGGGATGAGAGGCAGGGGATTGTGAGAAATGTGTTCATTTCTAGAAGCCATTCAGGAGATTAGTTTGTAATTTATAACAGATGAGAATCTCTAGATGAAGTTGGATAGCAATTAACTCCTCCCTCCACAAAAGAGTCCTGAAAAATTGGTACATTGCTGTCTGAAAGGTTGATGGTTCAAACCCATCCAGCTGCTTTGGTAGAAGGAGCATCTGGCAATCTGGTCCTATAAAAGTCACAACCTGGGAAACCCTATGAGGCAGTTCTGTTCTGTCACATGGGTTTGCTTTGAGTGGAACATTTGCTCAGTGTCATCCAGTAAGAGCAACAACAGCAAAGTATGTTTTTGGATTCAGTTAAAAATCCTCCCTCCCAAAATCCACCCAGTTAAACCGAATGGTCTGGATCGCTCCCTGGCTTTCACAGCCTTTCACTTTCTCTGGGTGGTATGTCAGTGTAGCCTCCTTGTTCTGCCTCAATGTCCCCCCTTGGAGAGAAAGGAGCCACCTGTTGAACAGGTCATCTGGGATCCTGCCTGCACGTGGGTATCGCATGTTCACTACCAAAGCTGGTTGGGATGGGCTCTATGCATTTCCTGGACAAGGAGGCTCAGGCTGAAGGCTGGCGCCTGGCAGCAGGCGTGAGCTCATTGTTACAGTCACTTCAAACACTTCCACCAAAATAATAAACTCTTTGTGAAGTTTCCCCAAAACTGAGCAGTGCACTCTCAATCCCTCATTCCTCTCACAGAAGATGAAGTCACGCCTCTTGGACCTCAATGGCCTGTTGCCCAAAGAAATAATGGAAAACACATTTCCCTGAGCATCCTCTTGCTGTCCTGCAACTTGGTCTTTATTAAGGATGATTCTTGGCCCTATTGTCCCAATAAGGACAGAGTGAGCCCCTACGGCATGTGAGGCTGGGCATGACATGCTGGTCAGCATTTCCAAAGAATAGCTGTTGAAAAACAACCAATCCATTAAAAAAAATGCTGCATATTACATTTTGCTTTTTATATTCATGATATACCCTGAAAATAACAAAATGATAAGTGTATAGGTAGCAGTAATGCAACTAATCATTCACTTAAATACCATCGCTGAATGAATCACTTTTTAGGTAGTACAGTGAAACCCGAGAAAGGCAGAATCGGTGTAAGGTAGAAACCTGCCAGAGAAGAACTAAGGTATTTTCCACTAAAATGAGATAAAAAGTGGTTTAGACTGCATCCTGTTGTGGATGATGCTCACGAGACCTGGGAAAGCAAGGCGTCTCATCGAGTTCCATCTCTCACTGGCGTTGCTTTATTGCCGTGGCAACTATATGAGGTGGGAACTTTCACTTCCATTTTAGAGAAGGAAATGTAAGCTCACAAAAGTTTAATATTTGACTTAAGTTCATAGAGCTACTATTTCCTCTCCCCGACCAAAGTCAATCTTTTTTGATTTCTAAGTCGAAGTTTTACTCTTTCAGTACCTTTAGCCTTGTGTAGACTCTAAGAAGGCAGGAAATCTCTGTGATTATGTTCAACCCATGAACTTCCAAATATGGTTACCTATGGGTGTATTCCATGGAGAGCTTTAGGGAGATACTTTCTCTCACACCAGCTCTATAGCAGCCCTTTCCCTTCATTCTACTGTTGGCACCTCCCTCTGTCATTCTTCCAGGGCCAGCTCCAATGTCACCTAGTCCACAGAGCCTTTTCTGAGCCCATAGGCAGAGCATTTTCTCTCTCCCTTGATCTCCTCAGTGCTTTATTTGAACCTTCCCCTTACTTGGGTCATAACCTGCCTCTTGCTAGGGCACAAAGTCCGTGTGTCCTGTCTTTGGGAGCACAATGCCGTCCCCAGTTGTTTGTGACAGTGCCCGACACACTGCAGAGATGTATATGCTCTGGGATATTAAATAAATAGCAATGCAAGAAGGCTCCTTCCATTGGCTTTTTATCACCTAGCCTTATGGAGAACCTGGGGTATAGGTATACCATTTCTCTCTGAAGTCTGGGTTGACTGCATTGGATGCCAGATCTAGCTCTTGACCGGGAGTCTTAAGAAAAGATACCAGTGAGTTACTTTTAAGGTGGATGCTTGAAAGTTCAAGAAAAATGAAGTTTCTGGCAGAAGGAGCAGGGAAAAGATCTTTCTCTGAACTTCTCTCACTCCTTTGCTCTCTTTTCATTTTTTCTTCCTCACGCCCTCATTTCTTCTGTTCTTCCCTCCCTCTCTTTTACCTTCTTTCTTTTACTCTTTCCTCTTCCCTCCCTCCTTCTCTGACTGTTCTCCATGCCAGGAACTGTATTGGGCCTTGGGGATATAGTAGTAAAACAGACCTGAACCCTCCCTTCACCTAATTCAAAGACCAGCACTTCCTATAAGGAAGGATTTGGCCACTAAGATTTGTCCCATTTATACTAATAACTGGAAAAGCTGGGTTTTCAGGTGTTTGTTTTTGTGTTATTTCCCCCCCCCCTTTTTTCCTTTTCCTTGTTGGGGTTGAAGGGGTTATCCACAGGTCAGAAAACCATTTCCCTCTTTAAAGCTGCTGTATACTTACGCTGACATTTCTGGTGAAGTGTCAGAAAATTTTATGCCCAAGCAGAACTGGTAGTAAGCCAGAAATTGACTGATTTTGCTTTGGGTGCAAATATTTTATTGGAGATGGAAAAAAGTTGTTTTCCCTGATTTACAGCCCTTGCAAACATAAAGTGGGTTCTATATTTGGAAATGGTTTAGAACGTTTGAGATGTAGCCAGGGGCTGGTGCTTGTATCTTCCCAACCCCAACCTCGGTAGAGGTGCTTGTCATGGCTAATGTTTTGCTGAGCCAGCTCCAACTGGTACAACTAGGACTTTATGTACCATTATTATTTATACTTATTAGCTTTTGCTGGAGTTGCTTCTCTGATATTCTCTCTATGGCCTCTAGAATGGTGAAGAAAGTTGCAGGAACACAGCTTACACTGTAGTTGAAATGTGAGGGGGGATTCAAAAAGTTCATAGAAAAACCCCCATTATCTTTTAATGCCATTTTTCCACAAACTTTTTAAAGCCCCTCATATTTTATAGTGCAGTATATTTCTGAGGTTCTCTGATGATGAGCAAACCATTGTTGTTGTTGTTGTTAAGTGCCATCGAGTCGGGTCCGACCCATAGCGACCCTGTACAGGGTTTCCGAGGGTGTAAATCTTTACGGGAGTAGAAAGCCTCATCTTTCTCCCGCGGAGCGGCTGGTAGTTTCGAACCGCTGAGCTTACGGTTCGCAGCCCGATTCGTAACCACTACGCTACCAGAGCTCCTTGAGCAAACCATTATCACCTTGGAAATGTGTTTAAAATAATAGGAGCAGCACCACCAGTCACAACAACAATCCTCGGGTTAGGTAAATCTAGTAAATCCTGGCTGGATGTTGTATTGAAGGAGTGAACTATTCATTTGTTTGCTTTGTTTTCCCCTTCCACACTTTCTTTTCCCTGTTTCTGCCCTCCTCCTTACTCTCACTTGCTACTACCATATGGATGAATATCAGCAAATAGTAAATCTCTCAATATAGGTTAGCATTTTTTTGTAAATGCTGAGAAGGGTAAGACATTTTTTAGAAAATAGTTTCTCAGTATTATTATAAATCACTTTCTAGAAAAATAATACCTTATTTCCTTTATATAGCTTTTCTTATGAAATGTGAATTCTATCACTTCATTACCCTCAATACCAGCTTAAGTTGTAGGGAAATGTAAGTATCCAGTACTGGGATTTTCTTTTACATTGTAGAAAGGTAGGTGGAGTTTCCACACTGTACTATGTTAAGTCAGTTCAAAGCTTTCATTTTGGAGATAGCCTAGTTTTAAATGAGGGGTTACTCTATTTTTCTTCCTCTTTTTTTTAAAATGATGAAAATATATTATTTTATCTAACAAAGCCTTAGAAAATTTTCTTCGTTGGTAACTGTGATACTGTTAAGATTTGCTGCTCTTTTTGAGATACTTCTAGATGAGTTTGAACCACTTGTCTTTCAGTTCATTAACTGAGTGCTTAACCATTCATACCACCCAAAACTACTAGACCAGCTAGTTGCCTTCTAGTTATTGCTGGTACATATCAACCCCATGTGTGCCAGAGTCTAGCTACAATCTATAAGGTTTTCATGGGTGTGACCTTGCCCTTTCCTTTTTTTTTTTAAGCTTTCATTGTGAATTGAGTGATAGTTTACATGGGAGAACATTGGTTTTGCACTCATCCTCTGTGATATTTCATTTCATTGTAATGATTATAATCCCCTCAATGCATCATCATTCAACAGAAATTTACTTCTGTTCCCTCTGTTTTTTGTTTGTTTGTTGTGTTTTTGACATACACAAAACACTCAGGAATATATAATCATTTAAACAACCAAACGGTACATGCTGCAAGCCTGCCGCCTGGCCAACAGCACATAGCCTTTCTCTTTTCATGAGTCTAGAGTCCTCAGCTGCTCTATCTCTCCATGTCCTCATTTCTGCCTCCATCTCCGGTGTCACTGCTTCTCTGGCTAGGGTCCCACATTCCTGGCATGCTCTTCTCCCTTGAGAGCCGTAGGGTCCTCTCTTCCTGGAATGTGAAATTTACTACTCCTCCCTTTGTGTTATAAAACTTCTACCTTTACAGTTATGGCAATTGAATTTAGTCATGATAACAATTACTCACTACTGAATCATAAGAATTTTATCCCAATCTCCTTTCACCAGACCTGTGTAGTCAAGATGAAAACTATTCAGTGGGGATTCTACTTTTCCCACATACTCTTGAAATGAAACTGCCTTGTGAAAACTTGTAAGCCTGACACTTTGTGCCTTTATAATCCCCCATTTTAGGTAACCTATATCTAAATTACCTATCAACCCTGCATACTGAGGGGATAGATTTGATCCTTAATGTGAAGACTCCTTCCCTCTCAGTTGGTATTTAGAGCTACTACATCCAAAATTATAGGTCAAAGTCATCAAATTGTAACAATTTACTCTTGGTTCTTTTATCAGATTTCTTTATCTTCCTATAGTCAAGTTCTGGTCATCAAGTCATGGAAGCTAGGTCAAATGGGTACTATCTGCAAGATTTGGGCATTCTTGTGCATCTCTCCTCGCTTCATATCAGCTGGATGCTTCACTCTCAGCTCTAGCCCTCCATGGCTAGTTTACTGTCCGTGGACTCAGGAATTCCCACGTCTCTCCAAACTTCATACCAACCAGCCCTTCCTTTTCTCTCTCATCTCTAGGTTGACAAGAGTCTGTGGAATGTGGTCAAGCTCAGCCCATGTTTTCATTACTCATTTCTCCCACTGCCACTCACATGTAGACCAATGCAATCACCAGCCAGCTTACATGCCTGCTTATGTGTTCCCTTTGAGTTGCAGTTTTTGAAGGGGTTTGTCCTGAATGGACTTGATTGCTTGCTTTGATGGTTCCCTTTGCCCTTTCCTTTCATAAGCAGATTGCCAGAGTGAGATTGGAAAGGAAAGCAGATTTCTCCATGTAGAGACTCTGTTGTTGTTGTTAAGTACCAGCGAGTCATTTCTGACCCATAGCGACTCTGTATAGTGTTTCCAAGGAGCAGCTGGTGAGCTTGAACCACCAACCTTGCAGTTCAAATCAGTTTCAGTCTGGCGCGTTAACCCACAGCGCCACACCAGGCTCCTGTTTATTCAGCACAAGAGCAAGGAGACTGAAGTTTTCACTCAGCTTGGGGCATTGACTTTCTCTTTCAGTTTAAAAAATGTATATTGGCTAACATTGTTAGTATAAGCACTATTCATATTGTTATAACCAGAGCTGTGTGCAAAATAATTTCATCTTTACTATCAGTTTTTCAATGGGAGCTGAAAAGAATATGAAATTAACTCTCCCAGTATTTTGTTGGAATGAACTCTTTCCTGTGAGACCCCACACACAGTTTTCAAAAGGACACAGTGGAGAACATAAGCAACTTTGGAGACACTTAAAAATGGAATAGGGGCAGAATTTTCTACAGCAAATCCCTTGGCAAAATTTTATTTGAGGTCTGGAGAAAATCGCCTTCTAAAGTTTGGAGAACATAACCACCACCTTTCTCATAAAGGAACATGAAGTAATGGAATCATCTCTCACTGGCCTTTGGTGGTGGTCAACTGGAATATTCCTCTAGATTGATAGTGCTCGAGGCAATGTGTGAGCTGAAGTGTAAGAGAGTGGTTTTAAATTTAACTTCAGAGTCCTCTGCTATTTAATCATATGTCAGTTTGATGGTTCTAAGGACAGCATGATATGTGGCTCACAGATAATTACCGTGGAGAGAACAATGTTGGTTATAATAATGAATAGCCAGAGAATCTTCTGATAACCTGCGATGAATGGGCCTTGGTGAGAAACACTCAGTGGGTAATTGGCAGATAGTTGTCCTATCACCTTGTTGAGTGTGATTGCTCTCCTTCCACCTAAGCACACACTGCAGGGCCTTTTAGGGATTCCTGAACAGATAAACAAGCACTGCTCTGGGATTCCAGGGGCAGCATCTAGCCCAGATCTGCTGTTACCTCATGCTTACAGTACTATCTTCTCCAAGATTGCTCAAACTGTTATTTGTTGTCAGAGTACTAAGTTAGAAAATGAAATGATCCTTATCTTAAGAATCAGCAGTGACACCTTAATTAGGGTGCTTCACTCAGTGTCTTTAAGTCCTTGGTGTCTTTGAGATGGAGACAGGGACAGCTCATCCCTCCTGGGCTATGGTCTGACACGCCCTGAGTATATAGAATTAGTGATGGCTGTGATTAGTGATGACTATGATTAGTGATTGTTATGTTGCAGTTACCAGTGAGGTTTTCAAGCCAAAAACAAGGAGCGAGAGTAGGGATTCATACAAGAGAGAAGTCGATGCTGAGCCTGTCAAGCAAAGTGGATTCCATTGCTCTTCTAGTTGTAAAACACTCAGTTGCTGGAATAGAGTGTAGGCATTTTCCTCCTTAGATACTTAGAGATTTCAAGGGAAAGGATGGAAATAACAGCATTCTTTTGACTACATTCTTTTTTTTTTTAATCTGACAGACAAGAATTAAACATAGAAAATTTATTTTATTGTTATTGAAATGAAATATACAAGCACTAGGTGGTTCAAACTCACCAGCTGCTCCTCAGAAACCCCATACAGGGTCACTATATGAGTCAGAACCCACTAAAAGTCACTTAACAACAATAGCAACAACACATTATATATATTTTAATATGTTATAAATGAGAAGAGGGCAAATAAAAAAGGATTGTTACTAGTGTGCCAGTTCATATATGCACGGGTTTTTTTTCTAAACAAAACCTGTTTAGACATGTGTTTGCAATCAGTGGATGGTGGTAGACAAGTTCTTTTAAGTAATACTCTTGTCTTAGTCTTGTAGAGGTCCTGGTTTGGTGCTGTAGGATAAGCATTGGATTGTTAACCACAAATCGGTGGTTCAAAGCTGCCATCTGTTCCTTGGGAACCCTGTACAGTATTGCTGTAAGTGGAAACTGACTCTATGGCTCTTACTAACAGCAAAGTCTCATTGGGGTGCCTTCTGAAAAAGGTCCAAACATAACAGTAGCTTCCAAAGGGATCTGCTGGGTGAGTTAAATTCAAGGCAGAGAAATTACTCAGAATGTTCTAGGGACTGTTTGTTGTTGTTGTCTGTTCCAAAGGGGTAATCTTGATAGATTTTCTCAAGAACATGGGGCAATTATGATGCTTACTAGAGAAAATTTTTAAATAAAATATAAAATTGCATTGATAAGAAAAAGGACAGGAGAGTTACACTGAGGAATCCCCCCTCCCCCATCACAGCAATGAACCTGTTCATTCTTTGATGGTAGCCAGAGCTGTCCTATAAGAATTTCACTGGGAAACCTTACCCATTCACCCTGCAATACTGATTTTACTCCTCTGGGCTCCTGTTTCTTCCCCAAACTCAACACGATTTATGCCCTGTACAGTACTGAAAATAGTTGCTTGTACATCAAGAGAGCAGAATTTTTCAGGAAAAGATCAGAGCGATGGAAACACCATCTTCGGAAGTGTTTAGATCTAGATGGAAGATATGTCAAGAAACAATAGCTTCATATTTTTACTATTTTTGCTTAATTAGGGTTTTTAGGATTTTGTAGCTTTTGTTTTTACTTACCTGCATATATTATATGTAATTTGTTGTTGTTGTTGTTAAATGCCATTGAGTTAGTTCCAACTCCTAGCAAACCTTTGTAGACTTTCCAAGGAGCAGCTGGTAGGTTTGAACCACTGGCCTTGCAGCTTAAACTAACCTTGCAGTCTAGCACATTATCCTCATGGCTGTCCTGTGTGTGCAGAGGAGAACTGATCCATGGGATTTTCAAGGCTGTGGTCTTTTGGAACCAGATTGCCAAGTCTGTCTTCCAAGGCTTCTCTTGTGAATTTAAATTTTCAGCCTTTTGCCTAGTAGCCAAGCACTGAGCTATTTGGGAGTCCATAGTATACATATATACACAAATATATGAAGATTGTTCTTAATCACATGTTCATCTTAATAGGGACTTAGCTTGAACTTGATAGCCAAGATTCATCTAATACCTTTCTATATCCATGTGTTATTGTTTAGTGCCCTTAGGTCAGTTCTGATTCATTCATAGTGACCCTGTATAGGGTTTTCAAGGAGCAATGTTTGTACGTGAACTGCTGACCTTGCAGTTCAAACTGACCTTGTGGTCCAGTGCTTATCCTACAGCACCTTGGTTTAGAGGATGGCCCAAGTACCCAAGTTTGCTCATTCATTTATTTGCTTCATTCATTCATGTACTTATGTTGTTAAGTGCCATTAAGTCAATTCTGATGCCTAGTGACCCAGCATAGGATTTTCACAGAGTTGTTGGTGAGTCTAAACTTCAGTCCTTGTGGTTCAAACCGATCTTGTGGTCCTAAGGTTATCCTACAGCGCCACCCCAGGACACCATGTGACGTACTCATAGTCATCCAATAGTAATGGCCGTGGGTCTGCTCTGTACTCAGCTGTGTGCTGGAATTAGGATTATGAAGAGACTCCTAGAAACAACCCATTAGTAGAACAGATCCAGGGTTTATAGTAGGGGATTTATGCAAGGTGTATCATGCAGCGAACACTTCTTCACCTTCATATTTTTATAAAATAAAATATCCTTGAGAACATTTCATATCTGTACAGAAAGGTGTTTCTCACCCCTTTTTACCTCTGCATACATCTTTGTTAGGTTATGTGATGTTTAAATGTCATTTCCTCTATTTGTCCTTCGCTGATGCTAGCGTAGCCGAGGTTACGTTTGTCTTCAACCTTCAAGCAGTTTTCCTCTAGAACATGAAGCACACACTCCCGATTGCTTGTTCAATGTCTTTCAATCTAGAGGGAAATTTTCACCTGGAAAGGACCTGTCCCATAATCCCGGTGCCGGTAAAATAATAGGCAGTTAATCAATATTTTTACAATGAATTTTAAAAGTGAATTGTAAAGAACTGAAGTATATGAAGGTATAATTTGTGAGTAATCAGAAGCTGATGGAAAAGCATATAGAGTGGAATGTGAACTACTGAGGCAATGACAAAGAGAAACCAATTCAATGGAGTAGTGTGGCACTGTGGGTTAATGTGCCAGACTGCAAAGCCATTTATTTGAACTGCAAGGTCAGTGGTTCAAACTCACCAGCTGCTCCTCGGAAACCCTATACAGGGTTGCTGTGGGTCGGAATTGACTCAACAGCACTTAACAAAAACAACAATGACAGGATAAAAAAATCTGTCTTTACAGTCATCTTGGACCCTGTCTTGGGTTCCCTAAAGAAACAGAGGTGGTATTGATATATATTTGTATATGATATGAAAGGACTTCCTACAGTTCTTAGAAAAATAGAACTAAAAGATAATGACATTTTTCATATGCTTTTTGAACCCACTTCATATACATAAATAGAGAGACAGAAATTGTTTTACTTTGAGGGTCTGGGTCCTACAATTGTAGGGACTGGAAAGTCCAAAATCCATGGGTCAGATGACAGGATAGAGATTTCTACTGACTTATAGGATTATATTATTGCTAAATTCATCATCTTGGTTCCAACCTATAGCGACCCTGTTTAGGGTTTCTGAGGAGTGGCTAGTGGGCTTGAACTGCTGACTTTGCAATTCAAACTGACCTTGCAGTCCAGCACATTAACCCACAGCACCACACTAGGAATCCAACACATGCAAAACTTTTAAGTCAGGCATTAGGATGGCAACTCCTGAAGGCTTGTGTCTGAAGATCTGTAGGTGAGTCAATGGGAAAAGTATAGAGGGAGCAAATTCTGTCAAACTATCTCTTTTTAGTCTGAAGACAGATCATACCCTAAAGAATTCCCCTTTCTACTTTCTGATTACATTAGATTACAGTATGGAAGATGATTACATTAGATTACATTGCATTATGTTGCATTACATTATGGAATAGTAGCTAGTCTAGTGTTTGGAAAAACCACTTGAAACCATAGCCTAGCTAAATTTATACATAAAATTAACAATCATGGACCCCGTATGGTGTTTCACTACAGCCAAGGAATATTTTTCCTTATCTTTTTTTATTCTCGGGAAGCTTAATTTTTCAGTATTTCCTGGAAAATATGAGGAAGCTTCAAAAGATTGAAAAATTACATTGCCTTTAATTCCATTTTTCCATAAACTTTTTGAAGCTCCCTCATATGGCAGGAGCTAAGACCAAAGAGGTTTGAGTGAGGCTGTGTTTCCAGTGCCTTGGTGTATTGTTGAATTCTGTTGGCTAGGATTTTGTTGAGAAGATTTGCATCTATGTTTTTGAGGAATTTTGTAGTTGTTAGGTGCCTTCGAGTCAGTACTGACTCATAGCAACCTTATGCATAGCAGAACGAAACACTGCCAGATCCTGGGCCAACCTCACTGTCATTGCCACGCTTGAGCCCATTGATGCTGCCACTTTGCCAGTCCATCTCACTGGGGGTTTTCCTTTTTTTCTCTAAACCCTTTACCTTACCAAACGTGATATCCATCTCCAGCGACTGGTCCTTCCTGACAATATGTATAGTCTATAATTTTCTTTCTTAGTAATGTTCTTCCCTGGTTTTAGTATGAGAGTTATGCTTGCTTCATAGAATGTATTAGGAAGTTTCTACCATCCTCTTCTACCTTCTGGAATAATTTGAGTAGAATTTGTGACAGCTCTTCCCTGAATATTGGTTAAGCTCACCAGAGAAGCCATCTGAACCTGGGCTTTTTTTGGTTGGTAGTTTTTTGATGACTTTATGAATTCCTTCTTTTGTTATGGATCTGTTCAAGTTTTCTACTTCACTCTGTGTAAGTTTAGGTAGGTCGTGTTTTTCTAAAAACGTATCCATCTCTTCTAAGTTTTTTAATTTGTTGGAGTACATCTCTTGATAGTATTCTGTTAATATCCTTTTTATTTCCTTTGGTTCTGTTGTGACATCAACTATGTGGTTTATTATGTGTATTGTGTCTTCTCCCTCTTTTCTTTTGTTATGTTTGCCAATGATTTGTCAATTTTATTAATCCTTTCGAAGAACCAGCTTCTTGTCCTGTAGTTTTTCTCATTTATTTCTGCTCTAATCTGTATTATTTCCTTTTCTGTTGATTGTAACTTTACTTTGCTGATCTGTTTCTAGTTGTTGGACATGTTGTGTTAATGTGTGGATTTTAGTTCTTTCTTCTTTTTGGATAAGTACATTTATTGCAATAAATTGTCCTCTCAGTACTGCTTTTGCCTTGTGCCAAAGATTTTGGTATTTTGTGTTTTTGTTCTCATTTGTTTCTAGGAATTTCTTGAATTTGTGTTTTATTCCTTATACTACTCAGTAGCTTTTCAGCAGGGTGTTAATTAGTTTCCATGTATTTGGCTTTTTTCATTAGTTTTTCCTATTGTTGATTTCTAATTTTATAGCATTGTGGTCTGAGAAGATGCTTTGTAGTACTTTGATATTTGTAAATTTATGGAGGCTTGTTTTGTGGCCAAAGAAGTGGTGTATTCTGGAGAATGTTCCATGTGCACTGGAAAAAAGGGTGTATTGTGCTACACATCTGTGAGGTCAAGTAGGCTGCTTGTGTCTTTGTCAAGTTTATTTCTGGTTGTTCTAGCTTTTCTCAAAAGTGGTAGTATTAAAGTCTCCTACTATTATTGTAGAATTATCTCTGTTTTCAAATCTATTAGAGTTTGCTTTATATATTTTGAAGCTATTTCATTGGGAGCATAGATATTTATTATGGTTATGTCATCTTGTTCAATTGACCCTTTAGCCATGAGATAATAGACATCTTTATCTATTATGCTGGGGTTTTGCTTTAAAGTTTATTTGATCAGAGATTAGTATTGTCCTCCTGCTCATTTTTTATTGCAATTAGCCTGGAATATTGTTTTTCATCCTTTAACTTTTAGTCTGTTTTTGTCTTTATGTGTAACATGTGTCTCTCGCAGACAGCATATTCTGCCATTTTTCCATCTCTTAACTGGTGCATTTAATCTGTTGAAATTCAGCATAATTATAGATAGGTATGAATTAATTGCTGTCATTATGTTTATTTGTTGTTGTTGTTGTTGTTTGTGTGGTGCTGCTGGTTTGTTTGTCTTGAATGCTTTCCTGTGCTGAGCTCATGTTTTTTGTTTACTTTCTTGTCAGTTTCTTCATAGTTTTAATGATTCAACTTTTTTCTTTGATTTTCATTTTCTTGGTATGTTGTGAAGTATTAATTTTCTTTGAGGTTACCTTATATTCTATTAATTTTTTCCTCTATTTAAAACAGTCTGTTTTATCATGTAAGCTACCTGGCCGCCTCACCATGTGAATCTCTGTTACTACATTTTTGTTTTTCACATTGTGATTCTTTTGATCAGAGTGACCTCTCAGATCCTCTGAAACTGCTCTTATAGTTTAGTTCTGTTCTGGACTCTTCCATTTGTTAATTGACTTCTGGGTGGTGCTAATACATATGTCAGTCTCTGGTTGTTGTCTGTTTTTGTTAGTTCTCAGTCCAAAGAACTCCTGTTAGGATATTTTGAAGTGTGGAGTTGGCTTTGGCAAAATCCCTTAGCTTCTGTTTATCCTGAAATGCTTTTATTATGCCATCAAATTTGATTGACAGGTTTGCTGGGTGGACGATTCTTGGTTGACAGGTTTTTTTTGGCTGAGAGATCAGAGCTTAATCTGATTTGGTTGACTTTGTAAGTAATGCTTCTCTTTTCCCTAGCTGCTTTCAGGAGTCTCTCCTT
>NW_006408564.1:4629825-4630401 GCF_000296735.1 Chrysochloris asiatica | reverse complement strand
AACACTGAATGGTTTAAAATTGGGAAAGGTGTACAACAGGGTTGTATTATTTTACCATACTTATTCAAGCTGTATGCTGAGCAAATAATCCATGAAGCTGGGATATATGAAGAAAAACATGGCATCAGGATTGGAGGGAGACTCATTAGCAACCTATGATATGCAGATGATAAAACCTTGCTTGCTGAAAGTGAAGAGGACTTAGAATACTTACTGATGAAGATCAAAGAGCATAGCCTTCGGTATGGATTGCATCTCAATGCAAAGAAAACAAAAATCCTCACCACTAGATGAATAAACAACATTCTTATCAACAAAGAAAAGTGTTGAAGAGCAAAGATGTCAGCTTGAGGACTAAGGTGTGCCTGATCCAAACCACGGTATTTTCAATAACCTCATATGCATACAAAAGCTGGACAGTGAATAAGGAAGACCAGAGAAGAATTGATGCCTTTGAATTACAGTGTTGGAGGAGAATTTTATAAGTGCCATGGGTTGCCAAAAGAACAAACAGATCTATGTTGGAAGAAGTGCAGCCAGAGTGCTCCTTAGAGCCCAGGATGGCCAAACTTAATC
>NW_006408564.1:4616251-4629420 GCF_000296735.1 Chrysochloris asiatica | reverse complement strand
ACCATTTATTTATTAGTCCCACTTTTGACATGAAGAAACCAAGGGTCAGAGAAGTAACTTGCTCACTACCACACAGCTATTAAGTGGTGGAGCCAGGATTCAAAGTCAGTTGTTCCAGCTGAGCCCAGAAATTTAACTACTTAGTCCTGTTCCACAATGAGATCTTATTTGTGAGGATAAATTTTGGCCCAAGTACTCCTGGGACCTTACAGACTACTCTTTAATATGCTTCATTTTGGGTGGAAAGCTATTTCTATAATACAAAGGATTCCAAGTGTTGATGAAAATGTATTATAATGGGAGTTGAGAGGCTGTTTGTGTTGGCAGTTACAGCAACCTTTTTTCAGCTGCTGGTCAGAGTCTTCACCCTTTATTGAACAGGAATGTGAAATTCCTCTTTTTGAAATGAGTTTGAATGGGCCTGGTGAGTGGACCTCCAGAGACTCAGCAGCTTTGTAAGCTGGGGACAGTCATCACCTTCAGACATTTTTCAAGAATCATGGCGGGCAGAGATGAGGGAAGACCTCGGGCCATCCATCTCAGCCGTCCTCCCAGCTGCTTAAGATGGTTCCCGGTGGGAGGTTCTGGGGAAACAGCCAAGAGAAAAGATGTATTTCCAGCAGGGGTTTGCTTATTCTTCCAGGAATCATTTTTGCGACAGTTGTTCATGGCCCCACACAGTGTGATCCGAGAATCCCCACAGCATAAAAAACAAAAAGAAATGAAGACCTTGGTTGTGATATATGATGATTTGGGGGTGGGGGTTGGGTGGGGGGCTAACAACAAAAAAAGCCAAAAATCTCTCTGAAAGAAAAATGGCCTTCCCTGAGGCACAGTGTCTACATTGCCCTTGATCTTGTCTGAGTAGGGAGCATAGACAGCACTTAACAACAGTTGAGAATGCACACCCATGGACCAGTGCCCTTGTCCAATCAGCAGTCGTATTGTGGAATCATTTCTTCCTCTTGATTATGTTTGACCGAAGTTTAAGTATCATGCCATCAAAATGCAGGATCAAAATGCAGGGTCTGCCTCCTACAGAGTTTGGGTGGGTTTGTTATTGTTGTTTGGGTTTTTGTTTTGTTTCTTGCTTTTGCTTTATAAACTTTTAAAATTTTAACTCTTAAGCTTTAATGACTATTACCGTATGCCTTATAGGAGGGATCTGTGTTTGCTTCTCAGTTCTTATGGTTGCTGTGGAGAATTAGGATTCCTTTTCTGTTTGCTGTGTGTTTGTTTGGCGCTGTTGGTTAATACACTCGACTGCAAAGTCCACTTGGACGTGGAGGCCTGCAGTTCAAATTGACCACCTGATCCTTGCAAACCCCACACAGGGTTGCTATGGGTCAGAACCCAAATCATTGGCACTTAACAAAAACAATAACTCTCATCTATGGTAGACATTTCACTTTTGTTCAGTACTCCAAAGTGCAGATGATTTGGAGAGCGTGAGTAACATTCCTATCCTTTACATCCCAGATCCTGTTTGTAGGTTGTTTTTTTATCATAGAGGCGGCTATGTTTGATAAAGTTTAAAAGCACCCAAGACTGTCCCAAACCCATTACTGTCTATTTTGACTCCTAGCAAGCTTGTAGTACACAGTAGATTTCCAAGGTTGTAATCTTCATGAGGTGTTCCAGTTGTTGTACGATAAGCACCAGACTGCTAACCGCAAAGCCATTGGTTCAAACTCACTAGCCAATTCTCAGAAACCCTATACAGGATTGTTATGCACATGAGAACAACAACAACAAGAGCACATCTTTATGGAAGTACACAGCCACATCTTTGACAGAACACTAGGGGGATCGAACCCCCCGACTTTTCCATTAGTAGCTGAGTGCTTAACCACTTTGCCTCTAGGTTTACTTAAGACCATTTTAAAGCCCCTATATTTTGATTATAATTCTGAGTGTTTTCCTTGGAAAACTTTACTGTCATTCATTAAGCTTAAGAATTTTTTGTGTACCAGGATCTGTATGAAATACTGGCATGTAGAAATTTTAAAATCCCCACATCAGGACTTACAAGAAGGACCATACTAACTTGCAATTTGCAGGTGAGTAAATTGAGGCTCAGTGCAGTTGTTGGTAGCCTACCCTACTCAAGGTCACTTTGGAGTTGAACCCATGTTATTTCAAGATCCTTTGCTCTTCTTTTGTAGCACATACAGACATTTCCTTGCATACCATTAATAAATAAATAAATGTAGACAAATTATTATAAAGGTAATGGGAAACAGCAAAAGATTTTGGGCAGTAAAGTGATATTATTTGTGCTGGATTTCAGAAAGGTCAGGCCTCCTAGGCCTGTATTTTCAACACAACCAAAATTAGA
The DNA here is from genome assembly GCF_000296735.1 of Chrysochloris asiatica. Classification (NCBI taxonomy): domain Eukaryota; kingdom Metazoa; phylum Chordata; class Mammalia; order Afrosoricida; family Chrysochloridae; genus Chrysochloris; species Chrysochloris asiatica. The sequence continues at coordinate 4,627,082 of NW_006408564.1, read as the reverse complement.
CCGTCATGTTATTTTTACCCAAATTTGCATGACTCCATATACTGGACACTTAGTCTTGGACCTGGCACGACATTCACATACTCTTCTAAAACACCTCCAAATAACCCCTGCCTCATCCTCTCACCATATCTGACCCAGCATTTCTTTCATTTTCTTTTCTCATTCTTGGTGGCTTGGACTATTGCAGGAGCGTCTAGAGAGTCATAATGTGTCCTATCCTCTGTTGTTGGGTGCTGTCAAGTTGACTTCAAGTCTAAGAGTCAAAGTGCCCAGTAGGGTCTTCTAAGCTGTGCCTTTTACAGAAACAAGTCATCAGGCCATTCTCCTGCAAAGCCACCGGGTACATTTGAGGCACCCAACCTTTTGCTTAGTAGTCCAGTCTTTAACAGTTTGTACCACCAGGGCTCCCCTATTTTCTGTTGTTGTTATTAAGTGCTGTTGAGTTGGTTCTGATTTATAGTGACCCTGTATAGGGTTTCTGAGGAGCAGCTGGTACATATGAATCACTGACCTTGTGGTTAGTAGTACTGTGCTAATCCTACAGTGTCACACCCCCATCCTCAACTGCAGATAAATTCAGCAATGGAGCACCCTGTACCTAAAAGACCTGGCTGCCTCCTTGCATGTGGGAAAACCCAAATCCTACTCGCACTTACCTGTCTTTTGTACGCTTTCACACACTGATCCGGAGTTGCTCTTAAGTCTTATCTTAAACCCCAGCGTACTTGCAGAGCTCCTTTACTCCTTGTTTTTCTATCTGACATTATAGTCACTCACTCCCTGAACCTGTTACACCTTTCCCATTTCTCCATTTTTGAGCATACTGTTTCATGTAGTTCAGATACCCCTTTTCTTTTGTTTACCTTCAAAACTGCTCACCCATGAACAATGCCCAGTTCATATGTTACCTTCTGACTCCTCCCAAAACACCCCTCGGGTTCTGATAGCATTTAATCTTGTTGTGATGGTATAATCTGTCAGCTCCCTTTTTCTCTCTTCCATTGGACTTTGAACTCTCTAATGATGAAGACATTACCTGTTCACCTATATAGCCTCAGTGCCTGGCAAATGATTAATTGAAAACAGAAACAAAAACCCATTGCCATTGAATTGATTCAGGTTCATAGCAACCCAGTACGGCAGAGTAGAACACCCTCCTAGGCTTTCCAAGGGTGTAATCTTTATGAACTTCTGGTGTGGTTCTGTAGGATCAGCACCAGACTGTAAACCACAAGATCATCAATTCATCAGCTGCTCCTTGAAAACCCTTATACAGGGTAGTTTTGAGTCAGAATTGATTTGACAGCACTTAACAACAGCCTTCATAGACTCAGATTATCAACTCTTTATTCCATAGAACTGCTATATATCTAGCTTTGAACCACTGACTTTTGGTTAGCAGCCAGGCACTTTAACAACTGCTCCACCAGGACACCCTTGGTGGGTGAGTAGTACAACATTGAATTGATGGGTGGATAGATGGATAGAAGTGCAGATGGACTGACATCAGGAAAGCCAGATGGGAGATTTTCAATGTCTCAACAAAGAAGACAAAGGCATGAGCTAATGTGGAACCAATAAGAACAGAGAAGAGGCAACTATTTTGATGGAGCTGTGGGTGGTATAAATCACTAATGTGCTCAGCTAGTAACCAAAATGTTGGCAGTTTGAGTCTACACAGAGACACCTCAGAACAGAGGCCAGCTGATCGACTGTTGGAAATTCAGCCAGTGAAAACCCTATGGAGCATAGTTCTACTTTCACGCACAAAGGATTGTCAGGACTCAGGTTTGGCTCAATGGAAACTGGTTTTGAATTTTTGTTTTTAACTGTTTTGACAGATATTGTAAAGTAAATTATAAGGACAGAACATGTTGGTTCATAGCATATGAAGTATAAGGAAGGAGGAGGATTTGCTCATGACTATTATTCTTAGCTTGCAGAAGAATTTGGATAATTTTTGACTCTGGAGAGGGAACAACTGAGAGGTTAGTTTCAGATGTATTGAGATAGCTGTGGGACATCTGGACTTAGTTGTGCAATATATTCTCCCTGTGAAGCTGGGACTGTAGCTGAGATTGCACCCTAGCATTGCCTCTCTCTGTTTTACCTCCTCTCTCCAGCTTTCTTCCCTACAATGCTGTGTATATGTTCCCTATATGAAGAGATGTTCAAGGCATATTGTAAATTGTATACCATTTTCTATTTCATTTTTAAGGGGATTTATGCATTGTCTTTATGTTTATGAAGATCAAAGAGCACTGCTTTCAGCTTGTATTGCATCTCCATGTAAAGAAGCAAAAATCTCCACAAACTAGACCAGTAAGTAACATTATGATAAATGGAGAAAAGACTGAAATTGACAAAGACTTCATTTTTCTTGGATCCACAATCAGCACTCATGGAAGCAGCAGTCAAGAAATCAAGCAACATACTGTATTAAGCAACTCTGTTACAAAAGACCTCTTCAAGAGCAGAGGTGTCAGTTTGAGAACTAAGGTGTGCCTGACCTAAACCATGGTATTTTTAGTACCTTCATATGCATGTAAAAGTTGGACAGTTAATAAGGATGACCATAGAAGAATTGATGCATTTGACTTAAGATGTTGTAGAAGAATATTATAAGTACCATGGACTCCCAGAAGAACTCCCAGAACACGTCTGTGTTGGACAAAATACAGCCATAATGCTCCTTAGAAGCAAGTGTGATGAGACTTTGTCTCTCATATTTTGGACATATTATCAGGAGGGACCAGTCCCTGGAGGAGGACATTGTTCTTGGTTAACCAGAGGGTCAGTGAAAAAGAGGAAGTCCCCAGTGAGATGGATTGACAGTATAGCAGCAGCAAGGGGCTCAAGTGTAACAACAATTTTAAGGACATAGGATCCAGTGCATAGGATCACTGGATGTGTTGGAACCAACTTGACTGCACTTGACAACAATAAGAACAAGTGTCCATGGTTGTATTACGTATACAACAGTTCTGAAACTATTGGGGAAAAAAAACCTTATTGTCAATGATACTAGGGGAGAGGACCAGGAGAAAGGAACAAGTAATTTAACTTTTTATAAACTCTTATACTGTTTAATTTTTTAATTACTAGCAAGCATGATTTCTATGGAGATAATATAATTCATATACCATAGGATTAGTCCCTTTAATGGTACACTCAAGTGATCTTGTCTATTCATACGGTTGCACAGACAACACCATGATCTAAACAGGACATCTCCCTCACCCTGTAGGGATGCTCTGTTCCCATTAGCACTCATTCCTCCCTCCACCTCCCTCTACGTATTCTGAATATTTTGTGTAATAGAATCATGTAGTATGAGGCCTTTTGTGACCAGATGCTTTCATTTAACATAGTGTTTTTGAGGTTATTCATATTGTAATATTTATCACTACTTCAGTCGTTTTTATTCTGAAATAATATTTCATTGATTTATCACATTTTTTGTTTGCATCAGAAAGCCCTGGTGGTATAGTAAGTTATGTATTAAACTGCTAATCATAGGTTGGCAGTTCAAACTCACTTACTACTCCTCGGTGGATGGGTTGTTTCTGTTTTTAACTATTTTATTATCAATCATACTTCTATGAATATTTGTATATTAATAGTTATGTGAACAAAGTTTTCAGTTCTTTTAAGTGTAAACCTAGCTGTAGAATTGCCATAACATTGTCTTTAACTTTCAAGCTGTTTTCTATTCGTAACAACAATTCCTCCATATTCTCTCCAGCACTTACTCTATTTGCTAATAACCATCCTAGTGGTTTTGTTGTGGTATTTCATTGTGGTTTTGGTTTGCATTTTCCTAATGAATAATGCCACAACTTGTGTGTCTGTTTGTCATACTGGGTCGCTTTCGTATTGCTGTGATACTGTAAGCTATGCTTCTGCTATTTTAAATACCAACAGGATCACCTATGGGGTCAAGTTTCAGTGGAACTTCCAGGCTAAGACACATTAGGAAGAAGGAGAAGCCGACCATATCTGAGTGGTTAGCCACTGAAAACCTTACACATAACAGTGGAACACTGTCAGATATAGTACAGGAAGATAAGCCTCTCAGGCTGGAACTCACTCAAAATATGGCTAGTGAAGAACTGCTTCCCCAAAGTAGAGTTGACCATAATGATGAGAGTGGAGTAAGTAATGCTTATTGGGACATTTCTTTGCTGATGCAGCACAACTCAAAATAAGGAGAAGCAGTTGCAAGCATCCATTAATAATCAAAACATAGATTGTATGAAGTATAGATCTAGGAAAATTGGAAGCTATCAAAAGTGAAATAGAACACATAAAAATTGATACACTCGGCAGTCATGAGCTGAAATGGACTGGTTTGGGCCGTTTTGAATTTGATAGTCATATGCCAGAAATGACAAAGTAAAAAGGAATGGAGTAATATTCATCGTCAGAAAGAACATTTCAAGATCTATCTCTAAGTACAATGCCATATGTGATAGGATAATATCCATACACCTACATGAAAGACACAAGGAGCTCTGGTAGCATAGTGGTTATGAATCGGGCTGCGAACCGTAAGGTCAGCAGTTCAAAGCTACCAGCTGTTCTGCTGGAGAAAGATGAGGTGTTCTGCTCCCGTAAAGATTTACAGACTCAGAAACCCTGTACAGGGTCGCTATGAGTCGGAACCGACTCCACGGCACATAACAACAACAACACCATGAAAGACAGTTTAATACAACTACTATTCAAATTTAGACATCAACCACTAAAGCAAGTGATAATGAAATTGAAAATTTATTCAATTTGAAGGAATCCTGGTGTGCTGTGGGAAAATGTGCTAGATTGCAAAGGTTGTTTTGAACTGCAAGGTCAGTGGTTCAAATTTACCAGGTGATCTTCAGAAACCCTTTACAAGGTCACTATGTTGAAACTGACTTGTTGTTGTTGTTATGTGCCGTGGAGTTGGTTCCGACTCATAGCGACCCTGCACAGGGTTTCCGAGGCTGATAATCTTTACAGGAGGAGAATGCCTCATCTTTCTCCTGCGGAGCAGCTGGCAGTTTCTAACAGCTGACCTTGCAGTTCGCAGCCCGATTTGTAACCACTATGCTACCCATTGGAATGTGGAAAGTATCATTAATATCATATGTAAGCAGAATTTTGCTGAAGATAACTGAAAAATGGTTGCAGCAGTACACCAACAGAGAGCTAACAGAAACCTAAGCCAGGTGCAGATGAGGACATGGAATGAGGGATATCATAGTTGATGTCGGATGGATCTTGGGAAAACAAAGAAACACCAGGAAGGTGTTGACTTGTGCTTTATTGATTGTGTAAAGACTTTTGACTACATAGATCATGACAAAGTATGGATAACATTGGGAAGAAAGGGTATTCCAGAACACTTAATTGTGCTCATAAATAACCTGTGCACATAATAACTGGCAGTTGCTCGAACAGAACAAGGGTATATTGAATGATTTAAAATCAGGAAACATGTTCACCAGGGTTATATTTTTTCACCATACTCAATCTGTATGCAGAGCATCTGAGCATGCTGAAGAACAGCATGGCATCAGGATTGGAGGAAGACTCATTAACAACTTGAGATATGCAGATGATACAACCTTGCTTGCTGAAACTGAAAAGAATTTGAAATACTGAAGAACAAAGACTTTTCAGTATGGATTGCACATTAGTGGAATGGAAACAAAAATCCTCACAGCTAGACCAATATGTAACATCATGAGACAGGGAGAAAAGATTGAAATTGTTAAAGACTTCATTTTACTTGGGTCCACAATCAACACTCATGGAAGCAGTAGTCAAGAAATTAAATGACATATTGCATTAAGCTAATCCACTGCACAGGAACTATTTAAAAGTATTCAAAAGCAAAGATGTTAGTTTGAGTGCTAAGGTGCATCTGACCCAAACCATGGTATTTTCAGTTACCTCATAACACATGTAGGAGCTCTGGTAGGGTAGTGGTTATGAGTCAGGCTGCTAACCTCCTTGTCAGCAGTTCGAAACTACTAATAGTTCCACAGGGTTAAGATGAGCTTTTCTGTTCCTATAAAGATTTACTGCCTTAGAAACCCTACACAGGGTCTTTATGAGTCAGAATCGACTCCACAGCACACCACCACCACCACCATATGCATGTAAAAGTTGGATAATGAATAAGGAAGACCATAGAAGAATCCGTTTATTTGTATTTTGGTGTTGGAGAAGAATATTAAAAGCTCCACAGACTGCCAGAAGAAAAACAAATCTGTTTGAACTACAGTCAGAATGCTGATTCGTTTCTCATAATTTGGACATCTTATCAGGAAGGACAGTCCCTGGAGAAGGGAATCCTGTTTGGTAAAGTGAACTGTCAGTGAAAAAGAGAAAGGCCTCAAAGAGATGTAATGACACAGTGGTAGCAGTTGTGAGTTCAAATGTAACAACAATTGTGATGATGTTGTAGAACTGGGTAGTGTTGTGTTGTTTTGTGCACAGGCCCGCTATGAGTCTGAATAGACTTGGAGGCATCTAACAAGAACAACAATGAATAATGCCACCACTCATCTGTCTCTCTCTTTTTTCTTTCCTAAGTTGATGGTTTGTGTGCTGCTGTGATTCTGGAAGTTATGCCATGGTATTTTCAATACCAGCAGGGTCACCCATTGTGAGTAGATTTCAGTGCAGCTTCCAGCCTAAGTTAGACTAGGAAGAATGAGAAGCTGACCACTTCTGAGTGGTTAGCAACTGAATACTTGTGAATAGCAGTGGAACATTGTCAGATTTAGTGCCAGAAGATAAGTCCCTCATGTTGGAAGCCATTCAAAGTGCAACTGGTGAAAAACTGCCTCGTCAAAGTTGAGTTAACCTTAATGACATGCTGGAAACATCCATTTATGATTGGAATATGGAATGTAGGAAGAGTGAGTCTGGGAAAATCGCAAGTTTTCAAAAGTGAATGAATCCATAAGACTGAATATCCTAGGCATTTTGAAGTTGCCATGGTTTGGTACTGGCCATTTTGAATGAGACAGACATATGGTTTACTATTTCAGTAACAATAGATTGAAGACAAATGGTGTCATATACTTCATCAAAAAGCACATTTCAAAGTCTACTTGAAGCATAATGTTGTCTGTGATAGGGTAATATCCATATACCTACAAGGAAGATGTTAATACAATTATTACTCAAATTTGCACACCAAGCACTTAAGCCAATTAGGATGAATTTGAAGAATGCTTCCAACTTCTTTAGTCTGAAATTGATCAAACATGCAATCAGCATGCACTGATCATTATTGGTGATTAGAATGTGGAAGCTGGAAACAAAAAGGAGGGAAATGTAGTTAGAAAATATTGCCTTGGTGTTAGAAACAGTGCTGGAAGCCATAGTATTTTCAATCTTTTTATATGGATGTGAAAGTTGGACAGTGAATAAGGAAGACCAGAGAAGAATCTATGCATCTGAGTTATGGTGTTGACAAAGATTATTCAAAGTACCAAGGACTACCAAAGAACAAACAAACCTGTCTTGGAAAAAATATAGCCAAAATGCTCCTGAGAATCCAGAATCATTAGACTTCATCTCTTGTACTTTGGACAAGATGTCAGGAGAGTCCAGTTGCTGGGAAAGCTATCATACTTGGTAAAGTGTAGACTCAGTGAAAAAGAGGAAGAACCCCAAGGTTATGGATTGATACTGTGGCAGCAATAATGGGCTCAAACATATAAGAACTGTGAGTATGGTATGGGACTAGGCTGTGTTTTATTCTGTTGTGCATAGGGTCAACAGTTCCTAGTAACAGCAACAATGAATAATGATATTGAGTACTGCTTCATGTGTTTGTTGGCTATTAATGCATGGAGAAATGTCTGTTTGGAAAAATGTCTGTTCAAATCTTTTGTCAAATTTTAAATAGAATTATTTGTCTTTTTTTGTTTAGTTTTTAGAGCTTTTTTCATATTCTGGATACTCTGCCCTTACCAGATAAAATATTTCTTATATTCTGTTGAGTTTGGCTGATTTTACACTTGTATATGGTCCTATGTAATAGTCTATTAAAAATATTGTGCAGGGCACAATAGTTCATCGTTTTTAGTAAGTTGGAAGGGTGATTGTTTAGAAAAATTATGCTCTGAGGAAAACTCTTAAGCGGCTTTGCACTATTATAATTAAAATAGGTTGCTTACAAATAAATTAACCTGATGACAGCTTTATATTGACACTATTTTTTTGAGGGTGGAATGAAACTGGATTAGAAACAGTATACCAAGTCTTAAATACTATTTTTGAAGTCTAATCTTGACCCCAAATAAACACAGTTGTACACATATAGATGCTTCTTATGTTAAATAGGTACGTACCCTCCTCTGGGGATATCTTAGCTCCCTTTGAAATGGACCCTTACCTAGGATATTGTCTTAGCTTTTTTATTTGTTGATACGACTGCACTTCAAAATTTGAGCCACTTTCAACCAAATAATTTACCCATTTAAATGCTCAGGGTATAGCCTCATTTTATAGTACCATAAAATGAAAAATTTTAAGTTTTTTTTTTCTTTGGTTGTTAGCCAAGCTAATAAATATCCTTAGCAGTTTTGTCATCGTAAGTCATAGGAAACCAGATCTGATGATCAAAATCAGAGAGGATCCCAAACACCACTGCCTTCTGTGCAGCTCGAAAGGACATCATCTATCTGATAATCAGACCCTTGAGTTTTTGGAAGCAAGATTTACAACAGGCCCTGGAGAGGTGGATGAAATGGGATTGGGAAAGATTGAAAGTGAAGGGAACCTTAAAACTGCATGGCCCTTTGGTGTTGTGTGACCCCAGTTCTCACTGAATAGAAGCTTCGCAATGATTGAAGATTGTCACATGAGTCTTTCTGCAGCCATTTTTCTCCACGGCCAGACCAGTGACTTTTCAGCCTTCTAGCTTTTGTGGTTTCCCACTGTATCTCCTTGGGGTCTCAAGCATATGGTCTCTCTTTCCAAAGGTCTCTATTAAAGCCTGGGACCTTTCTCAAATTCTTGACAACCAGTAATTCATAAAGGAAAATGTGAATTAACTCCACTTTAGCATAGCTAGAGTGCATGAAAATTGTTTGGAAGTGATAGCTACAGGCTGTTAAGACAGCTACTTAACTTTCAGGGCTGGCAAGAGAAGGGTAAAAAGTAATGATTTAACCTGCTAAGAATTTGACCATTTCAGTTGTTCAAGTCTGAGTATACTTTGTCTCCACCGAGTGGGGAAACACTTATCTTGATAAGCAGGGATTGATCTCACACTACCTCTCAGTGGATGCCTAGATTCTGAGTAGAATAAACCCCTTTATTTGGCCAGGGGAATGGGCATGCTTTGTATCAGTAGAAAAAGAGGGGAAAGCCATCGTCTTTTTTTTTTTTTAAGTTCTTATCAGCAAAGAGCATTACTGAGAAATCCAATAGGATTAGTGATGACATTCAGTTTTATTTGTACCAGGAATGTACAGATGGCTAGAGTTAGCAGCTATTCAATTTGTTGTTGTTGTAGTTGAGATTCTACCTTCCCAGCACCCTCTGGAACTAGGCTCCCTCTTGTAAGCTTGTAAGCCAGTCACTTCTTGCCTTTGTAGCCTCCTTCCCCCTTTTGGGTATCCAATGTCTAAGATGCCCATCTCTGTCAGCCCTGCATACCGAAGGGGTGGGAATGATCCTTGAAGAAAAGATATGTTTCCTTTTTGAGCTACTACATCCATAAGTATAGGTCAAGTTCATCAAATTGTAGCAGATTACTCCTTTTTTTTCCCCCTCTTCTTTCTTCTTCTAGTCGAGTTCTGATCATCCAGCCATTGAAGCCACGTCAAGTGGGTGTTATCTGCCAGTATGGGTGTTCTTGTACCTCTCCCCTTACTTCATACCAGCTGGACACGTCACTCTCCACTCTAGTTCTCTGTGGCCATGTCACTGTCTTAGGCCCATGAGTCCCCAGGTCTTGCCATACTACTGGCCAACCAGATCTCAATCAGGATTCACAGGAGTCTATTGAACGTGATCGGACTTAGTTCCCAACTTCATTGCTGTTTTTCCCCCATTTGCCTGCTCGTGTATTCCCCTTGAGTCTTAGTCTCGGAAGTGGGTTTGCACTGAGGGGATCTGACCACTTGCCTTGATGGCTCCCCGGCAAGCGACTTGCTTGTTCTTATATTAGTCCATCGAACTGCCATTACTGATTTTTATTTTTCCTACCAGTCTTTCTTTCAAGAAATATCTTCTGTTCTTCTACTCGCTCCAGCTTGGTCTCCTTGTCCTTTCACATAGAAACTTTCCACCTCAGAAGATTCTGGATGGGGTTCAGGATTCCACCTATGGTTTTCTGCAATGCAAAGGCTCTGCAGGAAACCTCCTTCACTGGGCAAGTTGTAGCCCCATTTTAGGTATTCCAATCAGTTATAGGCTGAAGATGGACTTACAAGCTTTCTATTGTGATGTTTCTGGCTACTCTTTTCTCTCCTTCTCAAGTATCTATTTTACAATGACAGGCAAGGGAAACCAAGATTCAAAAGACAGCCAAGCATCTTAACATTATTTCCCCTATTTTACCCATTCTAACTGTGCCTCCATCCCTGTATCCCAGAGCCCTGCTGTTCCAAGGTTGTGCTTACATCGTTATTTACCTCTGTTCCATTTAGCCCATGCAAACCTGCCTAACTGTTCTCCCATCCACTTTGTTCTTTCTTTCTCCTCCCCCTACAAGTGTATTGTCCTCACCTGCCCAAACCCAAACTATCCTGCATCTATTCACTACCCTCTGCTCCACCTTCCCCTCACTCAACTTACCTCCCTTACCCCACCCCATACACCC
>NW_006408564.1:4608148-4612033 GCF_000296735.1 Chrysochloris asiatica | reverse complement strand
ATTGAAGGATCTTGTTTTCTTATCCGTTCTGACACTTTCCATCTCTTAAATGGTACATTTAATCCATTTACATTCAGTGTAAAATTGTTGATAGGTATGGATTAATGCTGCCATTATGTTAGTTTGTTTTGTGTGTGTGTGTGTGTGGTGCTGCTGGTTTCTTTGTTCTGCATATTTTCCTTTGTTGAGTTCATGTTTATTGTGTTCTTTCTTGTCAGTTTCCTCATGGTTTTAATGTTTCCATGTTCTCTTTGGATTTTCATTTTCTTGATATGTTGTGAAGTATTATTTTTCTTTGTTGTTGTTGTTGTCAGGTGCCATCGAGTCGGAACCGACTCATAGCGACCCCATGCACAGCAGAACAAAACATTGTCCGATCCTGGGCCAACCCCACCACCGCTGCCACATTTGACGCCATCAATGATGCCACCTGGCTGATCCATCTCATTGGGGATCTTCCTCTTTTTCTCTGACCCTCCATTTTACCCAGCATGACATCCTTTTCCAGCGACTGTTCCCTCCTGACAATAGGTCCAAAGTATGGGAGACGAAGTTTAGCCATCCTGGCCTACAAGGAGCACTCTGGCTACACTTCTTCCAAAATAGATCTATTGGTTCTTTGAGGTTACCTTATTTTCCATTAATGTTTTCCTCCATTTAATACAGTCTATTTTATCCTGTAATCTACCTGACCTTCTCACCACCTGGGTCTCTGTTCTATGGGCTTACCTTCTTTCACATTGAAATGGTTTTGATCATAGACTGACCTCGCAGAGCCTCTGCATTTGTTCTTATAGTTTTATTCTGTTCTTGACTCTTCCATTTGTCGAATGAGTTCTGGGTGGTGCTGCCACATATGTCGGTGTCTGGTTGTTGTTTGTTCTTGTTGGTTCTCAGTCCACAGAACTCCCTTTAGTATGTTTTGCCGTGCAGGGTTGGCTTTGGCAAAATCCCTTAGCTTCTGTTTATCCTGGAATGTTTTGATTACACTGTCATATTTGATTGACAGCTTTGCTGGATAAAGGATTGTTGGTTTGCAGGTTTTTTTCTTTCACAGTTTTATATATGTCTCTCCATTGCCTTCTTGCCTGCAAGGTTTCTGTTGAGAAATCCAAGCTTAATCTGATATACCCACCTTTGTATGTTACACTTCTCTTTTCCCTAGCTGCTTTTGGGATTCTCTCCTTATCTTTGATTTTGGAGAGCTTGATTATTATATGTCTTGGTGATTTTCTTTTAGGGTTTATCCTTCCTGGGGTTCGTTGAGATTCTTCAATGCTTATCTTTTCACTTTTCATGATGTTAGGAAGTTTTTCTTCCAGCAGTTTTTCAACTATCTCCTCTGTGGACTTGTGTGATTCTTTCTGTTCTGGAATGCTGATAATTCTTAAGTTATTTCTCTTCATATTATCCAACATGAATCTTAGACCTTCTTCAGGTTTTTTTATCCTTTTATTCTGCTTGCTTTTGTATCTTAGTAATATTGAGTGGTTTGTCTTCCAGCTCACTAGTTCTGGCTCCCATCTCTTCAGTTCTACTCCTTTGCCCTTTGAATATATTGTCCATTTCTGATATTCTGTTATTAATCATTTGGACCTCTTTATGTAGGTTTTGAATTGTTTCCAATGCTATATCTATCTTATTTGATTGTTTCTGTAGTGCTATCCTGACTTCTTCCTTATTTTTCTCAACTCTGTTTTAAAGTGTTTTGATACATTTTATACTCATTTTTCTGAATTCCTTTTCCAGCATTTCCAAGGCCTACCCTCCTTCCAGTATGGATATTAAGTCTACCTTCAAATCATTTGTCTTAGTTACCTTATCTAGTTTCTGGACACGTGCTGATATTGTCATCTGCTCCTGCTTCTTGGGCATGTTCAGTATTTAATTGTGGCCTTAATACTTAATTGAGTGTGTGTTTTGGTATTTTTATGTATTCTGATTGCCTCCAGGTAGCTGTGATCTGGAAATGAGCTTCCCTTTTCACTCTTCTTATTAGTCAACGTAGAGTAACTGTCAGAGGTGTTGTCTGCCTACCTGGTATATGGCAGTTGGTATTGGTTCTTGCCTGGATTGTGGGATTTTATAGGATGTGATTTATAGCTTGACTATATACAGCAATTGCTGTCTTGGGTAATATGGGAAGAGAAACTGCCTCCTAAAGGTAAAGAGGGGACCAAAAAAAAAAACCAACCAAATAGCAACAGCAAAAAAAAAAAAAAAATCTGTAGGCTAATATGAGTATAAGTTTAATATCCTGTTTCAGCTTGTCGCCTTCAAGACTGCCTGAGGAATTTCAAGATGCCAATGTTGGTTGTTATGATGTAACTCAGGATTTAATTTTTGGCCTGTTTTGTTTTTGTAGTGTCTCTCCCGCTCCACAACCCCTGTTCTGGCCTGTTTCCTAGTGGTAAACAGTTCAGGGACGGCTATGGCCATTTTGCTCTGCCCACAGCTATTCATTTTTAGTGCGTATCTCTCATTATTTTTAGTGAGAATTACACAGACCTATCAAAGGGGAATAACAGAGGAGAGTCTGTCGTATCCTATAAAAATGTATCGTTTTCATTCGAAGGTCACATACTTTGAATAATTCCTTTCTGTAATTGTAACTTCCTATAGTTTATTCTTTCTTGCTGAATTTGTACATTGTCACAGTGTTTTTAATGGCCTGAAGAAAAGCGTTTCAGAAAACTCCACAGGTCTGAGCCTTATAATTAGTCATTGTAGCTTGTGGGATTCATTTGTGAATAACTCAATCGAGATCTGTTTTTACATAAAAGTTCCACTTGATTAATTGCCCAGGAAATGCTTCCAGTTCATAGAGATTTGTAAATCTAGATCATAAAATATTCCACTCCCAACAGTTCAGTCAGTGAAAAATTTGTAGTTTTTTTTTTTTTTTTTAACCCTCATGATTTCAGATGTTGGCTGGATTTCTTGAGTTAGTTTCACCAACACCAATGTAGAAATGAAACACCACCAGCCAGGGAAGTCAACAGGAAGTTTCTTATTCCATGTTGACATTCAGAATATAAGCCACTAGCATGGTTTTCTAGAAGATTCAAATTAAAATGTAAGTTTTAAGAAAGAAAACTTAAATGGAAAGAAAATTGGTTAATTAAAAATATAAGCAGCTTACTTGAAGGTGCTATATTTGTTGTACTTAAGTGCCATCAAGTCAGTGCCTACTCGTGGTGACCTTATGCCTGCCCAATCCTGAGACAATTTCATAATTGTTGCTACCCTTGAGCCTATTGCTGTTACCACTGTGCCAGTCCATCTTGTTGGGGTTCTTCCTCTTTTTCACAAACCATCCTCTTTATCAAGTATGATGTCTTTCTCCAGTGACTGGTCCCTCCTGATAATATGTCTGAAGTATGAGAGATGTAGCCTGGCCATCCGGGCTCTTAAGGAGCATTCTGACTAGACTTCTTCAAACAGAGCTTTGTTTGTTCTCTGGTAGTCTGTGGCACTTTTTATATTCTTGTCCAACACCATAACTCAAATGCATCGATTCACCTGTGGTCTGCTTTGTTCATTGTCCAACTTTCAAATGCACATAAGGTTATTGAAAATACCATGGCTTGAGTCAGGCACATATTAGTCCTCAAACTGACATCTTTGCTCTTGAATGCTTTAAAGAGGTCTTGTGCACCAGATTTCCCTAATGCAGTATGTCGTTTGATTTCTTGACTGCTGCTTCCATGTTTGTTGATGATTGATCTGAGCAAAATAAAGTCTTTAACAACTTTAATCTTTTCTCTAGTTATCTTAATGTTATTTATTGGCCCAGTGGTGAGGATTTTTGTTTTCTTTATGTTGAGGTTCAACCTAGACCAAACTCTTTATCTTCATCAGTAAGGTGTTTTTTTTTTGTTTTTT
>NW_006408564.1:4594380-4606728 GCF_000296735.1 Chrysochloris asiatica | reverse complement strand
TATTTCAGGCTATTCCTTTCTATCCCTCTCCAGTGTCTATTTTATAATGGTATGCAAGGGAAACCAAGATTTAGAAGACAGCCAAGCATCTTAACATTATTTCTCCCCTTTTCCCCATCCTCAGTAAGTATTTTAAGTCATCTTCTCTTTCAGAAATCAAGGTTGTGTCATCTTTATAGTGCAGCATACAGATTGAATAAATATGGTGAAATAATTCAAACCTGGCACACATCTTTTCTTAGTTTAAATCATTCAGTGTTCCCTTCTTCTGTTTGAACAACTACCTCTTGGTCTGTATACAGGTACCTCATGAGCACAATTAAGTGTTCCATAATACTCGTTCTATGAAGTGTTATCCATAGATTGTCATGAGCCACACAATCAAAAGCCTTTGTGTAGTCAATCAAGCACAGGTAAATATCTCTGGTATTCTCTGCTTTCATCCATGATCCATCCAGCAATGATGTCCCTTTTTCAAATCCTCATCTGAGTCTAGCTTGAGTCTCTGACTGTTCTTTGTCAATGTACTATTGCAGTCTTTTTTGAAAGATCTTTAGCAAAATTTTACTTGCATGCAATATTAAGATATTGTCTGATGATTTCCACATTCCATTGGGTCACCTCTCTTTGGAAAGGACACAGATATGGATGGCTTTCAGTAAGTTGGCACAATGTTATTTTAAAAATTGGATACTTTTTTAAATATATATATAGCTTAGTGCTTTTCTTCTGGTTGGTGAGGGAATGTGTTGAGATTATAGAGATTTTTGGTTCTTCAGTTTGGAAGGAGGAAAGTGTCTCCTTTGGATAAAGAATAATTTTGTTTTTTTTAAGGCACAACAAGAAATAATTTAGGATTTACATTAAAAAAATGGACTTAATGGTCTTCAGAACAGTGGCATAATGTGAGCTACTGGAGATCGGGGCGCTTTTAGCCTAACACAAGCACACTTTATGCAAATGAATTTTTCTGCTTTATTGGATTTTACTGAAATATCTTTTCATATTCATTTAGTTAATGTTGATGCTGTTTTCACCATAAATTATAAATCAATAAATTTGAATTGTCTTTGAGAGTAGAAAATGTGATTTTTAAGCCTTTTCTTTTTTGTAAATTTTGCTGCTCCATTTAATAGTTATTTATACAGTACCCTGTAGCAGCATTCTAAAGCTTCACTTATTTCTCAAACCTCAAGCATTCACTGGGTAAACGGTTTCCTTGGATGCTGTTTGAGGAATGTTAGAGCAGACTTCCTCCTGTCTGTCTGTCTGTCTACACAGAATTTCAGATGGTTTTCAGTCTCCCATTGTGTCTTATTTATACAATGGGCAGAGCCTTTTCCTAAAGGAGAGATACTCTAGGGCTGTATGTGTGTGTGTGTGTGTGTGTGTGTGTGTGTGTGATGTGAGAAACAGAAAAAGAAGAGAAGAAACATGGACCAGCTGATGGGGTCATGGTGGCATAGCTTTGTAAAAGCAATCTTACAGCTAGATAAATGCAGTTGTTTTGTTTTCAGGTGGAAAGATCATCCTTGTTGTTTCTGATAATGGGAAATTAGCAAGTGAGGCAAATCTAAAACTAGCAATCTATGTTTTGGAAAGGGACCTGAGCTTTGGAATCAAGTACATTAAGATAGAACCCCAGGATTGCTCCTTCTAGCTGCATGAGCAGTCTAAAGCAAGTTTTTATCTGCTAATCCTCAGCTTTCTAGTTGATTATCACAGTACCTGCATCATAAGATTGCTTTAGGTAATGTGTACAGTCCCTAGCTCAGAGAGATGGTGATAAAATAATGACTTTTATAGCATGTATGCTTTATGAACATGAGTAGTGGGTATTGCTTTGTGGCTGTTCTATAAATTTTAGATGGGATAGCATTCCTAGAAGGAAAGTTGTCCCATCCCTGGAGCGCTGGAAGTATTACTTTATGGTTGAAAGGACTAGGAAAAACTAGGGTTCTCCTGAATCCCTTTAGGTAAAAATCCTATCGTAACTGTAATATGGAGGGTGGTGTCTCTGAAGGTGGTAGGCTCGGTCAGGAAGAGGATAGTATAAGAGGGAAGGTTGATATCCATACACCAAGAAGCTGTGGACAATTAAGTATCAATCTTAACCCCTTTGTATATTGGGCTGATAGGGACAGACAACTTAGACATTGGCTACCTAAAATGGGGAAAGGGGGCTATAAAGGCACGAAGTGACTGGCTTACAAGTTTTCAAGAAGGAGTTTAGTTTCAGAGTGTGCAGGGGAAAGTAGAATCTCCACTGAATAATTTTAATCTTGTCTAGGAGCTCTGGTAGCGTAGTAGTTATGAATCGGGCTGCTAACCTCCGGGTCAGCAGTTCGAAACTACCAGTTATTCCGTAGGAGAAAGATGAGGCTTTCTGCTTCCGTAAAGATTTACAGCCTCAGAACCCCTGTACAGGGTCGGAACCAACTCCAATGCGCATAACAACAACAACAACATATGAGTCTGGTGAAAGGAGATGGGGATAAGATTTATGATTCAATAGTAAGTAATTGTTACCATGACTAATTTTGACTGTCACAAATATAAAAGTAGAAGTTTTGTAACAAAAAGAGGGTTGTAGTTAAACTTACGGTACAGGAACAGAGGACCCTAGGACCATCAAGGGAAAAGAGCATGAGCTGAATGTGGGGCCCTATGCAGAGAGGCGACACCAGAGATGGAGGCAGAGATGAGGATATGGAGAGACAGAGTAACTGAGGACACTAGACTCATGGAAAGAGAAAGGCTGTGGGTTTATGGCCAGGAAGCAAGCTTGTAGAATGTTCCCTTTCGATGTTTAAATGGTTATGTATTTGTGAGTGTTTTTGTATACACGCCCCCCCTCAAAAAAAATTTTTTTTTTAAAGCAACCCTTGGGAATAGAAGCAAATACTGTTGAATATGATACATGGAGGGGATTGTAATCATTGCAATGAAACGATGAGTATAAAACTGATGTTCTCCTGTGTCAATCATCACTCAATTCACAATCAAAACTAAAGAAACCTAAAAAACAAGAGAAAAACAAACCCTATATAGGGTAGCTATGAGTCAGAATTGACTTTATGGCACAAAACAAAACAAAAACCAAGCCAGACATGTGTCAAAGAAATATGCTTCTCTTTGTGGTTTGGGTTTTCAGGTGAGGAATCAACACTTTGTTTCTGTCAATTATTTGCCCCCTTTCCCAGAAGAATCCCTTTTCCTTCTTTACCATGCATAGAAGCTGAATGGTCAAAGAGCATGTTAGATTCTGGGGATTTTGCAAATATAGGTTTGAATTCTAGATCTTCCACTTATTTGTTTGGTGAGTGATGTTGTCTAGTATTATCTGAACCTACTTACTCCTCTGTGAAACGGGAAAATTATGCCTGTCTTCCAGATCCATTGCATGAAAATAAATGTAAAGTAGTTGTAAAAAAACCCAAAAAACCAAAAATGATGCTGTGGGTGGACTCTGGAGGAGCCTTAGAAATCACCATGTTTTTCAGACTCTTCAGAATATGAATGGACGTGTTGACCTACTCTTGGTGTTCTCTGATCTTTTTGGTCCAAGTACGTGTTACCAAGTGGAAGACCTTTTCATGTGGTCGTTGGATAGAACAGGAAATCATTAGTTCCTAAGCAGGGTGGATGATATAAGAGCTCCCTAAATATATCTTGTGATTGTGAAGGGACTGGGAATTGTTATAACCTACATGACAGAGTGGAATCCTACTTTACAAACTCAGGAGTACAAAGCAGTCACACAATTATGTCTACATTGCCTTTAGAACGACTTAGATTGGACCTCAGACTTGAGGCTACACAGCCTGTAAGAATGAAGGTGGACATCTGACCCAGACAGCAGCTCCAGAAGCACTGCTCTTCGCTCCCTCCCAGGGACTCTCAGCTTTAACTCTGGAGCTGAGATTATGCTTTTGGTCCAGCTGAAAAGTCGCTTGAACAGGTGTTTATTCCCTAGGGTATACTGCCTGTCCTCACACAGTGAGGTGTCCCAGGTGGGAGAGGGAAGAAACTAACTACTACTATTATTCTTTATCATTAACATTACTGGAAAGTGGATTTTATGGATCTCTGACTACATGGCAGGCATTCTTCATACATAGTTTCATTTATTTTTCCTTAGAAGTAGGTGTTATTTTACTGTCAATATCCTTGTTTTGGAGTCCTGGTGTGGTGCTATAGGCTAATGCACTGGATTGCAAAGTCGGTTTGAATCACAAGGTTTGCGGTTGAAGCTCATTGGCTGGTCCTCAGAAAACTTGCACAGGATTACTATGGGTTAGAACCGACTCTACTGCACTTAACAACAACAACAACACCCTTGTTTTGCAGATAAGGAAACTGAGGCATTGAGTAACTGAGACACTTGTCCCAGTGAACAATTGTTGGATCTGGGATTTGAACCTATACAATCAGGGCCCAAGTTGAATTCTTCTGCTCACTCTGACTCAACTAGGTTATGTTATATGGCCAAGGTGATGAGATTATTCCAAAGTTATATTAAATTATGTAAGACTTTACTTGGCTGCCTGGAGAGAAAGGTTCTCCTGTTAGCCTTGAAGAAGTAAACATGTGTGAACTGCCTATGGAGATGGTCATGTGGCAAGGAGCCATGGGTGTCTTATGGGATCTGAATATGGACTCCAGTCAGCAGCCAGCAAAAAGCTACGAACTTCAGTCATACTGCTTCAAGGAAAGGAATTTCTCAGAATTTCTGTTTCTGCTTCTTAAACCTTTCTCAGGATGCTATAGAGAAGAGAAAACAGGATAGTGATAAGAAGGAACTCTGGAACATTCTTCAAAGATGGTTGACATAGTACAGAGAATGAGAACTTGTGGAGCCTGACAGACCAAGAATCCTAGCTTTGTCTTGGTATGTTTGGTGTGCAGATGAAAGCCAGTGTGGTTAGGGAGAGCTGGAATTCTGCCAACAGTATCAGTGAATATGGTAGCATATTCTTCCTCAGTCAAGCCTCAAGGTGAGAATGCCTTTCAACTGACACTTTGATTTTAGCCTAGTGATACCATGAGCAGAGGACCCAGATAAATTGTGTCCAGGCTGTTGACTCAAAGAAGCCTTGAGTTGTTTTAAGCTGCTAACTTTGTAATGTTTGTTATTCAGCAGTAGAAAACTAATAGTGTTGGTACAGATTCTCTCTAGGATGTTCTAATAAGCCACCCTATAGAATGACCAAATCCCAGAGAAGATATCTTGCTTTACTGAGGCTGGTGCTTTGCCTATATCATAGAGAAAAAAGATGCTAACTCTCATATTGGAATGTCTAGATCTGGTTAATATCCTCCATTCAATTTTGTGGTCAAGATTTCATAATAATATACAGTTAAGATTTTCTTATTTTTATATAGTTTGATAGATAAGACTTTAAGATTTGCATCATGGAAAAATTATTGAAATTCTAGATTCCCTACTTATTAACTATATGATGTTGGGGGAAATTTTCTTAACCTCTCTAAAGTCAGTTTCTTTATCTGTAAAATGGGCATAAAAATTTCCTCTATATAAATAAGAATGGTTTTGTTTGACTGAGTTCATCCTTTTGCATGTTTCACACAGTGTTTGACATGTAAGTCATCCAAAACTGGATGGTATTTTTATTATAAAAATAAGATTTTCACATTGGTTTCTGAAAGCACATAGAATAAACTCTAACACATTATTTCTAAACTCTAATTTGGGAAAATCAGCATGTAATTTTTTTTTTCTTTTTGTGCTTTCACTTTATTTTGCTTCTGTGGTGCTGCACCCCGATTCCATATTGGACATGATACAAACAGGTCTTTTATAGAAGTGCCCATCATTCAAAAGTTTCTATGGCTATCTGTTGTACATTGCAAATTGCCCCATCCTCTGGCCAGACAATGGAATTGTTGATTCCCTATTACTTTAGCCCCCTGAAGGTCAATTTTTATGTTAACTTAAACTGTAAATATAACTGACACCCAAGCAAACTAGCCCTGATGTTCCTATTTCTAACAGTGGAGCCTTAGGCTTTTAGAAGAGTACAATACTCCAGGGAATTGGGCAATTATATGAATATCTTGATTTTAGTGTGTTTGAATTCCTTTTTTTTTTTTTTAATTTGAAAAGAAGTAAATGATTTGCAAAGAGAAAACACGAGATGAGCATTGGGCAGGAGTTTTAATTGTTATCTGTTGGCCCTGTTGTGGTTTGCTCCTGTGGTTCCAAAGTGTTGTCCCAAATCTGTTATCTGACATTTGTTTTTTCCTTGTCCCTTTGTCTTCCTCTACATCCTCCTTTTTCATCAAACTTCTCTTTATCTTCATTTACTTTACCATCTCTCACCTCTTGCTCTTTGATTAAATTTGGATAGGAAGAAGAACCAAACTCAGTAAGATGCAGTCGAATTCCAGGATGTGAAATACACTAAACATTTCTGCTTGTACAAGTTGACCCATCCATCAAGCAGACTCGAAGTATCCCCTACTTTTTGAAAGTGTGCTTAATGCTGCTTTATTACCTGTTTTCACTAACCATAAGAAATCTAAAGAGGATTTTTGTATTTAGGGAAAAAGGCTAAAAGCAAGGCTCATGTTCAGCATTTGTTTGGCAAGTAGCTGTTAAAGGGAATGCACACATACAGAGCAGCAAAAGAGGTGTTGCCAAGCTCTTACCCTGGAAACTACATACAGCGTCTCAGCTTCAAGCTGCTACAGTTTAAATTGTGTCTGTGACACTATACAGTGGCCTTCAGAAAGTTTGAGGAATAATTCCATTATCTTTTAATTCCATTTTTCCCCATAATTTTGAAGCTCCTTCTTGGTATGGCGCTGTATGATCAGCACTGGACTGCTAACCATAAGGTCGACAATTCAAACCCACCAGCCACTCCTTGTAAACACTATACAGGATTGCCATGAGTTAGAATTGACTCGCCAGCACTTAGCAACAACATACATTAGTGTTATTTTCATTGTCTTTTTAAAATAGGCATATTATTTGGTATGATTAGGTAAATTATTTTAAAGGGATTGAAAATGTTGAAAACTGTTTCCACATAAATTGATGGTAAATGCTTCTTTGCTTTATGGCGCTCCAACTTATGAAAGGCTTCATGGGCTTACTTCATTTTCAGGTGTGAGGGAAACCTAATTTGCTCAAAATGGTGACACAGAGGTTAATTGGTTCAGTGAACTGAAAGCAATAGGAAAATTGCATGGCTACATTGTTGGTTTTGTGTTGTCTTTCCTAGCTAGGTTCTTGTTTCAGCGGCCATTACTACCATCATGAAGTTTGAAGTTGTTAAACTTCCATCTTCCCTTCCAGTGCTCCCATGGTAGAAAAGTAACATTCTCAGACAATTACCTCATCTGTATCTAGTTCTCTGATAGTCAACAAAATTGCCTCAGGGCTTCCCCCAAAGTTTGAGTGGTGTGCTTTGGAGGAGCTGGAGTGCAGAACAGATTCTGTGTCCTGAGAATTTTTGTTTCAGCTTCCTAGAACTTTCTCAGGCTGCTTTGGAGAAGAGAAAGTAGGACAGCGATGGAAAGGAACTCAGTAATGCTTTCCACAGATGGTTGGCATAGGAATTGAGAAGTTGTGTAGTCAGATGGACCAGAAATCATGGCTTTACCTTGGAGTGTCCAAGGTGCAGATGAAAGAGATGAAAGTTAGGGAGAGAAAGATGGCATACAACTTGGGGAAGCTGGCGTTGAACCTGGTATGCGTCCAGGAAATCAGGAGAAAAATTGTGGACTCTTATCTATAGATGGTAGAAATCGTTAGAAGGTTTGTACTCTTTTGCTGCTTTGCTGAGAATGGATTAGACAGCCCATTTGGTGTCTTTGTCCAACTTGGAGGTCTGCAGGTTTGTAGATTCTATTCTGTGTGAAGTAGGAGACCACTGGAGGATTGTATGCTCACAAGCACATGATATAACTTAATGTTTTGAAATGCTCCCTCTTGATCCTGGATGAACGATGGATTAAAGGGGGATTGAAATTAGAAGCAGGGAGACTGGTAAGAAGCAAAGAGCATCATGGTTCAGGCAGGAAATGATAATAGCTTGAGCTATCATGGCAACAAGTGCAATAGAGAAGAGAGTTCTGCATACTTCTTGTTTCCCTGTCTGTACTTCTGTACTCCTGGGTCTCAGTAGGTTATCAAGGTACCAGGGACTTACAGAGATATGAAGCATTGAAGCAGAGGATGCTGGTTGGACACGCAGAGATGTCAATCAAACCCTTCTTAGGGTCTGACTGGAGGTGAATCTGCTATCACCTTTAACCACATGGCTTGAAAAACCTAATAGCATAGCCTAGTTTATAGTGAAAAGGATGCAGAAACTCACAGCCCCAATTTATAGATGAAATATGAGAAAGCAGAGCCATGCCAATGGTGCCAGTCTTAGAGCTCCATGACCAACCCATGTTCTTTGGGTCACCAGACTTAGATGGGAAGTCAAGTGATAAGAAATTTGCTTGGTAAATAGTAAATTGGAACAAGGCCTGTAAATTAGTCATTTAACCCTTGCAACAGTGTATGATGTGCTTGCCACAAAACACATATTTGTAGATGTCCTGGAAAGAACATCAAGTCCCAGTGAGGTTAAGAAAGACGCCTTGTATTTCCCTTTGCATTGCCTGTGGTGCATGTCAATCCTACCAGGGCTGTCTCGGTGCTGTCTATCCCTGGACACACCAACCATCTCTTCTCTCTAGCTTGTGGTTGCCACCACAAGCACAACATAATAAAACACTACCCACTAGGAACAGACCGTTGTGACCCATGGAGTTTTCGTTAACTGATTTTAGGAAGTAGATCACCAGGCCTTTCTGTCTGGATAATTTTAGTCTGGAAGCTCGGCTGGAACCTATTCAGCATCATAGCAACCTGTATGTCTCCCAAATGACAACTGAGTGGTCAGTGCTCATGAAGAGTGTTGCATAGAAATCAAGCCAAGAATTCTAACGCTGGCCTCCCATCTTCTTCTCTGCCTAAGGCACTCAGTATTGAGTTTTGTTGATGTCAACGGAAAGAATGAAGAACATTTGAAGGAATTCAGTCAGTCCTTCAGAACCTGCTCCAGAATGAAATGGCTGAAGTTGACAAACCCTTCTCTTACTGACAGTGACCAGCTTCTGCTGTCCACTGGGTAACCTGCTAAGATTGTTGCAAAGCTTCTTCTAGCTAGAGTGCAAGTAGGGGTGGGATTGGGGGAGTCAGCAAGTGGAGGGGTGGATACGTGCTCTAAGGAAGGTTTAGGGTAAGTAGATCAGGCTACTTTTCTGAGTTCAAGGTATTGTTTTAACAGCCTTGTTGTTGGGTGCTGTCGAGTCCATTTGGATTCAAAGCAATCTCCAGTGTCAGAGTATAAGTGGCCCATGGGATTTTCCATACTAGAATCTTTACAGGACTGGATTACCATGTCTTTCTCTCAAGAGTCACTGAATTGGTTAGAACCACAAACTTTTCAATTAGCAGCCAGTCATTTAACAGCCAATCATTTACATTAATAGCTTTATGATTATAAAATCACTGAAAGTCCCCTTGCTCCGATGAGATAGTTTGGTCAGGGCCATAGAGGTTGCAGGGTTGTCACTGTGGCTAAGAATGAAGTCATCTGGCAACAGAATCCCTGGCTTCTCGGCACTCCATTGTACTGCTACTTGACCCCTTGCCATCATATGATTCAACTGGTTATCAGGCTGATATGATCCTCTCCTCCAGTGGAGGATTTTACCAGTGGGGCTCAGAAAAATGTTAAAACTTTGCTTGCCTTAGGATGCTCTACTTCTCAGGTTGTGTGATCTGCATACCCCTCTCCTTTAACACGTGTCTTCTTTAGCTTTATTACCAGATTCTGGGCATGTCTTTCCATCCCAGTGACTGATGTCGTGTTAAAATGTCCTGGCACTGGGAGCTGATTTTACAATTTAACTGAGGACAACCTGGGTCCTTGTGTTGCCCCAAATGCTGGGGAGGAGTTGAGACCAGAGGAGACATGGAGGGTACTCTCCTCTATGGACTGCAGAGAGAGAGAGAGAGGACTGTAGATGGGAAGGGAGGGGAAAAAGACTGAGGAGGGAACCCAATATGGAAAACAGGTGGGTGGGATTGGGTATCCCAGTGGAAAATTTTAGCAGGCATTGAAGCAGTGGGCCATCATCAATGCTCATAGCCAAACAGGTGGTCCACTCTGCAAAGTACTAAAGATCTGGATCATTCTGGTGCAGAATCCTGACCCTACCCCAGTTTACACTCTGCTAGGATGAGAGCTGGATTCAAGGAGTCACCACAGGCCAGACCCTTCTTCTTCCAGGAAGGACATTTAACACATTTGTACTTGCTATAAAAGTATCTCTAGAATATTAATAATAGCTTTCTAAAATTTATGGCTATGCTGAAATGCTGAATGGTATTTACAAGCACACACACAAAAATTAGATCATGTCAAGTGGTTGAAAGTAAAAGCTTTTATTACTGGAAATTCTACATGTAATGTACATTGTCAGCTTTCATTGTGTGTGTGTGGCCTATTGACTTATGCAGTTGCTTGGATCCCAGCTAACTCCTTTGTGCTGTGTGGGACCCTCCTGTAATACTTCCATGAGGATAACCTTCCAGGAATGTAACTTATCTTATTATTAAGGAAAGCGTCCATGGAAGCTAAGTTACAAAAAAAAGGGGGTGATTTATAGTTCTTTCCACAGTCCATTGTTTGAGCCATTTGGAATAGCTGCATCTCTGGTGTGGGAAACAAAACACTAAACACATGTTCGAAATACTGAACAAGACATGATCACATTCCTGTAATAAGCTAAGAGAAAAACAGAGAGGCGCTTCATGGGCTGTGTTATAAGCAGTTTGCATGTACTAGCTCATCATCACTTTTTCACAATGACCCTATGAGTTAGATACATTTATAATCCCCATTGTATTCCTGTAGAAGCTGAAGCACAGAGAGATTAAGAAATTTGTCCAAAGTCACACAGCTAAAAAGTGGTAGAATTGTGTCTGGCTCCAGAGTTAGTGCTATTTACAACCACAATGTGGCTGCTCCTGTAATATAACAATAACCCAAAAATAATATTCCATGGAGGTGTACCATTTTCCTCATCCAGTTAGATGTGTTTCTAGTTTTTGATCCAAGGGAAATGAAAGCATCTGTCCACGAAAAGAGTGAAACATGAATGTTGATTATAGCTGTATTCTTAACAATGAAAAAAGTTTTAAATAGTCCAAATATCCATCAACAAGGCTCTATTAATGATACTGTAATATATATATATAGTGAAATAATATTCAGCCATAAAAGGAATAAACTTCTACATATACTATCACTTCATGTCAAAAAGTATGCCGAGCAAAGGAAATCAGACTAAAAAGAGGATGTACTGTGTGAGTACATGTATTTGAACCTCAACAACAGTGAAAGCAAATCCGTGTCGGTTAGGAAGAGTTTAGAAAATGAGATAACCAATGCTGGGGAATAGCAGTGCTGTGATTTTGTTTCAGTACCATTGAATTGTCTACCATAAGACCTGTCCATTTTCTTTTATGTGTTTATATCTCAGTTATATACACACAAAAGCATACAGTAAAATATGTAAGTTCTCCTTTCTTCCCTGACCCAATTCCCTTTCTTGGCAGTAACCACTGTTTACAGAATTGTGTGGGGTTTCCCCTTATATCCAAATATACTTTATTTTGACATAAATAGGATTAGACTGCTACCTGCTGTCATTTTCAATTAACGATACATCTTGAAGAGTTTTTCTCATTGATGATTCAGTTGTACTTTCATCTTTTTAGCTAGTGTAGCATGATTTCTTGGCCATTTTTTATTGATGGACAATTTTGCAGTAGCCTAATTTCATTTTCACAGTGCTGTAATTAAATTCTTCAAATATGTGTTTGTGTACATGTGTGAGTATTTTTGTAGGCTACTTTACTAGAAGTAAAAGATATGTACACTTGGGTGGCTACTGCCAAATTGTTTTCCAAAACTGCTTTATCAGTTGCACTCCTCCTGACTCCTTGTAAGCGAGCAGGATTCCTGATCCTGTCCAATAGACGGGTGTTTGAGAGTAGATGGGTAGATGAGTAGGGAACTTAAAATTGTTAAAAGAAAAAGGTTTTGCTTTTTCCCATTAGATATGAGTATATGCATGCCTTTGGAGAAATATATGCTTTTCTTGTTGAGTACTTCCTTGTATGTAATTTCTAGAGAGCTGAAAACCTGATGAACTCTCTCCAGCAAGTAAAAAGACACATCCTCATTTTTTTTATGTTTTATTTTGAATTATATGATAGTTTACATGGGAGAACCCTAGTCTTACATTCATTCC
>NW_006408564.1:4572241-4574624 GCF_000296735.1 Chrysochloris asiatica | reverse complement strand
GATATTCTCTGCTTTCAGCCAAGATCCAAAGGACATTAGCAATGACATCCCTCGATCACCGTCCTCTTCGGAATCCAGGCTGAACCTCTGAAAGCTCTCTGTCAATGTATGCTTGCAGCCATTTTTGTATTACCTTTAGTAAAACTTTACTGGTATAGGATATCAAAGATACTGTCCGATGATTTCCGCATTCTGTTGGGTCACATCTCTTTGGAATGGACACAAATATGAATCTCTTCCAATCAGTTGGCCAGATAGTTTTCTTCCAAATTTCTTGGCATAGTTAAGTGAGTGCCTCCAGTGCCATCTCACTTTCTTGAAAGATTTCAATTTCTATTCCTTCACTGGTGACTTTTTCTTTGCAAATTCCTTCAATGCACCTTGGTCTTCTTCCTTCAGTATCATTGGCTCTTGATCATATGTTACCTCTTGAAACAGGTGAGCATCAACCATTTCCTTTGGTACAGTGACTCTGTGCATTCCTTCCATTTTCTTTTGATGCTTTCTGCATCATTCAATAATTTACCTAGTGAATCCTTCAGTAACAAACTTGAATTTTTTCTTCAATTCTCTCAGCTTGAGAAATGCTAAGCATCTTCTTCCTTTTTGGTATTCTGACTGCAGATCTTTGCACATTTTGTTGTAATATTTGACTTTGTCTTCTCAAGCTGACCTTTGAAATTTTCTGTTCAGCTCTTGTACCTCCTCATTTCTTCCATTTGCTTGGGCATCTCTACGCTGGAGAGTAAGTTGCAGTGTCTTTTCTGACATCCATTTTTATATTTTCCTTCTTTCTTGTCTTCTTAATGATTTTTTGCTTTCTTCATGTATGATGTTCTTGATGTCAACCCACAGCCCATCTGGGCTTTGGTCTTTAGTGTTTAATGTATCAAATCTGTTTTTCAGATGATCTCTGAATTCAGGTGGGTTATATTCAAGGTCATATTTTGGCTCTTGTGGACTTGTTTTCCTTTTCTTCAACTTCAGTTTGGAATTTGGATATGAGCAATTGATGGTCTGTTCCAGAATCTGCTCCTGGCCTTGTTTTGTGCTTTTCTATTCTGTCTTTCCACAGATGTAGTCAATTTGATTTCTTTATTTTCCATCTGGTGAGATTCATGTGTATAATTGTCACTTATGCTGTCTAAAGAAGGCATTTGAAATTAACAAATCATTAATTTTGCAGAATTCTATCATGTGATCTCCATCATCATTTCTATCACCAAGGCCATATTTTCCAACTACTGATCCTTCCTCTTTGTTCTCAACCTTTGCATTCCAATCACCAGTAATGATCAATGCATCTTGATTGCATGTTTGATCGATTTCAGATTGAAGAAGTTGGTAGAAATCTTCTATTTCATCTTTACTGGCTTTAGTGGTTGGTGCATAAATTTGAAAAATAGTGGTATTAACTGATATTCCTGTAGGTACATGGATATTATCCATAACAGACAGCGTTGTACCTCATGACTGATCTGGATATGTTCTTTTTGATGATGAATGCAGCATCATTCCTCATCATTTGTCATTCCTGGCATAGTAAACCATGAGATTGTCAGATTCAAAATGGCCAATACTAACTAGTCCATTTCAGCTCATTAATGCCTAAGATATCAATGTTTATGCATTCCATTTCATTTTTGACAATTACCAATTTTTCTAGATCCATACTTTGTGCACTCCATGTTCTATTGATTAATGGATGTTTACAGCTGTTTCTCTTCATTTTGAGTTGTGCTCCATCAGCAAATGAAGATCCCGTGGGCTTTATGAGCTTTACTCCATTTCTGTCATCATGGCCAACTCTACTTTGAGGAGGCAGCTCTTTCCCAGTCACATTTTGAGTGCCCTCCAACATGATGGGCTCATTTTCCATCAGTATATCTGACAGTATTTCTGTGATATTCATAAGGTTTTCAGTGACTAAATAATCAGAAATAGTTCATCATTCTTTCTCCCTAGTCTGTCTTTGTCTTAAACCTCTCCACCATGGGTGACCCTGCTGGTATTTAAAATACCTGTGGCATAGCTTCCAAAATCACAGCAAATTACAAGCCACCACAGTACAACAAACTGACTGGTGAGTGGTTGCTGTATGTATATAATTGTTAAGTGCCTTTCACTTGGTTCCAACCCATAGTGATCTTGCATAGGGTTTACAAGAAGGGGCTGGTGAGTTTGAATTGCTGACCTTGTGATTTAAACTAACTTTGCACTCCAGCGCATTAACCCACAGAGCTACAACAGGACTTGTGTGTATATATATGCATACATGCATGCACAAATATATACATTGTTATTGTTTTTAAGTGCCATCAAGTCAGTTCCGACCCATAATGACCCAGTATAGGGTTTCTGAGGAGCGACTGGTGGTTTTGAA
>NW_006408564.1:4558832-4572141 GCF_000296735.1 Chrysochloris asiatica | reverse complement strand
TAATAGGTGCCCATTAAGCAATGATTCCCTCACCCTCCCTGCCCTGGTAACCACTAATAAATTTTGGTCTCTGCTTATTTACCTACTTCTTATAAGTGTTATCTTGGTTATCTAGTGTTGCCATAATGGAAATGCTTCCAAGAGGTGGCTTTAGCAAACAGGACTTTATTATTTCGTAGCTGTTAAGTGCCATTGAGTCAATTATGACCTATAGTGACCCTGGGTTTCCTAGGAGCAGCTGACGAGTTTGAACCACCGACCTTTCTAGTCAAATGACTTTGCATCTGATGCATTAGCCCCCAGTACCACGCCAGGATTCCATTTCACAGTATAGGAGGCTAAAAGTCCAAATTCTAGGTGCCAGCTTTAGGGATCACTATCTCTGTCAGCGCTGGGGGAAGGCCTTTTTCTCCTTTCAATTTCTGGAGGTCCAGTGTTCTTTGGAGGTCTCCATGTATCTTGGCATCAATCCTCCCTTGGGCCTATAAGGTTCCCAGCAAAGGGACCCTGGGTCCAAAGGACATGCTCTGCTCCCAGCTCTTCTTTTTTGCTAGTAATCCTTCCTTCTCCTTTCTGCTAGTTTATTTTATCTCTTGTATATCTAAGTCCTGGGATGGCACTTCAGGATAATGTACTAGACTTCAAAATTAATTTGATTTATAAGGTCGGTGGATAATGTACTAGACTGCAAAATTAATTTGATTTATAGGGTCGGTGGTTCAAATGCACCAGCTGCTCCTGGAAAAACCTTTGGAGGGTCATTATGAGTGGAAATTGTCTCAAGAATACTGAACAACAACATATCTCAAAAGAGATTGGCTCAAGATACCTAATCTTATAGATTTCATCTTACCTCATTAACATACTACTTCTAGTCCTGTCTAACAATGCAGAAGGGAGGATTTGCAACTCAGGCTAATTATATCAGATCACAGGATACAGGGTTATTATATAATACTGAGAATCATGGTCCAGTCAAGTTGACATATATTTTGAGGGGACACAATTCACTCCATTACAAGGGGAATTATACAATATTGTCCTTTTTCTGACTGATTTATGTTCCTCATTGTGATGTTTTCAAGGTTCATCTATGTTGTAGTATATTTTGTTTATCCATTCATTTCTTGGTAGACAGGTTTTTGCCACATGTTCTCACTTTAATTAAAGAGACTGTTGAGTAAAAATAGTGGGACTCTGTTCGTTCTGGCACTCGTTGTTTATATGGTAGCGGTTGACCTTGGTAGTTGTTGGTCAGTTTTGATATAATCCAAGCTGGTCACTAGATTTTGAAAACTAAAGTGACTTGCTTTATGACAAGAGTATTTTTAAAGGTCAAATTAAGGGGAACATTGAAAACTCATCCAACCACTGTACTTTACTCCTCATAACTGCTTTTATCTTTTAAAAAATTGTGTCTTGAATATATTTTTAATGATGCTTTCTTGGAAAAACAATTCACTCCTAAGAAACATGAAGCAAGTCTAGAGAACTGCTGGAAGAGCCGCAGGGGTGGAAGTTTGTGAAGTGTCATCTGGGGCTTTCCTTCTGAGGTGGCACTGCCCTGGCCGGACTTTGCCTTCTGTTCCCCAGGGGTTCTGTGTTCCAGAGACAGTTGAGAATGACACTGACTTTAACTCACTA
Source organism: Chrysochloris asiatica (assembly GCF_000296735.1). Classification (NCBI taxonomy): domain Eukaryota; kingdom Metazoa; phylum Chordata; class Mammalia; order Afrosoricida; family Chrysochloridae; genus Chrysochloris; species Chrysochloris asiatica. The sequence continues at coordinate 4,570,497 of NW_006408564.1, read as the reverse complement.
ATTTATTCAGTGTGCTTACTAATGCAGGTGGGGAGAATGTGGGCACTGATGGGTCACTTACACATTTTATTCTTGGAAATGTTGATACTGTTATTAGGAAAGTCACTATCATCCTTCCTTTAGCAAGAATTTAGGGATACTTCTCTTCTCCAAGGATCCAAGTTTTAAATTTCACAACTTCTCTGTTTCTCTCTCTGCTCCTTTCATCTTGGAAACTGTGGTAGCCTTAGGGCTTCCTGGATAGAGCAGCTGAGAAAGGGGTTGCCTAATAGATGATGTCTGCTCACTCTTTGGCACCTCCATCCCATCGATTCCTACTGTAGCCTCAGCAATTCTGCTTTTGTCTTGGGCTTTCGTGTGAAGTTTTTTTGGAAAGAAAGGGTTCTACTGCCAGAAATGCATTTGGAAACCATGACACTCCTGCAGGGGAGTGCCCATACTCTGTATGTATCTACTGATTTGGTCTGCTACAAGTTGCTTACCTTCTTCACCTTTCTCTTCACTGCTCTTGGTATTACCACTCAAAGCTCAGAGTTTCTCTTTAAATCATTGGTGTCTTAAAATAACTAGCATATATGTATAAAGAATGATTGGAGAATGCTGAAGATTGGCCTGTATCGCAATATTTGAACTCCCATTTCCCACTTTAAAAACAAACACATATGAAGGTTTACAAAGCAGATCGCCAGTCTTACATTTAAAAAAATCATATACTTCATCTAAATGATTGCAGTCCACTCAGTGATATGTCGCTTCTCCCTCTTTTGCCTGGCTTTCTTGTTTCCATTCCTTTCCTTTTCCACCCTTCTGAATTTTGTCCTTGGGTGAATGCTGCCCTTTGACTGGTTGACCATTTATGGTGTGTGTCCCTTACTAGTGTTTTTCCCCATATACACCTATCAATTGCTTGGCTAAAAATTGAGGCATGGGGGGAATTTAGTTCTAAACCTGAAGGGTAAACAAGGGCCATGTTTGTTAATTTAGGAAATATTTAAGGAACACATGGCTTTCTAATTTTTTTTTTTCTTTTTGAATTTTGTGAAATTTTCTCACATAAAGGTCTGTATTTTCAGCCTACTACCAAGAATGTTGTGGATGTTCTTTAAATAGTAAGGGGTTTCAAAATGTTTGTGGAAAAATGGAATTGAAAGATAATGGAATTTTTCCAGGAGCTTTTTGAAGCGCCTTTGTATGTAAATGATGTTTGTAATACTAATATATTTGTCACTATACAGGGTCTCTGTGGGTCAGAATCGACTTGACAGCACTTAACAACAAAAAACAAGTTAGTCTGAGCTGTGGAAATACTATATCTTTGTTCAGTTAGGAAGCAAGAGGTCCTACTAACATCTTTATAATGACCAAAGATAATCTTCTAAAAAATGGATGAGCATGTTGCCTTGAGCCAGTAGTTTCATATGTACACATTACCTTTTTGGATAGAAACAGGAAATACCAGTCAAAACTTATCAAGTAGAAAAACTGATCAAGGAGGTGATTAGTCTCTTTTACCAGATAGCCTCTGAATGCCTCCAGGAATATTTAATCACTCACATATTAAGTTGATACTGTAAATATTCATAAGGAACTAAAGTGTTCAGCATATTTTTACAAATAGGATGCCCAATCGATTTTTCAACTTACTAGAGAATCTCTTCTACCACTTGTCTGTCAGTTTGTCATACTGTGGTGACTTGCTGTGATTCTGAAAGCTATACCACCAGTATTTTAAATACCACCCATGGTGGACAGGTTTCAGATGAGCTTCCAGACGAAGACAGATTAGGAAGAAAGAGTGACAAACTAATTCCAAATATTTAGTCACTGAAAACCTTATGAATAGCAGAGAAACACTGTAAGATATATAGTGCCAGAAAATGAGCCCCTCATGTTGGAAGGCACTCAAAATGTGACTAGGGAAGAGCTGCCTCCTCAAAGTAGAGTTGACCGTGATGATGCGAATGGAGTAAAGACCACAGGGACCTTCATTTGCTGATGGTGCACAACTCAATATGAAGAGAAACAGTTGTAAAAATCCATTGAAAATCGGAACATGGACTATACAATGTATGAATCTGGGAAAACTGGAAGTTGTCAAAAATGAAATGGAACGCATAAAAATCAATATCTTAGGCATTGGTGAGCTGAAATGGACTGGTGTTGGCTATTTTGAATCTGATGACCACATGGTTTACTATGTTGGAAATGACAAATTGAAGAGGAATGGTGTTGCATTCATTGTCTAAAAGAACATATCCAGATCAGTCATTAGGTAAACACCGTCTGTGATAGGATAATATCCATTCACTACAGGGAAGCCCAGTTAATTCAACTGTTATTCAAATGTATGCACCAACCACTAAAGCCAGTGAGTATGAAATAGAAGAATTCTACCAAATTCTTCAATCTGAAGTTGATCAAACTTGTAATCAAGATGTATTACTCATTACTGGTGATTGGAATGCAAAGGTTGGGAGCAAAGAGGAAGGACCAGTAGTTGGAAAATATGGCCTTGGTGATAGAAATGATGCTGGGGAACGCATGATAGAATTCTGCAAAACCAATGATATGTCCATTTCAAATACCTTCTTTAGACAGCGTAAGAGATGACTATAGACGTGGACCTCACCAGATGGAATACATAGAAATCAAATTAACTACATCAGCAGAAAGAGACAATGGAAAAGCTCCATATTATTCAGTCAAAACAAGGCAATAATAAGCAGGCAATAAAGTATAAGGGAAATCCAGCATAAGAGATAAAGAAGGACATTATCTCTTGATTGAAGGGTCACTTGAAAAAGATGACATAACAATAATGAATACCTATGCTCCCAATTTGTCATTTTGTCACAAGTCGATAGAAATGATGCTGGAGAACGCATGATAGAATTCTGCAAAACCATTGATTTGTACATTTCAAATACCTTCTTTAGACAGCATAGCAGGTGACTGTACACATGGATGTCGCCAGATGGAATACATAGAAATCAAATTGATTACATCTGTGGAAAGAGACAATGGAAAAGTTCCATATCATCAGTGAAAACAAGGCCAGGGGCAGACTGTGGAACAGACCGTCAATTACTCTATGCAAATTCAAACTGAAGCTGAAGAAAATGAAAACAAGTCCATGAGAGCCAAAAATGACCTTGAATATATCCCACTTGAATTTAGAGATCATCTGAAGAAAAGATTTGATACATTAAACACTAAAGAACCGAAGACCAGAAGAGTTATGGGATGACATCAAGAATATCATACATGAAGAAAGCAAAAAGTCATTAAGAACACAAGAGAAAAAGAAAAGGTCAAAATGGATGTCAGAAGAGACATTGAAACTTGCTCTCCAGCATAGAGATGCTAAAGCAAATGGAAGAAATGAGGAGGTCTAAGAGCTGAACAGAAAATGTCAAAGATCAGCTTGAGAAGATAAAGCCAATATTACAACAAAATGTGCAAAGATCTGGAATCAGAAAACCAAAAAGGAAGAACACGCTCAACATTTCTCAAGCTGAGGGAACTGAAGAAAAAATTCAAGCCTTATCTTTTGCTATTGAAAGATTCTCTGGGCAAATTATTGAATGATGCAGAAAGCATCAAGAGATGGAAGGGATACACAGAGTCAATGTACCAAAAGGAAATGGTTAATGTTCAACAGTTTCAATAGGTAGCATATGATCAAGGGCCAATGATACTGAAGGAGGAATTCCAAGGTGCACTGAAGGAATTGGCAAAGAACAAGGCACCAGGAGTTGATGGAATAAAAATTGAAATCTTTCAAGAAAGTGAGGCGGCACAGGCGGCACTCACTCATCTCTGCCAAGAAATTTGGAAGATAACTATCAGGCTGACTGATTGGAAGAGATCCATATTTATACCCATTCCAAAGATACATGACCCAATGGAATGCAGAGATCATCAGACAATCTCTTTGATATCCCATGCGAGTAAAATTTTACTAAAGATAATACAGAAATGGCTGCAAGCATACATTGACAGACAACTTCCAGAGGTTCAAGCCAGATTCAGAAGAGGCCATGGTACAAGGGATATCATTGCTGATGTGTGACGGATCTTGGCTGAAAGCAGAGAATATCAGAAAGATGTTTACTTGTGCTTTATTGACTATGCAAAGGCTTTTGATTGTGTGGATCATGACAAGCTATGGACAACATTGCAAAGTATGAGTATTCCAGAACACTTAATTGTGCTCATGAGAAATCTGTACCTGCACCAAAAGGCAGTTGTTCAAACAGAACATGGGAACACTGAATGGTTTAAAATTAAAAAGGTGTGCAACAAGGTTGTATTCTTTCACCATACTTATTCAACCTGTATGCTGAGCAAATAATACAAGAAGCTGGGCTATATGCAGAAAAACATGGCAACAGGATTGGAGGAATACTCATTAACAACCTGTGATATGCAGATGATACAACCTTGCTTGCTGAAAGTGAAAAGGACTTAAAACATTTACTGATGAAGATCAAAGAGCACAGCCTTCAGTATGGATTACATCTCAATGTAAAGAAAACAAAAATCCTTACCACTTGACCAATAAACAACATTCTTATCAATAGAGAAAATATTGAAGTTGCCAAGGACTTCATTTTCTTGGATCAGCTATCAACAGTCACAGAAGAGCAGTCAGGAAACCAAATGACGTATTGCAATTGGCAAATCTGCTGCACAAGACCTTTTTAAAGTGTTGAAGAGCAAAGATGTCAGCTTGAGGAGTAAGGTGCGCCTGACTCAAGCCATGTTATTTTCAATAACCTCATATGTATGCGAAAGGTGGACAGTGAATAAGGAAGACTGTAGAAGAATTGATGCTTTTGAGTTATGGTGTTGGAGGAGAATATTGAAAGTGTCATGGGCTGCCAAAAGAACCAATAGATCCATTTTGGAAGGAGTGCGGCCAGAGTGCTCTTTGGAGGCCAAGATGGCCAAACTTCGCCTCTCATACTTTGGACATATTGTCAGGAGGGACCAGTCGCTGGAGAAAGATTTCATGTTTGGTAAGGTGGAGGGACAGAGAAAGAGAGAAAGACCTCCAACGAGATGGATTGGCCAAGTGGCAGCATTGGTGGACTTAAGCATGGCAACAGTAGTGAGGTTGGCCCAGGATCGGGCAGTGTTTTGTTCAGCTGTTCATAACATCACTATGAGTCTGTCCGACTCGATGGCATCTAACAACAGCAACAACAGAGAATCTTCTGGACTTTGTGTCCTTGTTTAGAAGGGCATATATAATTCTTTGAGATTTAGAAGTGAAAGTTCTTGTTGAGCGTTGTTTTTGTTTGATTTTTAATTGTTGTAATTTGATGCTAGATGTTTTTTATCTAGTTCTCATCTTGTCAATTTTCCATCAAAGCAGTGATTCTCAACATACTTGTTTGGGGACCTAGGGAATAGGGCTACCAGTGTTAACAATGGCTGGGGTAGTGATGCCAGGGAGAAGGCCAAAGAGCTTGGAATGGTCCCTAAACTACTCTGCAACATGCTCCTCCTCTTTTTAGAATCTCTGCCTCCTAGCCTTCTGGCTGCCCTTCTGCCTCCTTATGTGTTTGATTAGATTTATAACAGCTGCCATGGACATGGTTGCCTAAATCTGTGGAATGTTTTGCTAAATGCTTCTGGTGAAATAGTCCTCATTAAGCCTGTACCTCCTTGTTTTTAACCCCTCTTTTATCCACACTCTTTTACCCACTTGATCATTTAATGAACTTGTACTTTGTGATCCTTTAGATTCATTAAGAACTTTTATTCCATGTACCAGGGGTCTTTCATAGCTTTATGATTAGGCAAAGTGTTATCACAATGAATTTGATTGTAGTCTTGTAATTGTTGTATTGTTGTTGTTTTTCCTATTTAATTTAATTTTTGGAGAAAATATACACAGCAAAAGCCATTCCCATTACAGTTTCTAGCAATATTGATCAGTGACGTGGATAATAATTTTTATTTCAAAATCAAAGTAATGGATTCTGTTCTAAGGATAAGAATGTAAATAAGAAGAATAGTAATAAATAGAGCTCAACTTCTTAGAAGTAAATAAATTCCTCATCACAGACTATAAGTCCATGTGAATTCTGGGTCCTGCCTGCCTTTTCAGTCCTGTCACCATACTATACCTCGCTTGCCCTGTGCCAACTTCTCTGTATCCTTTGTTCCTCAAAGTAGTTCAGCTTTTAAAACTTTGTCTTGGGAGTTACACATGCTCTCCTCTCTACTTAAGGAACTCATCTGATGGCCTCTCTCATAGTTGCTTCTATAAGTCTCAACCCTAATCTTCCTTCCCTGACCACTGCATCTAAAGAGACCTTCCCCCACTCTACCACCTGCTGGTATGTACAGTTATCATCCCTCATAGCCAAGATTTGTTTCCTTATACGTTTGAAAACCTGAGTCTTATCTACTTATTTATTTGACTCCTTGGAAGTTGTCTTTCTTTTCTACTAGAGTTGGAACTCTATGAGGGTAAAGCTTATCCTGTTTTCATTACCATACTAGTTCTGGCATGAAGTGACAATCCATATTTGTGGTTGAATGAGTAAAATTGCTGAGATCTCAATTTTTCCTCAAGACATGGTATACTTAGTCCTTTTTGAATCGTATGAGCTCACAGTGGTTGAATGTAACCGAGTTATGCTGACTTTTCTCAGGCATATGAAGGATCAGAATAAGAAGGTTGCCAACCTCAAGCACAATCAACAGATGGAAAAGAAGAAGAATGCCCAGTTACTGGAGGAAGTCCGCAGACGAGAAGACAGTATGGCTGACAACTCACAGCATTTGCAGGTGAGCCCAGCCTTCTCCTCTTTATTCCTGGTAACTGGAGATTGACTGTCTGTGAAATATTGTAAAGTACGCAGAGATGTCAAATTGACTTTTGCTCTGAGTCCGGCATTAGCAATGTATACCCAGGGAACTTGATAGGTCTTTCCCAGGATGAAGCATCGTTTTCAAAATGGTGCCCACGAAAAGCTGATTATGAAGCGCCCTGCACACAGTTGCTTAATTTCTGTGCCTTAACTGCAAAGGTAAGAGCTCCATTTATATAGTTAACAATAAGCTCAATATAAGTTTCTTCTTTTTAGATCTTAATTTAATTTGTTTTTGTTCTTCAAAGGGAAATGTATATATGTTATTGTAGATGCTATTTGAGAAAGGAGGATGCATTAAGTTAATAACCAGCAGTTTATAAAACTTGTTCTGTTGAAAACTCTAAGGCTAGATCATTGTTCCGTCTTTTCCATGGAATATAGTTATTTCTCCATGGAAGGCCCCCATATCTCAGGAACTGACTGACCAGCTGAAAACACCAAGTTTTCCTCGTTAGCCATCCTTATTTTTGGCAAAGCAGCTCTCCCTATGCACTCAATAAAACATTCAAGCTAAAATAGGGCATTTGCTTTGAAGTTCTTTTCTTTATTCCAGTGTATCTTTAAGCAGAATAGTTCAAGTTCTACTTGGCTAGAGTCAATGTTGAATTTGACTTATTAATTAGTGTCTTTGTCCAGTTATATATTAAGTTTCCTCCTAGAAGATAGAAGACACTAGATAGTTGCAGTATGTACTTGTACTTTATTTTTTTTAATTGACAGAAAGAGTAATGAATTTTCCTGAAGTGAACAATACAAGGAAAAGCCTTACCAGCTGCAAATGGGGGTTGCTTAGTCAACAAGAGTTCATTTTTTTTCTGTGTCCTGGAGGTACTTCAGTGATGTCACTCAAGCCCCGTTTGCATTGATGCTTGATTTGGAGTATTTACTGGGCTAGCACAGTACTAGACTCTGGTTCTTTTTGAGTCCTGGGACCACCTATATATGAACCAGTAACTTTTTGAGTCCACAGGTTACTCAGAGCTCTTAGAAGAGCACATCAGAGATATGGGACTTCTGTGAGTCTTAGTTTCCCATCTGTCATATGAGATGTTAAATTGAAGGTTTTAAGATTAATCAAATAATAACTAAAATTGACAGGACATTTTTCACATATTTTTATTGAGCTCAACAATTTTGGTGATTTAGGCATTATTATTGTACATATTTTACAGATGGAGAAACTTGAGTCTCAGAAAAGTTTGAAGTGATATCCATCCTAGGAAGATATGGAGGTAGACCTGGCTGCAAGTCTTCTTGCTTTCAAGAAACTAATGCAGAAGAATATCAGTAGTAGTTGTTAATGGTTTTAGGTGCCATTGAGTTAGTCCTGACTCATATCAGCCCTATATACAACATAACGAAATATTGTCTGGTCCTGTGCTATCCTGACAGTTGTTATGTTTTAACCCATTGTTGATGCCACTGTGTCAGTCCATCTTGTTGGGATTCTTCCTCTTTTTTGTTGTCCCTCTACTTTACCAAGCATGATGTCCATTCTAGGAACTGGTTGGTCCCTCTCTATGGAATGTTTCATTATACTGGGCTCAGCGCTACATACTTGATGATGGTGGTGGTGGTAGGATGCCGTGAAGTCAGTTCCAAATCATAGTGACCCTACACAGGCTTTCTGAGGCTGTAAATCTCTATGGGAGCAGAAAGCCTCATCTTTCTCCCATGGAGCGGCTGGTAGTTTCGAACTGCTGACCTTGAGGTTAGCAGCCCAACTTGTAACCACTACACACCAGAGCTCCATATATATTTTATATAAACTATTATTTGTTACCACTATTCATTAAGAGAATCTGTTGGCTTGCTCAGTTCTCCCGAAGGTGTCCCACAATGTATGGTGATGGAGGTTACCAGCAGCAAGCTTACATTCTAGAAGTGCAATTATCCTGATAGGAAGAGGACAGCTCTTTCTTAGTAAGTCTAGCAAAAGTTCAGTTTTTCTAACATCAGAATTTCCATGCCAGGGTCACATGTTACCCCTGAAGCATAGGGGGCAGTTTCATCTAATTACAATAGATAGAATGGACTATATATCCTTCTACCAGAAAGAGTTGTGTTTTGTCATACAACCACCAGAGGGAATAGAGTAACTACAGTTATCCTATTTGATAGATGCGAAAAAGGAGGTTCAGAACTCAAGTCCCAGATCACTTAGTAAGTGATGTAGCTTAGTCTAAAACCCTGGAGTGACTATCATCAAATTATGAGAGGTCTGTAAAAATAAGAAAATAAGATGAGAAAACTGTGGTAACAAAGCATCATCTTGGAACAGGTGGAATTTGGACTGTATGAGTTTGACATCGGCGGGATGGAAGATGGGGAAAGGCCCTTCAGGTAGATGGAACTGTCAGCAAAGGTACAGAGAGGTTGCATAGTGCAAGACACAGTTAGGGCACAAGACATAATAGACCAGTGGATTGTGGTGGCAGTTTTTCATAAGTAAGAAAATAGCAATACTGTTTTCTTTGTCTATGTGTCTAAGGAGACATCTAGTTATGGAAATCAATGTTTTGTTTTGGTCTCTGAGCTTTTATATAGCATTATTTTTATAAGGGGCCTTGATAATGCCTCATAGACGTATTCATAAAAGATAGCTTGGTCTGGAATTGCTTAGTTACATTCCTGACCACCCCAAATAAAGGATAATATTTGAAATGCAATAAAAAGTAATCACAATTAATTTTGATGAAACTGTGCCTGGTGAAGGTTAATAGAGAGTGAACCTCCCACTTTCCTTGTTTGTTAAGCAGATGTGCTCAGATGTTGTAATTACTGCCTTCTGAACGGAGGACTTTTTACGGCACTGGATTTAAAAAAATATATCGGCACTGGATTTTTTAAAATATCACTGTTTGGAGTTCTTCCTGTTTCTTAGTTAGACTGTTAAGCATTTTAATGTCAGTCTACCAAGATCTGGTTTGTCTGGTTGGTTGGTTAGTTAACTGGTTGGTTAGTTGGTTGGGCTCTAGATACCTACTGGATTTGATTTATTTTACACAAGTATTTTGGCATGGTTGCATGCCCTGACCTTGTGATTTCAACTAGCCTAATAGGTATTAAATCCAGAAATTTTTCAGGTACCAAACTACCTGTAACCTTAACAGCTGTTGGATAAGGCTCCAATAGAGAAATTGAAGACTTTCAAGTCTGTTTGAAATATGGAGACAAAGCTGAGTAAAGATAGAATGACCATATTTCTTGTGTAAGCCTAGACCACAATGGCAGTAGAAAACAACTGGACTGTCTTAGGAAAACCTGGATATAGAGTCATGCTAAGAAATATTTCATAAAACCAATCTTTAATTTAAAAAAAAGTTTTATGGCAGGAAGTTCAAATTCAAGCGCCTTCTGGAGTCAGGCTATTAACATAAATAAGAAACAAGTTTGCATATAAGAAAAATCATGATGTCTGGTTCATTTAGACTGTTTTTACTTTTTGATTGAAATGCATCAGTTAGCCATGAAACAGTAATTCTGTATAACAAATCACCCCCAAATTTAGGGACTTTAAAGCATCAATAGTTTATTCTCACAGATTTATAGGCTTGTGGGGGTAGCCTGGCTGCTCTGGGGTGGGCTTGGCTGAGAGCCTCTGTTTCTCACTGTAGGTCTGTGAAATGACTAGAAGGTTCAGTTACACATATGTTCATTTGAGGCCCAGGATGAAGGGACAGCAGTGATCCAGGAAAGATTCTTCATATGACAATAGCAGAAGTACGAGAGAGCACACATAAACATTTGGGCCTTGTAAGGCTTAGGCTTAGAACCAGCGGTGTGATTTCTACTTCATTTTACTCACCAACAAAGGCAAGGACAGGGGAAGTGCTTTCTACCCTTGAAGAAAGGAAGCCTGAGTGTAATCATCAGGGTTTCTAGAGATCCTTGTGTGTATGTTGTTGTTGTTGTGGAGGTGTTAATGGTGGTAGTGTTTGATGCTAACAAGTTGATTTCTACTCATAGAGACCCCATATGACACAGTAAACCACCCCTTATGATTTTCTTTTTCTTTTTGTTTTCAAACTTTTTATTGTGAATTGAGTCAAGATTTATATCCAAGATAATCAGTTTTACATTCAGCAGATCATATACTTTGTTTACAGCATCTCAGTGATTATATTCCCTCCATGCAACAACATGTATCCTGCTTCCTTTCTCTGGTTTAATTTCCATTCCATGCATCTTCTCATCCTTTATTAACATTGTCTTTAGGTAAATGTTGCCTTTTGATTTTCATTTACTGACTATTTCATGGTGAGCATACCTTACTAGTGTTGCTTGACTAAAAATCGGGCTATGGGACTGAGTTCCTTTCCAGACTTGATAGGTTGTTGAGGGTCATAATCTCAGGTTTCGCTGTGATCTCTTCCTGAGTAGTTGGTTCTGGTACCATCTAGTTCTTTTAGTCCCAGAGTTGTGGAGACCGATGCTCACATGTTATTTAGTCCATTGATTCCAAGCATCTTCAATTCTCATCACTCCTCTTTCTTCACAAATACTCTTCTTTGATGGTCCTAGGGTCCTCTGTTCCTGGAATGTAAGATTAAGCACTCCCTCCTTTATGTTACAAAACTTCTACCTTTGCAGTGTGACAATCATAACAATTACTCACCAGTGAATCAAAAGAATCCTCTCCCCATCTCCTTTAACCAGACCCATCTAGACAAGATGAAGACTATTCAGTGCGGATTTTGCCTTCTCCCACTTTCTCTGGAATTACATTCCCTCTTGAAAACCTGTATGACAGCCACTTCATGCCTTTATAGCCC
>NW_006408564.1:4552108-4557732 GCF_000296735.1 Chrysochloris asiatica | reverse complement strand
TTCTTGACATTGAGATGTAATCCATACTGAAGGTTGTGCTCTTTGATCTTCATCAGTAAATATTTTAAGTCTTCACTTTCAGCAAGCAATGTTATATCATCTGCATATCGCAGGTTGTTAAAGATTCTTCCTCCAATCCTGATGCCACGTTTTGCTTCATACAACCCAGCTTCTCGGATGAAATGCTCAGCATACAGGTTGAATAAGTATGGTGAAAGGATACAACCCTGTCTCACACCGTTCTTAACTTTAAACCATTCAGTGTTCCCATGTTCAGTTTGAACAACTACCTCTTGGTCCATGTACAGATTACTCATGTGCACTATTAATTTTCATTTGTTGTTGTTGTTAAGTGTCGTCAAGTTGGTTCCAACCCATAGTGACCCTGAGTAGGTTTTCTGAGGAGTGACGGTGAGCTTGAACAACTGGCCTGCTGATTCAAACGACTTTGCAGTCTTGTGCATTAGCCCACAGTGCCACACCAGGACTCCAATTTTCTTTTAGGTTACCCTATATTCTATTAATTTTTTCCTCATTTTAAAACAGTCTCTTTTATCCTGAAATGTACCTGACAGCCTCACCACCTGGAATTCTCTTCGTATATTTTTCCTTTTTTTTTTTTCATTGTAGTTGTTTTGATCATAGACTGAACTCCCAGATCTTCTGACTTCATTCTCAAAGTTTTTTTCTGCTCTGGACATTTCTGTCTTTTGACAGAGATCCAGGTGGTGTTGCCAGATATGTCAGTCTCTGTTAGTTGTCTGTTCTTGTTGGCTCTCCATCCAAAAAGCTCCCTTTAGGATGTTTTTCAAGCTCTGGTTTTGCTTTTATAAAGTCCCTTAACTTCTGTTTATCCTGTAATGTTTTGGTTATACCATCATATTTGATTGACAACTTTGCTGGGTAAACGATTGGCAGTTTATTTTTATTTCAGTGTTTTGTGTATGTCTCCCCATTGCCTTCTTGTCTGAATGGTTTCTGCTGAGACATCACAGCTTAATATTATTTTCTTGCCCTTTGTTGGTAACACTTCTCTTTTTCTTCACTGCTTTCATGATTCTCTCCTTGTCCTTGGTTTTGGAGAGTTTGATGATGATATGTCTTGATGCTTTTCTTTTGGAGTCTATTCTTCCTGGGGTTAGTTCAGCTTCTTGAATGCTTATCTTTTTATTTTTCAGAATTTAGAGAAATTTTCTTACAACACCTCTTCAACTATCTCCTCTGTGGTTTTATGTGATTCTTACTGTTCTGGGACTCCAGTTACCCTTAGTTTATTCCTCTTCATTTGTTCTACATGAATCTTAGATTTTCTTCAGATTTTTTCTTTCTTTTTTTCTGCTAACTCTTCTATTTTGGCAGTATTTAGAGATTTGTCTTCAAGCTTGTTGATTCTGGCTTCCATCCTTTCAATTCAGTTCTATTGTTTTGTCCTTTCAGTGTATAGTCCACTTCTTAAATTTTTTAATTAGTCATCTGGACTTCTTTTGGCAGGTTTTGGATGGTTTCATATGCTATTTCTATCTTATTCGATTGATTCCGTAGTACTTTTCTGGCTTCTTCCTTCTTTTCCTCAACCTTTATATGTCACATTTGGATGCATTTCCATATCATTCTCCTGAATTCCTTATTGAACAATTCCAAAGCCTACACACCTTCTAACAGAAATTCTAGGTCTACCTCCAGCTCATTTGTTTAACCTACTCTGGCTTGTTTCTGGACGTGAGCAGAAACAATGTTTTTCTTTTTAGCCATTGTGGTACTATTGTATTTTTAATAATTAAATGAATGTATGTTGGTATATATGTTTTTTTAATTTGTGCTTTATTGACTATGCAAAGGTTTTCAGTTGTATGGATCATGACAAACTATGGAAACATTATGGAAAATGAGTATTCTGGAACACTTAACTGTGCTCATGAAAACATGTACACAGAACAAAGAGACAGTTGTTTGCACAGAACAAAGGAACACTGAATGGTTGAAAATTAGCAAAGGCATGCACCAAGGTTGTATTCTTTCACTATACTTCTTCAATCTGTATTCTGAGAACATAATCAGAGAAACTGGATTTTATGAAGAGAAACATGGCCTCAGAATTGTAGGAAGACTCGTTAATAACCTGAAATAAGCAGGTGATACAACCTTGCTTGCTGAAAGCAGAGAGGACTTAAAATACTTATTGATGAAGCTCAAAGAACACTGCCTTCTGTATGCATTAAATGCGTGAGTGCCTGATTGGGGCAAGGATCTTGGAAGGGTTGGTCTCCCTGGCAAGAGCAACTTCTCCTTACTCTTTTTTTTTTTAATGTCTTATTGAGAATTATGTGATAGTTTACATGAGAGGGCATTAGCTTTGCATTCATCCTCTCCTATATCCTTTCATTGTCATTGTAACAGTCCCCTCCATGCATCATCAACCAACCCTGCACGCCTGCCTCCCATTCATCAGCACCCAGCCACTCTCCCTCTCTGGATCTAGAGTCCCCAGCTGCTCCATCTCTCCACGTCATTGTCTCTGCCTCCATCTCTGACATCACTGCTTCTCTGGGTAGTGTCTCCGCTAAGAACTCCGCTCTTCTCTCTTGATGGTTCCAGGGACCTCGGCTCCTAGACTGCATAGTCAATCTCTCCCCTCCTTTTGCTACAAACTATCCACCTTTACATTTCCAACCCTCCCAGTCAGTCCTGATAACAATTATTCACCATTGTATCACAAGGGGGCCTATCCCCATCTCCTTTCATTAGCCCCTCCCAGATAGATTGGATACTACTCCGTGGAGATTCTACCTTCTTCCACGTCCTCCGGATCTAGGCTCCCTCTTGAAAGCATGTAAGCCAGTCACTTCTTGCCTTTTTAGCCCCCCATTTCGGGTAGCCAATGTCCAAGTTGCCCATCCCTGTATACTCTCTGTATGGAAGGGGTGGGAATGATCCTCACTGTAAGGATTTGTTCCCTCTTTTGAGCTACTGCATCCATAGGTATAGGTCAAATTCATCAAATTGTATCAGATTACTCTTTTTTTTGTTGTTGTATTCTTATAAACTCTCTGATTGTCCCCTGGTAGATGTGATCCAGAGATGGGTTTCTGTTTTCACTTCTGTTACTATTCTATTCATAGTGATTTTAGCAGGTGTTGATTATTTATACTGTTTTGGTGTATTGGTTCTTGCCCATTTGGTGAATTTTTACAACGTGCAGTTGTAGCTTGGCTGTATGACTGCAGTTGTTGTCCCCTCTTGGGTAAGGCAAGGAGAGAAAGAATCCCCTAGGCAAGGTAAAAGGGACCAAATAACCAGACTGGATACTAAAGTTCAAAATTGCCACACATTCATACACAAAAAAAATCATAGCAAAATATAAGACTTTATCAACCCTTTTTTTTTTTTTTTTTTTTTTTGGCTTCTTGCCTTCAAATCTGCCTGAGGAATTTCAAGATGTTCCTGTTATACCTTATGATGTAAATAAATGCTTTGGTTTGGGCATTTCCCCCCCTTTTCCTTTCTTGCCTCTCTTACCAACCCTCAAACTTGTTCATAGGTTCTTCCTAATGAGAACCAGCCTTAGGCTGGCCAGACCTCTTTTGGGAGACACTCCATTGAAATCTGTTCCTGTTGACTCATCCGTCTTCTTTGATTCTGTGCCCAGTGATATTTGTTGTGCAGATCCATGAGTATGCACAGTAGAGCCTTCCCTGGGGGTGTCCACTCACCAAGATATGTTCTCTGGCCTCCAGAATGCTGGTGGGAAGACAGAGGAAATTAAAAGAATGAAGAGAAATGTCCGCAAATTTATCTCTGACGGTCTTTCAGACCTCTGTAATGGGAGTGCACTCTTGACCTTATATCTGCTCCTTCCCCTTCAAAACGGCTGTACCATGACTGGCTGATCACTGCAAATCAGAAAACACGTCCTTTCTGGCTATTACTTCATACCCATTGTTGGTCACCTTTAGATCCTCCTAATTATCCCTTTCTATGAAGGTCAGTTCTGGGACTGTCCTTTCATCCTGTATTCTGTGTTATTACTTGCAGAAATCTGTGCAGCTTTTCTCCCTAGTCCTCCATCAAGCCCCACCTCTCCTGCTCAATTTTGATTGTCATAAACCTGGTATGATTTTTTTTTCTGTTGTTGTCTTTGTGTGTAAGTTGTATCATTTGTAAACTGCACATTGAAGGATTTTATCTTCTTATCCAGTCTGTTACTCTCTGTCTCTGTCTCATTTAATCCATTCACATTCAATTTAATTATCAGTGGGTATGAATTGACTGCAGTCACTTTATAGTGTGTGTTTTTTATGGTGCTGCTGGTTTCTTTGTTATACTTATTTTTTCTGCTAAGTTCATTTTGTTTGTGCATTTTCTTGTCAATTTTTTCACTTCTGTTATTTTAATGTTTATGAAATCTTCATAGTTTTCCCTTTTCTTGATTTGATGTGAAAGTGTACTAATTTTCTCTGATGTTACCCTAAAATGTATTAATTGCTTCTATAGTTTAAAGCAGTCTATTTTATCTTGAAACCTACTTGACATCATTGCCATTTGGAAATTTTGAAACTGTACTTTCCCCTTTTTTTGTTTTGTAGTTGTTGTCATTATAACTTGATATTGTTTGTTCCCTATTTTCAATTTTGTAGGTTTGGTTTACTTTGTATACTTCTGTGTCTGGATTCAATTCTAGGTGGTGTTGCTATGCATGACAGTCTCCAGTTGTGGTCTGCTGTTGTTCAATCTTTGTCCAAAGGACTCCCTTTAGAATTTTTTCTAAAGTTGACCTGTTTAATACAAATTCCTCTAATTTCTTTTAACTGGAAATTTGTAATGTTGCCGTCATATTTAAGGGTATATGCTTCTTGCTTAGTATTTTATTTTTCTTTCTGAGTTTTGTACATGGCTCCCTATTCCTTCTTGCCTGCATGGTTTCTGCTAGAAATCAGAGTTTAATCACATTGGTTGTCCTTTTAAAGTAACTTTTTAGTTTTCCTAAATTGTTATCACGATTCTTTCCTTCGTCTTTGATTTTGGAAAGTTTGATTGTGACTTTTCTTGGTGATTTTCTTTTGGTGCCTTTCTTTTGTGGGTCTATCCTGTTTGGGGTTTGTTCACCTTCTTGAATGCTTGTCTTCTCAGTTTTCCTGATGTTAGGGAAATTTTCATCCAACAGTTCTTTCGCTACCTTTTCTGTGCTTTTGTTTGTATCTTCCTGTTCTGGAATTCTCCTCTCCCATAATTTAGTCCTCTTTATGTTTTCAAACAAGCATCTGCATCTTCCTTAAGAATTTTTCAGTCTTTTTTCTGATTGTACTTTTAGCTTACTAGCATTGAGAGCTTTGTCTTCAAGCTCACTAATTCAGGCTTCCATTGATTCAAATGTATTCCTTTACCCTTTCAATGTAGTGTCCATTTCAGAAATCTTAGTGTTAATCTGGATTTCTGTTTGCAGGTATCGTATTGTCTCTAATTATTTTTCTAATTTGTTTGATTGTTTCTGTTGTGCTTTCCCGTATCCTTATTTTCTTTGACCTTTCTATTTTTTAAATGTACTAAATACCATTCTCTTGAATTCTTTTTCAGGTATTTCTAGCATCTTTTTTTTTTTATTCAAAAGTGTTTTCTGGCTCTTCCTG
>NW_006408564.1:4550122-4551411 GCF_000296735.1 Chrysochloris asiatica | reverse complement strand
GAAAGAAAAAAACCCAGGTGTCTCCTGACAGTTAAGGACCTTATGTCATGGACGAGTAAGGGATGAGACAGTTAACATTCAACCCTAGATAGAGTTCCTCTAGGGTAGGTGTTGTCTGTTCTGGGTACCCAATTCTGAAGTGTTTCATGCAGACCCCAGAGTATGTGGGTTCATCAGTGTACTTTCATCCCAGAGAGCAGACAAGGGTGAAATCCTGCTAGTTCCAGGCTGAAGAGAATGCAGGTCTGGAAAATGGCACACCTAATTCCAGGTGCCAGGGTTGGTTCCACACACTTTGATAGGACTCTGACTGCTTGAAGAGCAGGAGCTATGTTGAGAGTGTATGTGGGTGGAGACCAGCCACACTTCTAGTCAGCAGGATAATGTGGAGTACAAGAAAACTTGTCACCCCTTTTTGTCCACCAATAAGCAGTATGCCTCTGCACCACCTACGACAGTTGTGGTGTCATTTATCTGGTGTGTAGCACCTGGTATTGACTCTTGCCCAATGCTTGGGTTTGTATAGGGTATGGTTGTGGCTGGGATCTATGAACATGGTTAGGGTTAAAAGTTGCGGTGAAAGTTCAATATAGCCATGCTGCACCTCGCTGGCTGGCACAGATCACCAATCTTTTCATTTTCTCTTCTTCTCCACCCTATATGTCTGTTCAACTGCTTCTCCTAGTGAGGGCTGTTTCTGAAAATTTGGAGCAGGGCCTACCCAAACAGAGTTAATGCGGATAGCTCCCTCTCCTTTACTGGAGATCACAACTCCTGCAGTCAATTTTGTGCAACTTTGACTGTAGGGATGGCAGGAGCTTCCCTGGGGGTATATGTGGGTGGTGGCTAGCCTTGCCACTGATCACCAGGGTAGTGTGGGAAACAAGCCACAGGTATGTTTGTACAATGCTGATATGTTTACCTGTCTCCAAAGCTACTCACGATGGCTTAAGATGGCTGTGTTGCATTTGGTTGGCCAGCACAGGGCAGCATTCTTTCTTGTTTTCTGCTGTGTCTGCTCAGCTGACTATCATAGTAAGCATTTAGTCCATTTCTCTAATCTTTGATCTGAAATTTAGAGTTCCAGTACTATCATCTGCATTTTTTTCCATTTGGTTTTCTGTATCTTTGTTGTAGAGAGTACATACAACCTTTCTGTCTAGTCCTCCATCTTGCCGCCCCCGACATAGGGTTTTCTTGATAATAGTCATCCTAGTGGGTATGAAACAGTAACTCACAGTAGTTGAAACCCACCAGCTGCTCCTCGGCAACCATATGCAGGATCACTG
>NW_006408564.1:4526994-4549002 GCF_000296735.1 Chrysochloris asiatica | reverse complement strand
GAACCCTATACAGGGTCGCTATGGGTCGGAACCGACTCGATGGCACATAACAACAACATATGGTGTGAGGTATGAATCCTACTGCATTGTTTTGCATGTTGAGATTCATTTTCTCAGCACCATTTGTTGAAGACTATTCTTTTGGCATCCTTGTCAAAAATCAATTGTTCACAAATATATGCGTTTATTTTCTGGACTGTCAATTCTATTCCATTAGCTTATATAGCTCGCCTTGTACCAGTACATGGAAATTTTGTGGTGGTATATGCATTGAGCTGTTAATTGTACGGTCAGCATTTTATATCCACTAATCACTACATGGGAGAAAGATGAAGTTTTCAGCTCCTATAGATTTACAGCCTTAGAAACCCTATACAAGGTTACTATGAATTTGAACTCACTTGATAGCACATAACAACAACAAACAATCTGTTGTTGTTGTTATGTGTCATAGAGTCAATTCTGACTCATAGCTACCTTGACTAGGGTTTCCAAGGAGCAGTTGATGGGTTTGAACTGCCAACCTTTTGGTTTCGAAGTCCAGTGCTTATCTAAGAGCACCACACCAGGTGTCATTACAATAGTCATATAATACTTCTGAAAGTGGCAAGTATGAGTCCTCCTACATTGTTTATTCTTTTTCAAGATTGTTTTGTTTGTTCAGAGCCCCTTACAATAGCATATGAATTTGAGGAATAACTTTTCCATATCTGCAAAAATTTGCTGTTATACTTTTGGTAGGCACCATCTTAAATCTGTAGATCACTTTGGGTAGTATTGACATCATAACAATATTAAATCATTCACCCCATAAACCTGGAATGCCTTACCATTTATAGTTTTATTGTGTTTTTTACACAAATAGTAAATTTGTTCTGTTTTCTAAGTTTGATATGATAACTTTATTTTATAGCTACAGGTAAAAAATAGCCTTACTTAGGAAAATAGCTCATCAGGAGAGGACACAGTTTGAAAGAAAAAGTAGGATGTATGCATTAAAAATATATGATATATATAAAATTATGGTTATTTCTTACCCCGATATTTTATACTTTCCAGTGCTTAAGTCTTTTGTCTTCCTGGTTAATTTTTTTCGTAGTTATTTTTACTTATAGATACTATTTTAAATGAAATTATTTTCTTAATCTCCTTTTCAGATTGTTTACTGCTGGTTTGTGTATATATTGATCTTGTACCCTGTAACTTTGCTGAAGTCATGGATCAGTGCTAGTAGCATTCCTGTGGATTCTTTGGGATTTTCTTTGTATAGCATCATATTATCAATGGGTGACATAGTTTTGCTCTTTCCTTTCCAGTTGGATGCATTTGATTTCTTTTTCTTGTCTGATTTGTCTGTCTAGTACTTCTATCATACGTGGCAAAATAGGTACCCTTGTTGTGTTTCTGCATTAGGGGCAAAGGTCTTAGTCTTTTATCATCGAGTGTGATGTTAGCTATAGGATTTTCATAAATGATCTTTATCATCTGGAGGAATTTCCCTTTTACTCGTAGTTTGTTGAATGCTTTTTATCATGAAGTAGTTTGGATTTTGTCAGCTGCCTATTCTTCATCAATTGAGATGATCATGTGTTGTATTTTTTTAATTCATTCTGTAAATATGTTATGTTTACTGAATTTCTAATACTGAATCACCTGCAAAATCCTAGGATATAGCCTTCTCTGTCATAGTTTATAAACCTTTTGATATGCTGGTGAATTATATTTGCTAGTATTTTTGTATAGCGTTCGTATCAATGTTCACAAGGGGTATATTACTTTGTTTCCCTGTAGTGTATCTGACTTCGGTAGGAGGATAAGATTATGAGGGTATGCCTCATAGAATAAGTTAGGAAGTGTTTCTTCCTGTTCTGTTTTTTTGTTGTTTGTTTTTCTGTAAGAGTTTGAGTAGTTGTTGGTGTTAATTCTTCATTCCATGTTTGGTAAAATTTACCAGTGAAGCCATCTGTCCCTGCACTTTTCTTTGTTGAAAGGTTTTAGTTCAGTCTCTGTTATTGTTATATGTCTGTTGAGATTTTGTATGTCTTCATGATTCAAATTAGATAGTATGTGTGTTTTTTAAGAATTTCATGCGATGGTGGTGGTAGTTGTGTGTTCCGTTGAGTCAGTTCTGACTCATCGTGACCTTGTATAGGGTTTCCAAGACTGTAAATCTTTATGGGAGTGGAAAGCCTCTTTCTCCCATGGAGTGGCCAGTAAAGTCAAACTTCTGTCCTTGCAGTTAGCATCCCAGCTTGTAGCTCACTATGCTAGATTAACTAATTTATTGGTGTGGTAATGAGCTCTTAATCATAGAAGACAATGACTATTGGGAGTATCACCCAAAAAATTCTTTCTATTTTATACTGGTGAATACCATATAGACCACACAACACTACATTAGAGTTTCTAATAAAGCATTAAAATATGCTTTGGATAATAAAGTGGAAAAATGGAAACAATTTTTCAAGTTTATGTTGAATTACATGTGATAGGAGGATGCAAAAAATCCTGATTTTCTTATATAATTCTACAAAACTGTCCTGAGGACATGGACTATGGAGTAGATAGTTATGTCTAGCCTTGGGGCTTTGGGTTTCTGTACTCCCTTTTAGAATGCACATGGAGATTTTTCAACAAGGTGTCTTTCCAGAGAGTCACACTAAATTCTCATTACCAGAATGGGATGATCTCTACCTACTGCTGGCTGAATAAATACGCTGATTTGAGATCTCAGTGGACATCTTTGTAGATTTTGGCTATACTTTCCCTGTGTAACTTATTGAGTTAATGAACTAACATTCTAAGAAATGCGCAAGCCAATATTTTATGTTTCTTTTCTGTTGTATGTCTGCAGAATTCTCTTCAATTTATTGCCTGAAAACTAAAGTCTGTTCTTGTGTGCTTCCGTTTCCAAATTATAGGTTCCCAGGGAACTGTAAAGTTTCTTCTGTGCTAGTGATTAAACCCAAGTGTGATCCGTTTAAAAAGCAAAGGAACGTTCCAATTTATTCTTGTCCTTTTGGTTGAGTACTATAAGAAATTGAGGAAGAACATTTTATTTTTCAATTTGTGCAGCTCTGTGCATCCATATTTTTCTCCCAAGGGGACTTTCTTTACATTGCTTCTCCACTTAGAGCTGAATTTGGCTTGCAGAGGAAGTGTAGCGAACAACATCACTGTTAAAAAAGCGTAGCTTTCTGCAATACGTATAGTTCATTAGGAAGTTCCCAAGGTTTCCTAAATTATTTCTCCACAGAGGGAGCCATATGTTTTAAGCAGCACTTTTTAAACCTCATATCTATATATCCATCTCTTCAAGTCACTGACTTAAGTTAATTTCTCTTTCAAATTCCCTGAGCTTAAAATTGTTACTCTAGCTGTGATCTATGTTCCTGTGTTATGGTACACTTACTTAAGTACCATCATTAAAAGAAATCTGACCAGCAGAGTTAAGGATTCATCATTGTCAAAACACGTTTATTTTGCTCCTGGTTTTTCATGGCTGTTCAGTAGGCAGGGTGTAGAGTGATTTAGGGAGGTTCCATTTCAGCCCTATTTGCCGACATACGGAAAGATGAGAAAAATCATCCTAAAACAGATTTAAAAGAAAAATTGCATTTATTTAAATTTTCATGAGAACGTAACATCATAATTTTGGATTTTGTGTTCCTGTTATTTGCTTTTTAACATGGTGGGGTGTTTTATTTGTTTGTGTGTTTCACAATTTTCTACCATGATGTGTGGTGATTGAGTAGACCCAGAAAATTGTGGGTACATTTCATTGCAATGTAAAATGTGAACTGAGACTCATTCAACATTTCCAAACTGTGTTCAAGACTTTAGACAAAGCAAAATCTTCCAGCACTAGCAAGTATGCTTAGGACATAGAACATAGGTATATGGCACTGAGGCTTAGTAGAGAAGTGCTTTCTTTCTTTGGGAATTATTTGTGACATTTACTTTTTCTTCACATTGTAATACCCCACATATCAGAATTGCTCCCCCCTCCCCCCCAAAAAAAAATATATATGTCAACTTGGCCAGGCCATCATCATTCTCAGTGAGTTGGCAGTTATTTAATGATGTAGTTTGGCAGGTGTGTAATGATGGAGCCATTTGATATGTATCTCCTAGTGACTTGATGTTATCAGTCAATTGGTCATAAAGGGATCAGGGCAGGATGCAGCACCTTACTCAGGTCAAATATTGACCCAAATTCTGCTGGGCCATGGCCTGTGTCAACTTGCATCTTAGAGGAGATCAAAGGAAAGAGAATCAAGCTGAGAAAGAAGGGCCTCAGAACTACCAGAAAAGAAGAGCTGGGAGCACAGCATGTCCTTTGGATCCGTAGTTCCTGTGCTGAGATCCTCCTAGATCCAGGGGAAGATTGATGTCAAGACACATGGAGATCTCCAAGGAACACTGGACCTTCAGATGTTAAAAGGAGAAAAGGACCTTCCCCAGAGCTGGCAGAGAGAAAGCCTTCCCCATAGAGCCAACACCCTGTATTCAGACATCTAGCATCCTGCACTGTGAAAGACTTAATTTCTGTTTGTTAAAGCCATCAGCTTGTGATATTTCTGTTGTAGCAGTACTAGATGGCTTTTGTGGTGGCAGGTTCCTGTAGGCAATCTTGGTAGACTGTCTTTGATTAATCAGTTTTTGGTGGCCATGACTGAAGTTGTTATTTGTAGTAACTCATAGACGGAGGAGGGTGAAAGGCATGTTATGCCACATGTTGGGGATCATGACTTCTGGTTGGTTGTTGTTGTTGTTAAGTACCGTGCAGTTGGTTCTGACTCATAGTGACACTGTACAGGGTTTCCAAGTCTGTAAATCATTACGGAAGCAGAAAACCTCATCTTTCTCCCACGGAACAGCTGGTAGTTTCGAACTGCTGATCTTGAGGTTAACAGCCCAATTCGTATCCACTACGCTACCAGAGCTCCTCGTTGGTTGGTTGGGAGCTACTAATTTTTAAGAAATGTTCCAAAAAACCAAGTCAAATCATTTAAATAAAACTCTTGTATATAGAGTTTTTCTTCTTTCCTCCCAATAACATAGTACTTGGTTTTCCAAATGGGCAATAACTTGCGTATTTCTTTGAGGGAAAGTCTTTTGCTTTTTCCTCAGGATTTGTGACTTAATCCTCCACTTCTTATAGTCCCTCTGTACAAACAAAATATATTTCTGTGGAAAAGAGAGGTTTACCCTTAATCAAGTGTTGCCTAATCTTCCTACTAAATCTCCCCTTCTCCCCCGGAGACACAGTGGGGTTCATTCTTCTTTTCTGAAGGGTTTTCAGGTTTTACTTCATTAGTGTCTCTTTGGCAGTCCTCAGCAAAGACAATGTTTGTTTGCCAATAGTTGAAGATCTTGCAGAATGAAATGCAACATATTTGTCATGTGAAATCATTGTTATTATAGGAAGAAAGTTGCAATTGCTAGGGGATGACAGGGCTTGGGGAGGGTTGAGAAAACAAAAACAACACAAAGCTTGTTTGAGTGCATTGGGAATCTCTTATTCTTTAGGGGGATACTCAAGAAGAGAATATTTTTTAGCCATTATCTCATGTTGTATTTTGGTCCTTAAAATATAAATAGATAAGGGAAAGACAGCCCCCTTTCAGAACTAGACCAGACATGGATATGACAGAGATAAGATTGTGCTGTAAGGAGAGAGAGGAGCTTGCTTTGTAGAATTGACCTTACCTGTGTTTACCCATTACCCTGGCCTTATTTTGAGGAGACATTTAGTACTGGAGACTGGGTACACTATATGTTCATTAAAATCCTGCCAGTGTTCAGGTTGGTGAAGAACAACAGCCACCCTACTAATCAACTGTCCCGTGGGCTTTTCAAAGCACATTCATCAGGTGCTCTTCATGCTGGACCCTGCCTCTGACTGTGAGGATAGGGGAGGGGAGTGACAAATTTGGGTATCATCACTTTATAAGAGGAAACTGAGACTCTACCAGGTGTTCAGTGACCCATGCACTGTCTGAGACCTCATTAAAGGCAGAGCTTTCTGGGGGCACCAGTGCTGAAGAGTTCCTCCAGCGGGGAAGACAGATTATGGGTCAGCTTTGGATGCTATGAATGAAATATTTTCCCAGACAAAAGTTTCCCAACAAAAAACCATGCTTTACAAGCCACAGAGACATAAGAGCCTTAAGAGGTGTGTTAGGAACCATCTTTGTTTTTCTTTTCT
The DNA here is from genome assembly GCF_000296735.1 of Chrysochloris asiatica. Classification (NCBI taxonomy): domain Eukaryota; kingdom Metazoa; phylum Chordata; class Mammalia; order Afrosoricida; family Chrysochloridae; genus Chrysochloris; species Chrysochloris asiatica. The sequence goes on along the minus strand of NW_006408564.1, from coordinate 4,542,791 downwards.
GCTTAAATCCAGAGCATGTGAAGTATAATTTTTAAAAGTGGAGATGATAATGGCGTGACTGATGAACCCTAACTATAAATGAAAGGAAACTAAAAGAAGAAAAACAATACAGGATACCTTATTATGTTTTCAAAGATAGCATTTATGCACTATCTCACACATGTGGGACTTTGGGAATCTTGAGGGAACAATCATATTCAATATGCCTCAAAATAACGAGTCCAGTTAAACCAACTCTCCTTTCTGGGGTAATTACTGATGGTTTGCCTTGAGCTGTAGTTACCAAAGTTTAGTTATAAGGGTTCCTGCACATCATGGCATGTGTCACTCAGACTTCAGTAACCTCTATCTATCAAATGCCCTTATCCACTGCCCTTTGTTCAGCCCAAGGAAGAGACTTGGACATGGTGACTTAAAAAAAAAAAATGTTGCTTGACTTGTGACTTACGTAAAGCATTACCCATGTGCATCTTCAAACACTCCAGATCAAGAAAACAACAGACAGTGACATGGACAATGATTTAGATGGAAATTTTGTGAAAAGAAAATATAACTATAAAATCAATTCCTGTTCATGTAACAGTCTATCTTGTAATACACATTTGCGAAATTGGTAACTTTGATTTATGGCAGTTTTAATTCCTCCCGTATTATATTTTCCCTCTACACCTTGCTTATGCTGATTGGAGAAACCACTCAAGATTAAACAACCATAAGGTTTTCTTACTAGAAAGAGCCTTGTTGTTGTGAAGTAATGTTGGGATTGAGTCAATTCTGACTCATAAAACCCTGTCTAGGGTTTCCAGGATGCTGCTGGTGGGCTTGTACTGCCGACATTATGGTTTGCAGCCCACTGCTGATCATATAGTGCACACCAGGAGTCCCAGAAAGAGCCTTGTTATTGTTGTTAAGTGTTGTCGAGTTGTTTCTGACCCATAGCGACCCTGTATAGAGTTTCTGAGGAGCTGCTGGTGATCGTGAACCACTGACCTGGAAGTTCAAAAGGCTTTGCAGTCTGGCGCATTAACCCACAGCACCACACCAGAACTCCTAGAAAGAGCCTTGTTGTTGTTAAGTACCGTGGAGTCAGTTCCTACTCATAGTGACTCTGCACAGGGTTTCCGAGCTTGCACATCTTTACAGGAGCAGAATGCCTCTTCTTTCTCCCATGGAACAGCTGGTAGTTTCGTACTGCCGACCTTGAGGGTAGCAGTCTGAATTGTAACCACCACGTTACCAGGCTTTACTTAATACAAGCCTCTTGTTTTGTTGATGAAGGAAATAGGGTCCAGCAGAAGTTAAAAAAAAAAAAAGAGAGAGAGAGTGAGCACTGGAGGCTCAGAGGGTAAACACTCAGCTGCTAACTAAAAGGTCAGCAGTTTGAACCTCCTAACCGCTCTGAGGAAGAAAGATAAGGCAATCTGCTTCCATAAATATTGACAACCTTGGGAACCCTGTGCAGCCATTCTGCTCTATTGTATAGGGTTGCTGTGAGTCCGAATCTGCTCTGAGGTGATGAGTTTTTGAATTGGAAAGGTATATCCCAAAGGAGTCCTTGTGATACACAAAGAATTCAGGCACAAGAAGCTGGAGGTTCAAGTCTACCCAGAGGCATCTCAGAAGAAAGACTTGAAAATATACTTCAAAGATACCAGTCCTCTGGCAGACTCCAATGAGTAATAACAGAATTTTCAAAAAGAAAGAACTTAGAAAACAAAAAGAAGAAAGTTCTAAAAACAATGATTCCTGAAATTTCTCAAAAGTAAAAAACACGAGGTTCTATGCTAAATGCCCACTTGTTGTTGTTGTTGTTAAATGCCCCAGTAGTACCTAAAAAAAGTGAGTGAAAATAATTTCACATCAGGGTAGTCCATTGCAAAAATCAAAACTGCTGAGACCAAAGAGAGATGCCAAGTATTTTCAAGGAGAAGAAAGAATCAGTTCTCCAATAAAGAATTTAGAATCATAATGACATTGACCTTGTCATCAGCAACACAAAATGGAGCAATGTCTGAAAGAGAGACAAGGAATGGATTGCCATCCAAAGACAATGATTTTCAACCTGAGTTTTATGCAGCCAGTCTATAGGTTAATCTGACAGTAGAATCAAGACATTTTCAGACATGAAAGGTCTCAAGAAATAGGTCACATGTGTCCTTTCTCTGGAAGCTAATAGAGGATGGGTTTTGTCTAAATAACAAGATAACCAAGAAAGAAGATAGGAGATACAGAAAACAGGGAAACCAAGATTAAAGAAAGACCAAAGAAGTTTTCATGGCGATGATGAAGAAAGGGACTGAGGTGACTGCTAAGCAACAATTCCTCACAAAAAATATGAGGCTAATAATGCTGTATCGACCTGTTTTTGCTGTTATGAGTATTAGAGTGATTTACAGGTGTTTAGAATAGTGCCCGATATATAGTAAGTACAATATTTATTATCTTAAATATTAGATTGCTAGACATTTACAAGGCAATTTGAGGGATAAATTAAAGAGAAGTTTATTTAAAAACAAGAAAAAAACGGAAAGACATAAACTCCAGTGCAAAAAAAAAAAAAAAAAAAGTGTAACAAAAGAAAAGAAATCAAATCTCAAGACTCACTTCAATAACATTTACATAATAATGCTATTATAAACACTGACTATATGTCTAGCCAAAATTAATGGTTCCATTACATTGGAGGACCTGCTGCTGCATGCTTTGTTGTGTAATCAACTTGGTTCCAACTCATTCCAACTCTATATGGGGTTTCTGAGGCTGTAAACCTTTACAGGAGCAGAAAGCCACATCTTTTCCCCTGGTATCTGCTATTGAATTTGAACTGCTGACCTTGCAGTTAGCAGCCCAGTGTGCTAGTAGGTCTTCTGTAGTACCTTGAATTTATTTGCTGTGATTTCTCTATACAAAGTCTTAATTCCCATTAAATGTTTGGATGAGATGAGACCATGCAAATAGGGAGTCTTGGTGTGGTGTTATGGAATAAAGTGCTGGACCGCAAGGTCAGTTTCAACCACAACGTCAGCAGTTCAAACTCACGAGCCACTCCTTAGAAACCCTATACACGGTTACTATGAGTCAGAACAGCTCTTAACAACTATAACATGCAAATAGGGTGTTCAAGAATATAATGCTAGGATTGGTTAGTTTTGCTAACCTACTAGGTTTGAAAGGAGCTGTCTCAGAAGCAGAACCATCAAGAAAGAAAAATATGACTGCAGTGTGAGATCCTTACCTGGAAATGCTATGACAGCAGAGATGGTGGCATAGAGAGACAGAGTAGTTGTGAGTTTCTAGGTCTATGGACTGAGTAAAGCCTAGTATCTACAGGCAGGAGGCTGGCGTGCAGAATGCAAGCCCTTTGGGCCTTTACAGACTGGCTAAAAGAGCTTTGTAACACTTTCCCAAATGGAGCAGAAGCCCAAGAGAAAATGAGACATGTCTATAGTATTGCGGAGAAGAGGTGTTACAGAGGAGAGAACGGCTGCATCCTGAGTTGTTTCTGATCCTGCATTATACCTTGTTCATTTCCCTAATAAACCCCATAATCATGAAAAAAATAAATAAAAAATAAACCCAGGCCACTAAAACCCTATGGAGCATAGTTCTCCTTTGCCACATGTGGAATTGCCTCGAGTTGGCACTCACTCAGCGGCTTCTGGTTTTTAAGATCCCATTGGGAGTTACTGGCAGAGGAGAGAGTGCGCGTCAGTCCCTTTGCATCCTTGACTAGTACCCTTTGGCTCATTGTGGGTAGGATTTAATTGGTTCATGCTTGAATGAATTCAAAGGTCAGTCCTGTGCCTCCTCAGCCTTGATATTAGATTTGCCATATACAAGGTTGTAAAATTACTTCTCCAAATATAAACTAAGCTGTATCCATATTTTGTAAGCAGGGTAATCAATCATCTTTAGTCCCCATTTTATATTTTAAAATTAGGATACCTAAAGAAGGACTACCCAATCAATGGTGTATAATGAATGAAAATTGGTTTGAGGGGTTTATCTCTTTGCCACTTTTTGCCATCCATAAAAGGGATGTCATCCACAAAGAGACGCAGAAAAGATAACTTTTGTTACAGCAAACCCAGTGTGGATTGATTGGAAACTTCAACACTAAAATGATAGCTGTTTTCTTTTTATTGCACAGTGAACGTGGCCAAGGATAATAACGAAGGTTGAGTTCCTTGGAAAGTGACTCCAATACTGAGATTAGCACCCCAGAGGTTTATTAGGGGGTGCTCTCAGGAAGAAAGGGAAGCAAGATTAAGCAGGTGGTGAAACTGGAGTGAGATGTAACTGCAGCAAAGGCCTCTGAGGAGCCCACAGAATGCTTTGGGGCTGGGGTAGCCCTTCAAAGTTGACTCCCCTGAGAAAGGGTGTCTGTCACCTTGAATGAGGTAACTCTCATGGAAGGCATGTTCCTGGCAGCTGAAGAGTATTGGGTTTTGTGCAGTGTACCTTGGTGTTTACAACACACAGAGGCATGTGTATGGTGCTCTTTCCATTGATACTATGATAGAAGTTTCTATTCTCCCTCCAGAGTGAAGAGTTCTACAAGATCAGGGGACTTTCATTGTGTGCACTCACACATTGTGTTTTCTTTCTTTAGAGCAGTCAGTTATAATAATACATCCACTGATTGTTACTTTTTCGTGTAAGATAAAGATTAGAATTCTGACAGTCTGGACACAAGATACACAGTGCAAGGACTCCTCAGAAGGGAGCTGCCCCGGTTACAGACTTATTTCTCAGGGGCAGGAGCTGTGTGGCTCTGAAATGTAATTGTTTTGTGAAGTAGAATGTTATTTTAATAAGCCACTATGTCAATAGGGGCTTCCCCTCTCCCCCCAACACTGTTTAGGTCATAGTCAGCTGTGGGAAAATAAGAAGGAGACTCATTTGACAAAAACCTGGGATGGATGTTATCTAGGTTTGCATTTCCCAAGGCATGTTTATTAAAGTGATAGTTGTATGGGATACTATAAGAAACAGTGTTTCCATTTGTCAAATGGCCTTTGGGAAACAATACATCCTCTATCCACTACTGGGAGAGTTACCACACATACAAGTATTGGTGTCTTAAAGTCTCTGAGAGGTTCTATAGGCAAGAGAACTGTTTAATGTTCTTTAATCCAAAAATTCTCTAACTGATTTGACAAGTCTCCCCAAACACACACACACACACACACACACACACACACACCTGCCCTTTAAACATTTATTAACATTGCAAAGAATTACCATTTTATGGAACTTGGCTAAAGCTGGTGTAGGCAATTCACAGTGTTGCTAACTGATACATGTAGTTAGCTTTCAATTTACATTTTGAGGTTGTACAAACTCTTTAGTAACACTTTATGAGTGTAATACTGGTCTGAATCAGAGTTCTTCTGGACAGCTTGCAATGTCTTTGTGCCAGCCACTTGATGGAAAAAGAATTCTGTTACAATGATTGGCCAACAGAATTCTGTTTCTGATAAGCATGAAAACAACAACAACAACAACAAACCAACAAACAAAAACTACACTTCATTAATAAAGCTGACACGATGCAAGCAAATGTTTATAACAGGCAAAATAATACTTCCTTCTGTCATTCCTTCCTTTTCACCTGCGTTGACTTCTGACTATAATCTCACATTGTACTGTGCTTCAAATCTATAAGAAGATGTGTGATTTATTCTAGGCTGAAAACATAATTGCCTTTTTGAAGGTATCAATTGTTAATTCTCATTGGAGTGCAGTTTTCCCCTCTTCTTGCTCAGGCTGTTCATTGGCAGTGTGCAGTGTAGTGCTTTGGGTTCCTGTTATGCTGTCAAAATCAATGTTATGGCTTGTAGATGAAGCACAGTGAGTCCCTGTGTCATTCCCAGCAGACTTGATTTCATTTTGTTTGTACTTTTTTGGCTGTGAAAGGATCCTTATGAGAGATTAGAAAACCACAGATTTGAAAATGTTAACAGTTGAACAATATACTTGAATGTATGTCTCTTGGATGCCTGAGTATGATCATAAATGGACCTCTAATTTCTGAATGAACTGCACCTCTCTTAAACTGGCTGAATGACAGCAACACTCTTCTACTCATTTTATAAGCTTATTTCCCCCATATTCTAAACTGAGGATTTAGGGTCATACTTGACTGTGGTTTGATTCACCTGGATATAATTTCCCTTCATAGGAATATTACATCATGTAGGTTAGAGTGCAATGTTTAAGACCAGGGGAGTAGTTACAATTGCGTCTTTAGGGAAAAGGCTGTCTAAGGGATACATTGTAAGAGGTGAGGCTCTCTACAGTGGTAAGAGATATTTTAGTAGTTTTTATTCTCTAAGCTTAGTTTTCTCATAGAAAAAATAAGGCCACTTATTTGATTGTTCTGAACCTTGAAGTGGTGCTGTCAAATAATCATTAGACTGCTAACCTAGTGGTTCAAAACCACAGGTCCTCCTCAGAAATCTGTACAGGATTGCTATGAGTCAGTACCAATTCAATAGCACTTTATACACAACACATTTATATGTTAGAGACTTACTGAGTGAAACTTTCAGTTATTCGTTCAACCACCACTGCCATTTATGCCTGGCTGTGTAAAAATCTCTTGGATTTCTGAGACCAGACTCTTACTTCCTTCACCCTGACTAATGGGCAAACAGAAAAATGAAGCCATAATTATAATATGAAACACTCTAAGAGATAGATCCTGCCCCAGGACTAGGCATTGTTTTGTTGTACATAAAATCACTGTGAATCAGAACCAACACTGTGGCACCTAATAACAACAAAAGGAGATAAAAGTATAAAGGTCAAAGGGATTTTTGGTAGGATAGATCAAGTAGTACATGTTCAAAAAATGACCATTCTGAGAAAAGACCACTTAACTTTGTCACCCAGGACAGCTCCAGAGGCTTTGTTTGGATTCTCAGCAGATGTCTTCAGTTAGAAAGTTGGCATCTATTGCCCTGATTCTGATGACCGCTTCTTCCATGATTTATATGCCAATAGATATCAGAGATATTCCAGATAAGACAGTGTGTTCCTAAACAAATTGACCTGTGAAAACCTTATGAATAGCAATGAAACATTTTAAGGCATACTACCAGACGATGAGGCCCTCAGACTGGAACGCATGCAAAATACAACTAGAAAAGAGCTACCTCCTCAAAGTATGGTCAACCATAATGACATGGATGGAATACAGTTTCCAGGACCCTCATTTGCAGTTGTGACACAACACAAAATGAACCACCTATAAATAGCCATTAATAATTACAATGTGAAATGTACAGAATATGAATCCATGAAAGTTGAAAGTCATAAGAAATGAAATGCAAAATGTGAGGATCAGTATACCAGACATTAGAGAGCTAAAATGGACTGGTTTTGGCCATTTTGAATCAGACAATCATATGGTATACTATACTGAGAATGACAAATAGAAGAGGAATGATATCACATATATTGTCAAAAAGAACATTTCAAGATATTTCCATTAGTGTACCATGGTCAATGATAGGATACTGTCCATATACCTTCAAGGAAGACCAATTAATGCAGCTATTTTTCAAATTCGCACATGAACTACTAATGCCAAAGATGAAAAAATTGAAGATTTTTATCAACTTTTGCAGTCTGAAATTGATAAAACATACAATCAAGATGCATTGATAATTACTGATGATTGGAATAAGAATATTGGAAGCTGGAATAAAGGATTGGTAGTTGGAAAATATGGCCTTGGTGATGGAAATTACTCTGGAAATAGCATGATAGAATTTTCCAAGACCAAAAGCATTAATCACAAATACCTTTTTTTCAGCGACATAAATGGTGCCTATCCACATGCTGGATGGAATACACAGGAATGAAATAGACTACATCTGTGGATAAAAGACAATAGAGAAGCTCCATTTATCATTCAGAACAAGGATAGGGGTCACCTGTGAAACAGACCATAAATTGCTCGTGTACAAGTTCAAATTGAAGTTGAAGAAAATCTAAACAAGCCCTGAAGAGCCAAAGTATTGCCCTGATTGTTATTGTTATTGTTGTTATGTGCCGTGGAGTCAGTTTGAACTCATAGCGACCCTGTACAGGGTATAGGGTTTCAGAGGCTGTAAATCTTTATGGGAGCAGAAAGCCTCATCTTTCCACCTCAGAACAGCTGGTAGTTTTAAACTGCCCACCTTGCGGTTCGCAGCCTGATTTGTAACCGCTATGCTACCAGAGCTCCTTGTTGTTGTTGTTAAGTGCCATCTAGTCAGTTCCAACCCATAGCGACCCTAGTAGGGTTTCCAAGGAGCAGCTGGTGAGCTTGAACCACCAACTTTTCAGTTCAAACGGCTTTGCAGTCTCGCGCATTAACCTACAGTGCCACACCAGGACTCCTGTTATTGTTGTTAGGTGCCATCAAGCCAGTACCGACTCATAGTGACCTTATGCACAGCAGAAAAAAACACTGCCCAATCCTGGGCCAACCTCACTATTGTTGCCACACTTGAGCCCATTGATGCTGCCACTTGTCCAATCCATCTCACTGGGGGACTTCCTCTTTTTCTCTGACACTCCACCTCACCAAACATGATATCCTTGTCTAGCGACTAGTCCCTCCTGACAATATGTCCACAGTACAAGAGATGAAGTGTGATCATCTTGGCCTCCAAGGTGCACTCTGGCTACACTTCTTCCAACACAGATCTGTTTGTTCTTTTGGCAGCCCATGGTACTTTCAATATTCTCCTCCAACACCATAATTCACAAGCTTCAATTCTTTTACAGTTTTCCTTATTCACTGTCAAGTATTTGCATGCATACGAGGTTATTGAAAATACCATGGCTTGGGTCAGGCGCACCTTAGTCCTCAAGCTGATGTCTTTGCTCTTCAACACTTTAAAAAGGTCTTGTGCAGCAGATTTGCCTAATTAAATACGTCATTTGATTTCTTGACTGCTGCTTCCATGAGTGTTGATAGTTGATCCAAGAAGAAGTACTTGACAACTTCAATCTTTTCTCCAATGATAAGAATGTTGTTTATTGGTCCAATGGTGAGGATTTTTGTTTTATTTATATTGAGATGTAATCCATATTTAAGGCTGTGCTCATTGATCTTCATCAGTAAGTATTTTAAGCACTCTTCACTTTCAGCAAGCAAGGTTGTATAATCTGCATATCGCAGGTGGTTAATGAGTCTTCCTCCAATCCTGATGCCACGTTTTTCTTCATATAATCCAGTTTCTCAGATTGTTCAGCATACAAATTGAGTTAAGTATGGCGAAAGAATACAACCTCGATGTACACCTTTCTTGATTTTAAAGCATTCAGGGTTTTCTGTTCGAACAACTGGCTCTTGGTCCAGGTACAGATTCCTCATGAGTACAATTAAGTGTTCCGGAATAGTCATACTTTACAATGTTTTCCATAGCTTGTCATGATCCACACAATCAAAAGCCTTTGCGTAGTCAATAAAGCACAGGTGAACTTCTTTCTGGTAGTCTCTGCTTTCAGCTAAGATCCATCAGACATCAGCAAAGATATCCCTCATTCCACGTCTTCTTCTGAATCTGGCTTGAACCTCTGGAAGTTCTCTGTCAGTGTATGCTTGCAGCCTTTTCTCTATTACCTTTAGTAGAACTTTACTCACATGGGATATCAGTTGTATTGTTCGAAGATTTCCGCGTCCCATTGGGTCACCTCTCTTTGGAATGGGCATAAATATGGATCTCTTCCAATCAGTTGGCCAGACAGTTGTCTTCCAAATTTCTTGGCAGAGATGAGTGAGTGCCTCCTGTGCTGCCTCACTTTTTGAAAGATTTCAATTTGTATTCCATCATTTACTGGTGCCTTGTTTTTTGTCAATCCCTTCAATGCACCTTGGACTTCTTCCTTCAGTATCATTGGCTCTTAGTCATATGCTACTTCTTGAAATGGTTGAACATCAACCATTTCCTTTTGGTACCTGACTTGGTATATTCCTTCTATCTTCTTTTGATCCTTTCTGCATCATTCAATAATTTGCCTAGAAAATCCTCCAGTAAGTGAAAGTCATGGCTTGAATTTTTTTCTTCAGTTCCCCCACTTAAAAAAGCTGAACGTGTTCTTCCATTTTGGTTTTCTGACTCCAGATCTTTGCACATTTTGTTGTAATATTTTACTTTGTCTTCTCAAGCTGACCTTTGAAATTTTCTGTTCAGCACTTGTACCTCCTCATTTCTTCCATTTGCTTTAACATCTCTATGTTGGAGAGCAATTTTCAGTGTCTCTTGTGACATCCATTTTGAGTTTTTCTTGTCTTCTTAATGACTTTTTGCTTTCTTCCTATATGATGTTCTTGATGTCATCCCACAAATCTTCTGGTCTTCAGTCTTTAGTGTTTAATGTATCAAATCTGTTCCTCAGATGATCTCTAATTCTATATTCAAGGTCATATTTTGGCTCTCTTGAACTTGTTTTCATTTTCTTCAGCTTCAGTTTGAATTTGCATATGAGCCATTGATGGTCTGTTCCACAATCTGCCCCAGGTCCCATCATCTCTTTCCACAGATGTAGTCAGTTGTATCCTTGTGTATTCCATCAGGTGAGGTCCATGTGTATAATCATCTCTTATGCTGTCTAAAGAAACTATTTGAAATGAACAAATCATTGATTTTGTAGAATTCTGTCATGTGATCTCCAGCATCATTTCTAGCACCAAAGCCATATTTTCCAACTACTGATCCTTCTTCTCTGTTCCAATCCTTCCCTTTGCATTCCAATCACCAGTAATGATCAATACGACTTGATTGCATGTTTGGTCAATTTCAGATTGAAGAAGTTGGTAGAAATCTTCTATTACATCCTCACTTGCTTTAGTCGTAAGTGTGTAAATTTGAATAAAATTGTTGTTAAGTGGTCTTTCCTGTAGGATCATGCATATTATCCTTTTACAGACAGTGTTGTACCTCATGACTGATCTTGATACGTTCTTTTTGATGAAGAATGCAACATCATTCCTCTTCAGTTTGTTATTCCTGGCATAGTAAACCATGTGGTTGTTCAGATTCCGAATTGCCAATACCAGTTCATTTCAGCTCACTAATGCCTAAGATATTGATGTGTATGCATTCCATTTCATTTTTGACAATTTCCCATTTTCCTAAATATATACTTCCTAGATTCCATGTTCCGATCATTATGGATATTTACAGCTGTTTCTCTTTGTTTTGATTTGTTCCCCATCAGCAAATGAAAGGCCCACAGGCTTTATTACCCTTACTGTACACCACCTAAATTTAAAGACTCTCTCAAGAATATATTTGTTGCACTGAGCACAAGAATGCCCATACTTGCAGATAGTACCAATTTGAACTACCTTCTATGGCTGGATGATCAGAACTCAACTAGAGAAAGAAAGAAGAGGAGGGGGGAAAAGTGTATTCCATTACAATTTGATGAACTTGACCTATATTTATGGATGTAGTATCTTAAAAGAGGTGATGAATATTTACAGCAAGGATAATTCCCACCCCCTTGGTACACAGGGTTGACAGAGATGGGCAACTTAGACATTGGCTGCCCCAAATTGGAAGTCTACAAAGGCATGAAGTGACTGGCTTACAAGTTTTCAAGAGGTAGCTTAGTTCAGAGGGTGTTGGGGAGGGTAGAATATCCACTGAGTGGTTTCCAACCTGTCTAGATGGGTCTGGTGAAAGGAGATGGGGATAAGACTCTTGTGTTTCAATAGTAAATAATTGGTATCAGGACTGATTGTAATTGTTGCTGATGTTAAGGTAGAGGTTTTGTAACAAAAGGATGGGGTGGTTGATGTGGCAGTCCAGGAGTGGAGGACCCTGGGACCATCAATGGAGAAAGGTAGAGTGCAGGACCCTGTCCAAAGAAGCAGCGATGCCAGAGATGGAGGCAGAGATGATAATATGGAGAGATGGAGTGGCTGGGGACTCTGGACTCAAGGAGGGAGAGGGATTGTGCACTGGCAGCTGGGGGAGTGGGGAGGTGGGTAGAGGCAGGCTTGCAGGGTATGCCCTTTGGTTGTTTGAATTGTTATATATTCCTGAGTGCATTGGTGTACATCCAACACACACACACATACACACACCAAAAACAAAAGGAATGGAAGCAAATACTGTTGAATGATGATGCATTGAACTGTATACTTTGAACGGAAAAATTGAATAATAAGTGAATTATATCACAATAAACCTGTTACTACAAAAAAAGAATATATTGTTGCATTGAATACTAGTGATTGAAAATTAGACGAGGTGAGGCGTGACATCAAGTATATTACATATGAAGAAAGCGAGGCAGGAGAGAAAGATAAGGTAAAAATGAATGTCAGAAGTGATAATTTAAAAGCTAGAAGAAAGAAAAGATTAAAATGATGTCAGAAGAGACTGGAGTTAAAGGGACTAGGGATCAATACTGTTATATACAGAATCCCACAAGAACAAAGATCTACAAGTAGATACGTGGATAGATATACAGGCTGAGTATATGTGGGAGGGAGAGAGTGGGGCTATATCTACAAATATATAAAGGTTTGACAGAGAATATTTGCACATGGGTATTTACCTTTGCTGCAAACATATCCATGAATGTGACTGAGCATATAGGCAGCAAAATTATGAAAACATCTTGTTGTTAAATGCCATTGAGTCAGTTCCAACTTATAACAGCCCTTTATAGGATTTGTGAGGAGTGTCTGATGGATTTGAACTGCCAGATTTGCAGTTAGCAGCTCAGTGCTTATCCTATAGCAACATACCATGACTTCTTAGACATTACCAATAGGAAATGAGTTGCAGGCCCTGGTTGCTAAGAATCATAGTCTTGTCAATTGTCAGTTGGCATAATATAGTCTACAAAGGCAATGTTCTACATCCTACTTTGGTGAGAGCAACTGGGATTACAAAAACTCATGAGTGGCCATCTAATCTGCAATTATTGGCCTCTCCCTTTATGGAGGAAACAAGTGATTAAAATTGAAGGTGCTTGGAAACAATTCATTCAGTCAGCTAAATATTGAAGTAAAGGAGTTGAAGGAACACATGTGCATCAGTCTCCATGACCTGAGACCAGAACTCGATGGTGCATGGCTACCACTACCAATTGCTCTGAAAGGAATCTATTAGAAGGTCCTGAATAGAGTGAGAGAAAATGTGGACCAAAACTCAAAATTATATAAAGTCCTTCCTTGTCAGAAAGAGATAAAACTCAAAATTATAAAAAAGACTGGTCATAAAGAGAACCATGAAGGAACCGAAGACTATGGCTTGTGGTTACCCTTCTGATTTGGAGCTGGAGTTACCCTTGTGGCTTAGTTTCCAGCCAAGCATTAGTTAGGTATTAGAGGGGACAACAACACCAGTGAGGTATGACCACCTTGGAATTGTCAACCATTCAAGATCAAAAGGGCAGCATTTACCTAAGGATAAGGTTCAAAAAGTTTGGAAAAGAAGGAGGAATGGATATAAGAATCTTGAGGATAGCTGATGTTCTATTGAGGGATTTATTAAAATCATTAAAATGACACAAAATACTTGATTTGTTGAATGTCAAACTGATGGTTGTGCTATGTAAACTTTACTTAATTCACACAAAAAAGTTAACAAAAAATGAACAAGTACTTTGAAAACACACACACATACCCATGAAGAGCTTAGTATAGTTGGAAACCTGAAGCTTAGTCTTAAATTCTAAGGAATAAACAGAAATCAATGATTAAAAAAAAGAAAGAAGAGACTCTTGATTGCTCTTGAGTGTAGAATAGCTAAAGCAAATAGAAGAAATGATGAAGTAAAGGAGTTGAAGAGAAGGTTTCAAAGGGTAACTTGAGAACACACAGTAAAGTATTATAATGAAATGTGTAGAGACATGGAGTTCAAAAACTAAAAGGGAAGTACACAATGAGCATTTCTCAGGATGAATGAACAGAGTAAAAATACAAGCTTCGAGTTGCAATACAAAAGGATTCTATGGGCAAAATATTGAATGGTGTAGAAAACAATCTAAGAAGATAGAAAGGATGTAGTCATTATACCAAAAATAATTGGTTGAGCTGCAACCATTGCAATTGGTAGTATATTATCAAGAACCAATGGTATTGAAGGATGAAGTCCAAGCTGCACTGAAGATATTGGAGAAAGACAGAATGCCAAGTGAGATCTTTCAACTAATGAAGGCAACACTGGAAGTGCTAACTCATCTATGTCGTGAAATTTGGAAGAGAGCTCTCTGGCCTGGAAGAAATCTATATTCTAGCCCATTCCAAAGAAAGGTGATCCAACAGAATACAGAAAGTATTGAATAATATCATTAATATCACACACAAGTAAAATTTTGCTAGAGATATTTCAGAAGTGATTGCAGCAACGTATTGTCAGGGAACTACCAGAAATTCAAGTTCGATTCAGAAGAGGACATGAGATACGGGATCTCATTGCTGATGTCATAGATTTTTGACTGAAAGCAGAAATTACCAGAAAGAAAATATGCCTACATTTTATTGACTATGCAAAGGCATTCAACTGTATGGATAATAAATTATAGATACCTTTGAGAGGAATGAAAATTTCAGAACACTTAATTGTACTTATACAGAACCTATACATAGACCAAGAGGTAGTGATGCAAACAAAACTGAGGATACGGGGTGATTTGAAATCAGGAAAGTCTGTGCCAGAGTTGTATCCAATCTATATGTATTCAGTCTGTATGCAGTGTAAATAATCTGAGGAGAAGCTGGATTGTATGAAGAAGAACATGCTATCAAAGCAAGATTCATAAAAAAACTGATGCACAGATAACCCCCACATTACTAGCTGAAACCAAAGAGGACTTGTTTATCAAAGATTAAAGCCTTCAGTATGGAATACACCTCAACACAGAGAAAATCAAAATCCTCACAACTGGGCACTATCATGACAAGTGGATAAAAGAGTGAAGTTATCAAGGATTTCTTTATACTTGGATGCATAATCAGCGCCCATGGAAGTAGTAGTCAGGAAATCAGTGATGCATTCCATTGTGGAAATCTGCTACAAAGATATCTTTGAAATGTTTAAAAAGCAAAGATATCATTTTGAGACTAAGGTTCACCTGACCCATGTGCACTTGGTAGTTTTAGTTACCTCATACGCATGCAACAGTAGGACAGTGAATAAGAAAGACAAAAGAAGAATTGATGCTTTTTAAATATCCAGCTATTGAAGAATATTGATGACACCATGGGACATAATGACAGATTGACAGTTGGCTTGCATGTTGCCTTGATTCTGGAAGCTGTGCCACAGGTATTTAAATACCAGCATTATCACCCACGGTGAACAGGTTTCAGCTGAGATGAAGACAAACTAGGAAGAAAGAGAGATGGACTAATTCTGAATATTTATTCACTGAAAACCTTATGAGGAGCAATGGAACACTCTCAGTTCCAGAATTTAAAATATTAAAACACGATGAAGAACACTAGAATATTGGCACATGTGATGCCAGAAGATGAGCCCCTCGGATTAGAAGGCACTCAGAGTTCGACTGGGGAAGAGCTGCCACTCAGAGTAGAGTTGACCATGATGATTCGAATGGAATAAATCCTTCAGTGCCTTCATTTGCTGATGTGGTGCAACTCACAATAAAGAGAAAAAGGTGTAAACATCCATTAATAATTGGAACATGGAATATATGATCTAAGAATCTAGGAAAATTAGAAATTATCAAAATGAAATAGAGCACATAAACATAGACATCCTAGGCATTGGTGGTTGGTGGTTATGTGCCATAGAGTTGGTTCCGACTCATAG
>NW_006408564.1:4521267-4522325 GCF_000296735.1 Chrysochloris asiatica | reverse complement strand
GGTCTGTTCAAGTTTTCTACTTCATTTTGTGTAAATTTAGATAGGTCATGTTTTTCTAAAAACACATCCATTTCCTCTAAATTTTCAAATTTGTTGGAGCACAACTTGTCATGATATTCTGTTATTATCCTTTTCATTACTGTTGGTTCTGTTGTGACATTACCCATGTGGTTTCTTATGCATGTTATTTGTGTCTTCTCCCTCTTTTGTTAGGTTTGCTAGTTTTATTAATTCTTTTGAAGTATCAGCTTCTCGACCTGTTGATTCTTTCTATAGTTTTTTTTCTGTTTTCTATCTCATTTATTTCTGCTCTATTCTTTATTATTTCTTTTCTTCTCATTACTGTAGGTTTACTCTGCTGGTCTGTTTCTAATTGTTGGTGGTGTTGCGCTAATGTGTTGATTTTGCTTCTTCTTTTTTGGATGCGTGCAGTTATTGCAGTACCTTGTTCTCTTAGCACTGCTTTTCCATTTCCCAAAGACTTTCGTATGTTGTGTTTTCATTTTCATTTGCTTCTAGGGACTTTGCGGATTCATCTTTTATTTGCTGTAGTACCCAATAGCTTTTATGCTGGGTGTTATTCTGTTTTCATGTATTTGGATTTATTTCCTTGGTATTTCTGTTGTTGATTTCTAATTTTATAGCATTATGGTCTGAGAAGATGCTTTGATGTTTGTAAATTTATGGAACCCTGTTTTGTGGCCTAACATGTGGTCTATTCTGGAGAATGGTCCATGTGTACTAGAAAATAAAGTATATTGTGCTGTTGTTGTGTTGAATGCTTTCTACAGTTTTATGAGGTCAAGTTAGTTGATTGTATTGTGTACTTCCTCTGTCTTTGTCAAGTTTTTTTCTGGTTGTTCTATCCTTTTTCAAAAGTGGTATATTAAAATCTCCCACTATTATTGTAGATTTGTTATTTCTTCCTTCAGATCTATTAGGGTTTAGATTATATATTTTGGGGCCCCTTCTGTGGGAGCATAGATATTCATTATTTTTATGTCATCTTGTCCAATTGATCCTTCAATCAAGAGATAATGTCCTTCTTTATCTTTTAT
>NW_006408564.1:4495585-4520902 GCF_000296735.1 Chrysochloris asiatica | reverse complement strand
CCTATACACATTTCGTTTCATCAGTTCCGCCTAGACAGATTGGATACTACTCATTGGAGATTCAACCTTCCTCCTTGCCCTCTGGATCTAGGTTCCCTCTTGAAAGCTTGTAAACCTGTCACTTCTTGCCTTTGTAGCCCCCTCATTTTGGGTAGCCAATGTCCAAGTTGCCCATCCCTGTCTACTCAGTGTATGGACAGGGTGGGAATAATCCTCACTGTAAAGATTTGTTCCCTCTTTTGAGCTACTGCATCTATAGGTGTAGGTCAAGTTCATCAAATTGGCATATAGTTTTCCATCCTTTAACTTTTATTCTGTTTTTGTCTTTGTGTGCAAGATTTGTCTCTTGCAGACAGCGTATTGAAGGATCTAGTTTTTTTATCCTGCCACTCACAGTCTCTTAAATGTTGTATTTGACTGGTAATTTGACAGTGTAATTATCGATAGGTGTGCATTAATTGAGGTCATTATGTTTGTTTTTTTGTGGTGCTGTTGGTTTCTTTGTTCTGCATGCCTTTCTGTGCTGAGTTTATGTTTTTGTTTTCTTTATTATCAGTTTCTTCATTGTTTTAATGTTTCCATGTTCTTGGATTTTCTTTTTTTTTTTTTTTTTTTTGTTGTGAAATATTAATTTTCTTTTGTTGTTGTTGTGTGTTAAATGCTGTTAAGTTGGTGCTGACCCATAGTGACCTTTTTTAGGGTTTCTGAGGCTGTAAATCTTTACAGAAGCAGAAAGCCTCATCTTTCTCTCGTGGAGTGGCTGGTAGTTCTGAACTTGTGACCTTAAGGTTTGCAGCCCGTTTTGTTACCACTACACTACCAGATCTCCTTAGATAATCTTATATTCTATTAACCTTTTCATCCATTTAAAACAGTGTATTTTATCCTGCAGTCTACCTGAATTCCTCATCACCTGGATCTCTATTCCTATATTTTTACCTTCTTTCACATTGTAATTGTTTTGTTCATAGACTGACCTCCCAGATCCTCTGAGTTTGTTCTTGTAGTTTTGTTCTATTCTGGAATCTTACATTTGCCAATTGAATTCTGGGTGGTGCTGTCACATTTATCAATCTCTGGTTGTTGTCTCTTCTTGTTGGTTCTCAATCCAAAGAACTCCCATTAGGATGTGTTCAAGTACTGGGTTGGCTTTGACAAAGTCCCTTAGCTTCTATTTATCCTGGAATGTTTTTATTCCACTTTCGTATTTTATTGACAGCTTTGCTGGGTAGATGATTCTTGATAGGCAGTTTTTCTTTTTCTTTCAGGGTTTTATATATGTCTCCCTATTGTCTTTTTGCCTGCATGGTTTCTGCTGAGAGATCGGAGCTTTTGCTTGCCTTTGTAAGTAACACTTTTTTCCCCCTAGCTTCTGCTAGGATTCTCTCCATGTTTTGATTTTGAAGAGCTTTATTATGATATGTCTTGGTGATTTTCTTTTGGGGTCTGTCCTTCTTGGGGTTCATTGAGCTTCTTAAATGTTTATCTTTTCATCTTTCAGGATGTTAAGGAAATTTTCTTCAAGCAATTCTTCAACTATCTCCTCTGTTGTTTGATGTAATTCTTCCTGTTCTGCAATTCCAGTTATCCTCAGGTTATTTTTCTTCATGTTGTTCCACATGAATCTTTGACTTTCTTAGATTTTTTCTATCCTTTTTTCTGCTTGCTCTTATATCTTAGCAGTACAACGATATTTGTCTTCTAGCTCACTGGTTCTAGCTTCCACCTCTGAAGTTCTACTCTTTTGCCATTTAAGTGTATTGCCATTTCTGATATATTATTATTAATTGTTTGGATCTTTTATTGCAGGCTTTGAAAAGTTTCCAGTGCTATTTCTATCTTAGTTGATTGTTACTGTAGTGCTTTCCGTACTTCTTCCTCATTTTTCTCCACCCCTCTGTTGAGCATTTAGAATCACCTCAATATCATTCTCCTGAATTCCTTCTCAGGCAGTTCCAAAACATGCCCTCCTTCCAAATGCAAGTCTAGATTTACCTCCTGCTCATTTGTTTCAGGTAGTCTGTCTTGTTTCTGGACATGTGCCAATATCTTCAGTTGTTTCCTGGGCATTTTAAATAATTAGCTATATTTTCAATAGTTAGATGAATGTATGTTGGTATATTATTAAGCTTTCTGATTGTCTCCAGCTAGATGTGATCAGGAGATGGGCTTCCCTTTTCACTTTTCTTATCACTCAACTCAGAGTAACTGTAGCTAGTGTTGTCTGTCTATCTGTTGTATAGTAGCTGGTATTGGCTTTTGCCTGGATGGTGGGATTCTATAGGGTGTGATCATTATTTGACTATATGACTGTAATTGCTGTCTCTTCTTGAGTAATGTAGGGAGAGAAAGAACCAAAGAGCCATACCCTCAAGGGAAAAGAGGGACCAAAAACAACAACAACAAAGCAAAACAGATTGGATACTATAGTATATACTTGCAAAAAATAAAACCCATAGCAAAATCTGAGTAAGACTTTAATACCTGTCTCTTGGTCAGCTGTAGCTGTTCTGAGATATCATTCTGTTTTAAGCAGTTCCTGTTGAATCCTCTCTTTCCCTCAATTTTTGGCCCAGTGGTCTTTGCTGAGCAGATCTATGCACATACATAGTAGATTCCTCGGGAGGTAGAGAAGTATCTACTTGCTCAGGAACCCTCTCTATTCACCAGAATGGAGGTACACAGACAGAGAGAGACAAATGAACAGAAAAAGAATGTCCACACCTTTATCTCCAACTATGGGTCAGTCCTCTGTGGTGGGAGCCCTCCTCTGATCCTGCCCCCAATCTGTCATGCCCAAGATTGCAGCTCCGGCACCTGCCAGAAGCCCCAGATGAGAAAACACCACCTTTCTTTTTTCTGTTGCAATCCCCACTAGCAATAAGCTTTCAGTCCTTCTAAGTATTTCTTTATATGCAGTTCAGAGTTCTGGGATTGTTCCCTGAACCTATTTCATCTGATATTCTGTGTTATTACTAGCAGAGGTCAGCACGGCACTTTTCCCTAATCCACCATCAAGGCCTGCCTCTCATGATAGAATTTTGCAAGACAAATTACTTCTTCATTGCCAATGGAGGAAGACCCTACAAGGAGATGGATTGGCACAATAGCAAAGGTAGCATATGATTAAGAACCAGTGGTATGGTTGCACTTGAAAGGACAACTAGACCAGCTTGAGCAGCTAGAGATACTTCTTGAAAGAAATACAAGTTGGAAAACACACACACACAAAATGGCAGTCTGATTGGTTACTACAAGAACAAGCAAGTTGTTCACCAAGGATCCATCAAGGAAAGCATTCAAGTCCCTTCAGGACAAACCTCCCCTCCAATACTAAAACTCAAAGGGAACACATGAGCTGGCATGTAAGCCTGCTGGTGACCGTGTTGGTCTACTGGTGAGTGGAAGAAAGGGAAAGGCAGCAGTGAAGATATGGGCTGAGTTCGATCATGTTCCATAGACTCCTGTCAACCTTGAGATGAGAGAGAGAAGAGGAAGGGTTGGTTGGCCTGAAGTGTGGTGAGACCTAGGGTCTCCTGAGCCCATGGTGGGCTAGCACTAAGAGTAAAGCATTCAGATGACATGAAGTCAGGTGAGATGCACAAGAATGCCCAGACTTGCAGATAGTACCCATTTGACCTTAGCTGGCTTGATGATCAGAACTCTACAAGAGAAAGATTTAAAAAAAAAAGATAAAGGAAAAAGTATAAATGCAATTTTATGAACTTGACTTATACTTAAGGATATAATAGCTCAAAATGCCAAACGAGAGGGAAGATGTCTTCACATCAAAGACCAATCCTATCTGCTCTGTATATAGGGTTGACAGGGATGGGCAACTTAGACATTGGCTACCTAAAATGGGGGGTGCACTATAAAGGCATGAAGTGATTGGCTTACAAATTTTCAAGAGAGAGTTTAGTTTCAGAATATGCTGTGGAAGGTAGAATCCCCACTGAATAGTCTTTGTCTCTCTAGATGGGTCTCGTGAAAGGAGATGGGGATAAGATTCTTATAATTCAATAATGAATAATTATTATCATGACTAGTTGTGATTGTCACAACTGTAAAGATAGAAGTTCTGTAACAAAAATTTGGGGAGTAGTTAATCTTATATTCCAGAAACAGGGGACCCTAGGACCATGAAGGGAGACGAGCATGAGTAGAATGTGGGACCCTATCCAGAGAAGCAGCAACATCAGAGACGGAGGCAGAGATGATGACATGAAGAGATAGAGCTGAGGACTCTAGACTTATGGAAAGAGAAAGGCTGTGTTTTAACAACCCTTTGATTGTTTAAATGATTACATATTCTTGAGTGTTTTTGTGTACATCCCCAAACAACAACAACAACAACAACAACAACCAGATGGAATAGAAGCAAAAGAACCAATGATATTGAAGGAAGAAATCCAAGGTGCATTGAAGCCATTGGCTGGGGTCAAGGTTCTGAAAACTGATGGAATACAAATTGAAATCTTTTAACAAACTGATGCCGTACTGGAGTATCTCACTCATCTGTGCCAAGAAATTTGGAAGACAAATACCTGGCCAACTGATTGGAAGAGATCCATATTTGTGTTGATTCCAAAGAGAGGTGACCCAGTGAAATGCAGAAATCAATGGAAAATATTATTAATATCATATGCAAATAAAATCTTGCTAATGATGATACAAAAATGACTACAACCATGCATTGACAGAGAACTTCAGGAGGTTCAAGCCGGATTCAGATGAAGATTAGAAATGAGAGATATCATTGCTGATGTTAGATGTATCTTGGCTGAAAGCAGAGAATACCAGAAAGATGTTTACCTGTGCTTTATTGACTGCACAGAGGCTTACATTTGCATCATGACACACTATGGACAACATTGCAGAGAAAGTTTATTCCAGAACACTTAATTGTGCTCATGACAAATCTGTCCATAGACCTTGAGGCAGTTGTTCAAACAGAACAAGTGAACGCCGAATGGTTTATAATTAGGGAAGGTGTATACCAGTGTTGTATTCTTTCACCATACTTATTTAATCTATATACTGAGCAAATAATTCAAGAAGTTGGATTATATAAAGAAAAATGTGGCATCAGGATTGGAGGCAGACTTATTAACAGCCTGTGACACGTAAATGATTCAACCTCGCTTGCTGAAAGTGAAGAGGACTTAAAATAATTATTGATGAAGATCGAAGACCACAGCCTTTAGTATGGGTTGCACATCATAGCAAAGAAAACAAAAATCCTCTCCACTGGACCAATAAACCACATACTTACTATTGAAGGAAAGATTGAAGTTGTTAAATACTTAATTTCTCATACCATCCATCAACACTCTTGAATGTAGCAGTCAATAAATCAAACAATATATTGCATTGGGCAAATCTGCTACATAAGACCTTTTTAAAGTGTTGATGAGCAAATATATCAGTTTGAGGATTAAGGTGCCCCTGACTCAAGCCATGGTATTTTCAATAGCCTCATATGCATATGAAAGCTAGACAGTGAATAAGGAAGATCTTAGAAGAATTGATGTATTTAAGTTATGGTGTTGGGGAGAACACTGAAAGTACCACGGGCTGCCAAAAGAATGAACAGATCTGTGTTGGAAGACGTGCAGCCAGAGTGCTCCTTGGAAGTCAGGATGGCCAGACTTCATCTCTCATACTTTGGACATATTATCAGGCGGGACCAGTCCTTGGAGAAGGATATCATATTTGATAAAGTGAAGGGTCAGAGAGAAAAGGTGAAAATCCCCTTGAGATTGGCACAGTGGCAATGGGATCAAACCAATTGTGAGTTTGGCCCAGAACCAGGCAGTGTTTCTATGGCAACCAACAACAACAACAATGATCCGTTTCCAGAGGTTCTGGTGTGGTGTTCTAGGATAAGCAATAGATTGCAAGGTTGATTTCAACCACAAGATTGGTAATTCAAACCTTCCATCTGCTCCCCAGAACTTCTATGCAGGGTTGCTATGAGTTGAAATCTATCCAACTGCGCTTAACAATAAAAATAAAATCCATTTCCAATTAGGAACCTAGTGCCCCCTTAGCTAAGGTTCCCCTTTCCCCCAAGGCTCTCACCCCTGGTAACCACTAATAAACTTTGATGTCTATAAGTGATAACATCAATATTTGTCCCTTTGTGACTCACTTATTTCACTTATCATAAAATTATCAGGGTTCATCCATGTTGGTGTATCATTGGTCTTCGTTTCTTTTTTGTAGTAGTAAAATTCCGTTATGTGGATAAACTACGTTTTATTTCCGTCTATTAATGGACATTTATATTGTTTCTGTTTTGTGCAGTTGTGAACGGTACTGCAGTGAACATTGTACAAGTTTCTGTTGCTGTTCTTACTTACAGTACTTTTTGGTACAGTTGGGAGTAGAATTGTCATGTCATACACAGTCCTGATGTGATGTTGTAGGATAAGTACTGAACTGATAACTGTTCCTTGGAAATGCTATACAAGGTTTCTTGACAGCACTTAACAGTACAACAACAACATAGTATTTGTATATTTAAGTTTTCCAGAACCATAAGTTTCCTATAGTTGCTGTAGCATGTTGCATTTCCTTTTGAAGGGGATGAATGTTCCAATTTCTCTAGATCCTCACCAACAATTTTTAATTTGTCTGTTTTTAACTTCATAGTCATTCTCTTGGAGGAGAGGTAGTATCTCATTCTGTTTGATTTGCATTTGCCTAATGACAAATGACTTTGAACATCTTTACATGAGCATTTTACTAACTTGTATACCTCCTTTGAGTCCTGGTGTGGTGCTGTAGGATAAGCGAGCACTGAACTGCTAACCACACGATTGGAGGTTCAAACCCATGGGCCGCTCCCCAAAAACCCTACTCAGGGTCTCTGTGAGTTGGAACCCACTCAACAATTAACAACAACATAGCTCTTTGGTGAAATATTGTTCAGTTCCCTTGTCCAATTTTTTTTTTTTTTAATGGGTTGTTAAATTGTAAGAGTTCTTTATGTAGTCGGAATTTTAAACCCCTATCAGCTCTGGTAGCGTAGTGGTTACGAATCGGGCTGCGAACCTTAAGGTCAGCGGTTCGAAACTACCAGCCGCTCCGCGGGAGAAAGATGAGGCTTTCTACTCCCGTAAAGATTTACACCCTCGGAAACCCTGTATAGGGTCGCTATGGGTCGGAACCGACTCGACGGCACTTAACAACAACAACAACATCAGATCTTGGGCTTCCCACAATTTTCTACCAATCTGTAGGTTGTCTCTTTACTTTGTTGATAAAGTCTTTTGATGCATAAAAGTTTTGATAAAATCCAGTGTACCTACCTGTTTTGTGTTTTGTTGCTTGTGTGTTTTGAGTCAGATTTTGTTTATTTAATTGCATTTGAAATCACTTAGTACACAGCATATGACCATGCCATTTTTGTTCTTACATTTCATGAACCCATTTTCTTGAAGTCTCCTCAATCATCCATACCTCAATGCCCCCCTTGAAGGTCATTATCTCTTACCTAGTATAGTCTTCACAGCCCAGTCATTGTCACCTCTGGGTGGATGACATCCAGTGTTTTAGGATCCCCCTGTCACACATTTGCTATAACCCCCAATATGGCCGCAGACCTCCATTCACATAATGTTAGTGGGGCTCATTTTGTAATTTTGGGATAGGGATTTCTGGTGTGACACTGTAGGATAAACACCGAACTTCTGATCACAAGATTGGTGGTTCAAACTCACCAGTTGTTCTTTGGCAACCTACACAGTGTCACTGTAAATCAGAACTGACTCCATGGCACTTAACACTAGGAAGATATTTTTATCTCTTTACTAGGTAGAGTTGTAATTGGTTTATCAAAAGTATGTTTTTACCACAGTGTCACATATCATGGGGCTTACACACAGACCTTCTAGGTTGACACCTGATGATGTCATTTCTGAGGTTGGTAAGTTTCTGGATCTCAGATGATACTAGTATCTGCCTCCTAGTGTTCACTTCGAAAGCAGAACACCACGCTGAATAAGTATTGGCTGGTGCTACGATATTGCTGATATGGATGTTCATAACTTCAGTGTATCATTCAGCATTCATACTTGTGAGTCCTCAAAGACTTTGATATACCCTCCAGTAGCCTGTGTGTTCATCCTTGACTCTATCTGGACCTCCTTTCCTTCCACTCTCCCCTTAACTATAGTGACCTAGTGTATCTGCCATCTTCTGTCTTGTAACTTACTCTTCTCTCCAGAATATTCTTTCCTCACTTATGTGTGAGTCTCCCCTTTAGTTTGTGTAGGTTTCCACTCAAATGCCATCTCCTAAGAGAGGCTTTCTCTGAATACTTCATCTAATTAATTGTTTTTGTCATTCTTTATGTTCCTACCTTACTTTATCTTTCTTCTTAGTGCATGTAATAGCTTAAGATAATAATGTACTATTTACTGGCATACTTCCTTCATGGCTGTCTTTCCTGTAAGCATATGGGGATATTGTCCATCTCCCTCACTGTAATATAGGAACTCTGCCTAATGTATCTTGATTAATGGCAGATTCTAGGCATTCAGTAAATATTTTTGACTCACTGAATAAATGATTTATTATAAGTCAGCAAGTTGAAAGCACACTTTGCTGCCATAGTAGTTCTTTGAATTGCTAGCTGTGGAGGAGACAAGGAGTGGGAAGCTGTGTCTGGAATGGATAGAAAGTCTCACACGGATTAATTAGCCAGAGTGTACATACAGACAGACAGATTGGGAGAGGGCAAGATGTTGGGAACAGGTGTTCTGATTGAGTTCAATGGCAGCCTCCTTGGAGGTGAAAATCCATGTCTTATTCACCTGTGCCTTCTCAGTGCCCTCTAAGTAATAGGACAGTCCCGGAGTGATGAGATAGTTAAGGGCACTTGGCTGCTAATCTAAAGGTTGGAGGTACAAATCTACTCACTGGTGCCTTGGAAGAAAGGCCTGGAGAACTGCTTATGAAAAATCAGCCGTTTAAAACCCTATGCAGCACAGTTCTACTCTGATACACACAGCATGCCAGTGTGTTAGTATCTAATCAACAACTCAACAGCAACTAGTTTGTTTCCTTTTAACAGGTTATAAGATTAATTGTTAATACTTATTTGTTCTTGATAAGTGCCATCTAGTCGGTTCTAACTCACAGCGACTCTGTAAAGGATTTCTGAGGAGTGGCTAGAGAGTTTGAACTACTGACTTGACAGTTCAAATCCACCTTGTGGTCTAGTGCATTAATCTATGGTGCCACACCAGGGCTCCTAACACATATTTACTGTTGTTGTTGTTAAGTACCATTGAGTAGGTTCCAACTCATAGTGACCCTGCATAGGGTTTCCTAGGAGTGCCTGGTGAGCTTGAACCACCGACTTTGTGGTTTAAACCAACCTTGCAGTATGATCCATTAACCCACAGCACCACACCAGGGCTCCAATATATACTAGGCGGCTTCAAAAAGTTTGTGGAAAATGGGGTTAAAAGATCCTGGAATTTTCCCACTGACTCTTTGAAGTACCCTTAATATATGGTAAGTAAACAGCTGAACGATGAATCTGACCAGCCTTAGAGAGTACGTCACCTGGATCAGGGATTTCTTGTAACAGGCATTCTTGTTGACACTTAAAGATATGTGCATCTCTAGGCAGTTTATTCTGCTTGTTTATCCTCTCTTGGTAAAGCTGCAGGGGGCACACCATCCTCACTGGAAGACATTTGGGATGGCTGTTTGCAGTGCAGTGGACCAGAGGAAACTTAATTCCTACTCTGCCCACCCACATGACTGCCGGAAGAGGCAGACACCCTGTGTTCACACATTTAGCACCAGAGTTCACAGACTGGAAACATCTGGAGAAACGTGGCAAATGAGCAGCAGCTCCTGAGAGCAGGTTTTTCTTCCTATGTTAGTTCTTTCTCCATTGAAGCTGTACTTTCCTGAGTGTTTAGGCCTTTGATTGATAACTACTGTATGTGCAAGGAACTCTTTATTAGCGGAGTCTGTTTATTGTGTAATTGACAGGCGGGCGAAGTCTCTGAGCCATTCATCCAGTGTGCTGTGGGCACTTGCAGTGTGCCAGGTGTCATGCAGGCAACGAGCCTTTAAGCACAATGTGTGTCTCATGGCAACCACCCTAAACAGACTTGCTTTTGACAGTTACAGTGATGAAGGAACCCTTCTCCTTTTTATCCACGACCGTATGGAGTACTTAGACATTTTCCAGGATGGTGGCTGCTACTCTACAGCATTTTGGAACTTCTGTGGCCCCTTAATAAAGCCACATGAAAGTTCTCATCACATGTTAATCACAACACGTGACACTGTCATTCTTCCCTGAAGCCAGTGTTTCGTATCTGGAACACCAGCCTTATTCCCCATTCAAACTCATTCATAACCACATTTAAACCTTGTGTTGCCACCATTTTGTCGTCATCATGAGTGACGTTGACTTCTTGGAAGTCTAAAGTATCCAGAAAGTTTCCTGAGTTTGTCCTGATTTTCTGTCATTATTTATATCTGTTTTTGGTTCCTTTCCCAGTTGCCATCACTTCCCATTTTTAAATTTTGAGTTACATCCATTCCTTCTCTTAGTTCTACACAGCTCTGTGATGTTGAGGTTTCTAAGTCTTTTGTGACTCAGTTTTCTCACCTTTCAAATAGGAACAAGACAAGCAACCTCATGGGCTTTTAAGAATACATGAGATCTCCAGGTTTGGTCTTTACTACAGTGTTTTATGCATGGGATCTGCTCTGTAAATGGCAAGCACAATTCCTCTTATCATCATCATCATCATCATCATCATCATTTCTGAAGTTTGTAGTTGTTGTTAGGTGCTATTGAGTGAGTTCTGACTCATAGTGACACCATACACAATGGAACGAAACACTGCCAGGTCCTGTGGCAGCCTCAAATTCATTGTTATGTTTGAGGCCATTGTTGTACCCACTGTGCCACACCATGTTGTTGGGTGGTGGGTGAGGATCTTGCTCTTTTTCACAGACCCTCCACTTTACGAAACATATGTCCATCTCCAGAGTCTGATCCTTCCTGATAACATGTCTAAAGTGCGAGAGATGAAGTCTTGGCGTTCTGATTTATAAGGAGCCTCCTAGATGTACTTTTTCCAACACAGATTTGTTTGTTCTTTTGGGCATTCCATGGTACTTTTAATATTTTTCTCCAACACCATAATTCAAATGTACAGATTCTTCTGCAGTCTTCCTTATTCACTGTCCAACTTTCTCATGTATATGAGACAGTTGAATATGCCATGAGTTTGGGTCAGATCTCCTTAATCTTCAAAGTGATGTCCTTGCTCTTGAGGTCTTTAAAGAAGTCCTTTGTAGCAGATTTGTCCATATTAGTACGTCGCTTGATTCTTTGATTGTTGATTCTGTGAGTGTTGATTTTGGATCCAAGCAAAATGAAGTTCTTGATGTTATGGTGTTATTTATTGTTATGATGTTATTTATTGATCCAGCTGTGAGGATATTGAAGGTTTAGTCATTAATCTTCAACAATGAGTACTTCAAGTGCTACTCGCTTCTAGCAAGCAGAGTTGTGTCATCTGCATAGTCCTTCCATACTGATGCCATGTTTTTCTGTATATAGTCCAGTTTCTCTAAATCCTTGCTCAGCATGTGCATTGAATAAGTACAGTGAAAGGATACAGTTTGATGCACACCTTTCCCGATTTAAAACCATTTAGTATTCCCTGACCAAATGTTTAGTTATTTTCTGATACATTTTATTGAGGTCCTAACTAATTTTAGGGTTCTGTTAAACTCTCGATTCCTTGGTTTATAGTACATAAAAGATCTCCATGCTTGTTCTGGTAGTTTAGCGTTGATTAAGGGAAAAATCTTAAGATTTATGCCTTTGTGTACTTTTTCCCAGCACCATAAATTTTTAAAACTCAAAGTTTGGCAGCAAGCCATATCTTCATTATTTGTGCACACATGCACATATGATATATATGTGTGTATACAGATGTATACACATGTACATATATCCATTCCTGCTTTGTTTTACTTACGTGTCTGGGAAAATCATAGCCTCCTTAATTTCGCTGGTTGGCGCTAGATGACTATGTTTGCCTTTTCTAAATTAAACACTCAAAGAATTTGACGTGTAGGCACCAAAAGGTAGCTTTTAAAAAGCTGCTGACTTCACGCAGACAGATACTTAAGACAGAAGCCTTTTCTTCTCTGTGCTCGCTTCGAGTCTGGCTTCACCTTGTTGGCTGAAATGAACCATGGGTAGACTGAGCTAAATATGGCCTTGCATATGTACGCACAGGAGGTGGGCAAGGGGTTCCTGTAAAGGGAGAGGCTGGCCACCATCTCCAGGTCATTGGCCACAGGAGCAGAGGAGGCCAAGGAGGAAATGGCACGGCTCTTGTGGCCGACTAGTTTATCCACAACCAATCTGAGCCTCAGAGACCCCTGCAAATGGACTTTGACGATTACTTGGTTAATTTGATTGATGCTGGTGGGTGTGAGAGAGAGGCAGAACTCCTAAAGAATATTTAAAATGTCTTGGACATACATGCTGCAAATTCTGTCGCAAAACCAAACTAAACACACATTTTAGCTATGAAATAAAGTTTTAGAAAAGCTCAGTACATGTTCCCATCAGACAGAATACATGTGGTTATTCTCTCTTTTCATGGCTGAAGGACTTCATCTGTCAGCTTTCAATGAAAACTTGACCCAGTCAAAGTCCACACAGGTACAGCAGTCTTTGTATGATATTATGCTTATCTCTTTGGTTTTATCTTTTCATGGATGGTAGAGTTTCTCACCTGGCCCAAGGGTTGGTGTGTGTGGTCAGAAACCATTATTTTCTTTATTTCTCTCTATCATTAACCAGAACATTCTTATTTTTAATTTTTTAAAATAGTGTTTTATTGTGTTTTGGGTGAAAGTTTATACAGCAAGTTAGGTCTCTTTGTGACAGTTTCCACATGAATTGATAGGTGACGTTTGTTAACATTTGCTAACTTTCCCACATTTTGTCAACATTCCGTTTGTGTTGTGACTATTCCACTTCCAGTACTCTAGTCTCCCTGCCGCTTATCTTTTCATCTTCCCTTTGGATTGAATGTAGACATTTTAGACTCACACGGATTGTTTTCAGTGGAGTACCAGTCTAAAGGGCAATATCATACACTTTGTGTACCATTAAGATTTTCTGCTAAAGTTTATCTCAGGAGATAGTGTTCATTCAAGATTTACAGAGCACTTCAGGGCAGTATCCTCTGGGAGTCTTCTGATCTCGGATGGTCCAGTTAGTCTGACATTTTTTTTAAGAATTTAAGTTTTGTTCTGCATTTTTCTCCTATTCTAACCAGGATTATCTATTGTACCCCAGTGGCGGTAGCCAGGCACCATTTAGTTCTTCTGGACCCAGGGTATTGAGGTGATCAGCCTTGTATACTTGTTTTTTCTCTGTAACTTTGGTTTACTTCTTACAACTAAAGTATGTTTGCTGGTCAGGTCTCTATATTAGTTGCTTGCTTTTTCATGTGTGGTATTGTGGGCTACTGTGCTAGACCACAAGGTTAGTTTGAACCACAAGGTTGGCAGTTCAAACTCACCAGCCACTTCTTGGAAACCCCATACAGGGTCGCTATCAGTCAGAAGTGACTCCATGGCACTTAACAACAACTGTCAAGATAGATTGCCTCATTCCAGCTGTTTATTTTCAAGATGGCTTAGTCTGTAATATCATCTGTTACTTTTGGAAGATTTTGCCACAATTACATGTGTTGTTGTTATTATGTGTCATGGAATCAGTTCCGACTCATAGCGACCCTGTACAGGGTTTCCGAGCCTGTAAATCTTTACGGGAGCAGAAAGCCTCATCTTTCTCCTGTGGAACAGCTGGTAGTTTTGAACTGCTGACCTGAAGGTTCGCAGCCCAAGTTGTAACCACTACGCTACCAGAGCTCCTTACAATTACATGTAGGAGGTAAGGAATTCCATTAGATAGCTGCTTTTCTGAGTGCTGAAAGCATTAGAAATAGATTTTAAAGAATACCAGAGTAGGAAGAAGGCTAATAGTGAAATGAGATGTACTGTTGTCATGGCAGGGAGGCTCTTCTTTTGAGATTGCTCTCATCTAGGGAATGAACTCTGCAGTGGCTCTTCTGTTGAGCTTTCTCTCACCTAGGGAATTGACTCTGCAGTGGTTTTTAAGTATGTTTCTGATGACTGTGGCTTCATAGATTTGTAGTCCTGGAAGGACCTGGTAAGTCATCTACTGCCCTTGTGGTCCCCTGCTTATCCTACAGTGCCACTCCAGATACTGTTGGAGGTGCTGGGCTATTGTGTTGAATGAGACATACATAGTCTCTAACTCCATGGAGCTTCACATCACTTCGGAGGAAGAAAATAAACAATTGAGTAAATATATTTATATGAGGGAACTTCAGAATGTTTATGAAAAGCATAGAATTGAAAGATAATGGAATTTCCACACACCCCCGCCCCTCAAAGTTTGTGAAGCCCTTCTGCATGTGCAAAATGCTATGAGTGAAAGAACCAAGGAGACGAGCAGAATAAGTGGGTGGTGGGGTTGCAGGAAGGGACGACAACAAACAACAGTTGCCACTGAGTCAATTCATACTGGTGGTGACTCCCTGTGTATCATAGGAGAACTGTGCTCCATACGATTTTCAACGGCAGCGCTGATCTTTCAGAAGCTTATCAACTGACTTGTCCTCCGAGCTGCCTCTGGATAGACTTGAACAGCCAACCTTTGGGTTACCAGCTCTGAACTGTTTACCCCACCCAGAGTCTTCAATAACTGGAGAGGGCTGACTTATATGGAATGATCAGGCGGGGCATCTCAGAGGAGGTGACATTTATATTAAGACCTGAAGTATAATCAGGTACAGTCAGGTACATTCAGAGTGTTAGGGGAAGAACATTCTAGGCAGAAGGAACAGCATGTTCAGAGGTGAGAATGAACTTACCCTCCAGAGGAACTGAGGGAGGGGTGAGTATGTGGAGTGAGTAAAGAGGAGAAAGGCACATTGTGTGAGCTTATCTTACACCTGTCCTATACCTTAGTTTACCAAAAAAAAATCACTTTTCAAGTATCCATTATACATTCACTTGTTTATTCATTCATTCAGCAGATATTTGACTGCCAATCATGTACCAGATTCTCAGGGCAGAATGAAGAAGCAGACAGATGTCTTGGAGATGTTTCCAAGCTTGGGTTGCCTGCATCCTTTCTAGCAATAACTTTATATTACACTAGCTCTTTAATAGGTAGTACGGTGGCTCCAGAGAATAAGTACTGTACTGTGAAACACATGGTAAATGGTTTGAGCCCACCAGCCACTCCTTGAGAGAAAGAAGAGGCTTTCTGCTCTCACAAAAAGATTTAAAACCTCAGAAACCCTACACAGGGTCACTCTGAATTGAAACCGATTCCACATCACTAACAACAATGCTCTATAATAATCATCTTCACTCAGTCCCCTTGGGTGCATATTTGAGATGCACTCAGCCTAGGGATGCTACAAAGAGTGTTGCAGTAAATCAAGTAAGTGTATCTTTGTGCATACTTGATGGCGTTGTTAAGTGCTGTTGAGTCGATTCCGACCCATAGCAACCCTGTGTAGGGTTTCCAAGGAGTAACTGGTGAGCTTGAACTGCCAACCTTGCAGTTCAAACGGCTTTGCAGTCTGGCACATTAACCCATTAACAGCGCTACACCAGGACTCCACTTGATGGTGTACTGTAGAATACATTCTTCTGAATAGTTGCTGGCATTCCACATTTTGATAGCTCCTGCCAAATTGCCTTCCTGAGAGGTTGTTCGGTGGTCCTCTCCCACCAGCGACAGCATGTGAAAACGAATCCTTTTCATACCTTCCAACACACAGTATGTATTATGAATCCCTTTTAATCTCTTCAGCCATTTCATGAGCAGCTCTTTTATATTTGCTGCATCTCTTACTGTGATCCTCAACCTTTTGTTCAATGCAGAATCTCCAGGGAGGTCTTTTTAAAACAGAGGACTTCCAGTTTTTTCTTCCATAGACCTTCTGAATCAGGATATCCAGAAATGATGGCCTCCTGTCTGTCTATATGTTGTTGTTAAGTGCTGTTTAGAAAAGTTGGACTCTTAGCAACCCTATAGGAAAGAGTAGAATTGCCCCATAGGATTTCCAAGGCTGTAATCTTTATGGGAACCGATTATAGGTCTTCTTCTGAAGAGTGGTCAGTAGGCTTAAATGGCAGTCTTTCATTTGGCAGCCAAGCATTTAACCATCATATAGTCAGGACTCTTAGCCATAGGAGTAAGAGTATTATTACAAGAAGATTTAGTAGTGTGTAACTCACCCTTGGTTTAATTGTCGCTGACGTTTAACTCTGCTTGGACACTGGAAATGTGGCATCAGCCCCTTTGGAATCAGATTCCCATTCAAGAATATACATCTGAATAATATGTACCATGCAGAATTAGTACTAGAAAAAATAGGAAATACCTTCTAGGGTTGTTATGAGGATTGCATTTTAGGAAATGTATTAAACAGTCTTGGGCACACAGTAACAATAGCTGTCATAATAATAAGATCATTATTGCCTTCATCCTCCTTAAAATTCCTCTCTGCACATAGTAATTCTTAAAACACTTTAGCAGACATAAAAGGAAAGGGACATTGTATTTTTAATGACTATTCAGGCCTTTTTGCTCCCAGATTGTCTATCATCCCCAGTTTTCCCAGGGCTCGCTTTCCTTAGAAGCACTCAGTCTTCAGCCAGATCTTGTTTGATTCATGAATGGAGACAAGCAAATGGAAGGTGGGTATGAAATATTTATTGCAGTGATGAGAACTTGCAGAAACATAGGAAGAGACTTGTACGTTTCTCTATTTACAGAACGAACCTGACAAAAATCCAGTTGTTCATTATTTCCTAGTAATATTTTCAGTCAAAGAAGAGAGCTCTAAAATAATCTTTTATTTTCTGTAACACCAATACAGAAAACAACTAAAACATGAATTTAGAAGGATAACACAGTTGAAATCACAACCCATAAAAGGAGCTAGAACTTTATAGTTACCCTACAATCCTTCCAAGACATTCCGTTCAAACCAATCCATCCCTCCCTGCCTCAAGAATAACCACTATCCTGACTTTGCATAATCAATCTCTCTGACTTTTCTTTATACTCTTTATTACCCAGTTATATAGCCCTACATATTATAACGTAGTTCTGTGTGCTTTCGTGCTTGCTTATTTGGAGCAAGCATCAACACTTTTGTGTTGGAAGAGCCTACATGAAAGTGGCCGTGTAAGAAAGCTGAAAAACCAACAGGAAAAAAGAAATATATATTTGCCAATACTTAAACTCAACCATGGTTCGTGGCAATTGGAAGAGTCCAGGAGAAAATGAGGAAGGAATGGAGATGGGGCGTGCTTGACTCAGAACTTATTCTTTAGGGGTGTCCCTTCTGCAGCTTGCTAGTCCTCACGTGGAAACTCACAAATGGTAGCTCTGAGCAGGGAGTTTTATGGTGAGTTATCTGTTGTGATAATTGTCTGGGACCCCTCCCTTGAAGGAATTGCTGCCATTTTCTGAGACTTAAGTGGAAGGAATACCAATAACCAGTGGCTAGAAATAAGGAGAGAAAGATAAAAGTAGAATTCCCTTTCCTGATTGGGAAAAAGGGATGCGAGTACAAAGAGTGGGAGGGAACCAGAGGTCAAAGGACCAAAGGGATGAAGGAATTCTGTGGTATGGGCCATTCACCAGGGTTCTTTAGAAAGAGAAAGGGGTTTGATGAGACAAGACCTCCTTCTGAGAAGCTCCCCTGACATTTTAGTTCTGGTGTTGTCAGTAACCAACCAATTACATAATAGTTTGTTTTGTTTTGTTTTAAAAGGGGGGGATTAGGAAAGTCTTGGAGGCAGTCAGTCACTCAGAAGATATTTGTGGAGTTTCTCCAGGGTGCCAATCACTATGCTAGATGTTTTAGGTTCCTGGTGTGGTGCTGTGAGCTAATGTGTGGGACTGGAAAATCATTTGAACTGCAAGGTCAGTGGTTCAAGTTCACCAGCTGCTCCTTAGAAATCCTGTGCAGGGTCGCTATAGGTCAGAATCGACAGCACTTAACATCATCAACAACAACATGTATATATAGCAAAAGAGAAGCTTATGTCAAGAAAATGGCTCACAATTGTAGTGTTCCAGGTTTCCAGTGGAAAAGAGAGCTTTTCCTATGTATCCATTATACTGGGAGCAGGTCACACACCCAAGGAAATATCTTTTCAATTGATTGGCTTTTCATAGTCAATCATCATAAGGTTAGCTATACCTGTATTAGGGGCTAACCACATCTCAGGTGCCAAACCGCTGGAAATCCTGGCCCAGTCAAATTCACACAAAACCATGACTATCACACTGGTGGTGGAGGTGTGCCGTGGAGTCTGTTCCGACTCATAGTGTCCCTGTATAGGGTTTCTGAGGCTGTAAATCTTTATGGGAGCAGAATGCCTCATCTTTCTCCCATGGAATGGCTGGAAGTTTCGAACTGCTGACCTTGAGGTTAGTAGCCCAACTCATAACCACTACACTACCGGAGCTCCTTACTATTACACTAGACCCTGAGAATTCCAGAGTCAACAAGATTACTGTCTTCCAGGCACGTCGACCAACTTTACTCAAGAAATGAAGTATATGTATTGAGGGCTCTGGAGTAGAAGTACGTGGAGGATTTACCAGGCAGTGCTTACGTACCTGCAGAATCTGGCTAGTGGGGCTCATGAAGATCTAGCCCCACATCCTCAGTTGTCAGGTGTAGAGATGGAAGGTGAGAGTGGAAAGGAGAATGCTTTATTTGAAGGAGTGCAGTTTGCTAGCGACAGAGCCAGGATTTAAGCCCAAACATACTCGTGTTTAGTTGTTCCGTGGTCAATAAAACAAAGGCATGTTTCCTAGTGTGAAACAGGAGGAGCCTGTGACTGAGGGTAATTTATGTTACTCCTTGATACCAATAAACCATCAGTTACCATCAATTTGATTCCAACTCAGGGCAACCACATGCGTGTCAGTACTGTGCCCTCTAGGGTTTTCAATGGCTGAGTGTTTGGAAGTAGATCCCCCAGATCTTTACTCTAAGACACCTTTTTGAATGGCCTCAAACTTGGAATGTTTTGGTTAGCAGCCAAACATTTAACCACTTGCATCAAACTGAGACTCCTCAGTCCCAGATAAATCACACACTATCTGTATGCACACTCTATTTTATAGGACTCAGCTTTTCTAATTTTTACAACCGGCAGCAGCTGGAATCCAGCATCCTGGTTCCATGCAGCTGGGAGTCCTTGAATACCCCTGAGGGGGCAGATTTGTGGTGCTCCTGGAGTTGTCACTGCTGGTGTCCGTTTTTGCTCACCATACTTGCCTTTGTGGATTTAGTTCCACAAGATCTGTGGTGCTTTGAGTGCCCAGTAATTCTATTTCATTTTCCCTTAATAATTTGGCATCTATTTAATGATGTGTGCATTTTTAAAGACAACTAATAAATATCTAAAAAGTGATGAGAATAACGGTAATTTCTAAAACTAAACAATGCATGTACTCTAGCCACTAACCAACTCAAATCTTTTTGTTTTCTGGAGAGATCATTTGAAATATATGCTCACCAAAATTTCCTCCGTTATTTAAAATGTCCTGTCTAATGAAATACTACAGGACAGATAGTGTTAATCTGAGGCATGGCATGGATGTAAATACGCAGACACACATGCAGTGTACATTTTATTGCTTTGTGTATTCTACAAGCCAACGATTGAAACATGGTGGAACGGTACTACAGTGAAATCAGCTTTCCTAGTCGTATCCTACAGTTGTTCATCTCTGCTGGCCTTTTATTTATCCATAT
This sequence comes from Chrysochloris asiatica, assembly GCF_000296735.1. Lineage (NCBI taxonomy): Eukaryota > Metazoa > Chordata > Mammalia > Afrosoricida > Chrysochloridae > Chrysochloris > Chrysochloris asiatica. The sequence goes on along the minus strand of NW_006408564.1, from coordinate 4,500,998 downwards.
GTAACTTAGTTTCTGGTACTTGCTACCAGGATATTTCTAAACCTGGCTTTGTCTTTATACCTTTCCTTTTGGGGAGGTTTTCTAGATTGCCTGCATGCCAGTTGTTCCATCTGTAGGATTCGTTGTCAAGATCACACTGTGGTGGTGTGAGCTCAGACTTTACAAGGATGAAAATCATCCTTGTTGTTCAGGCCAGAATATGAGAATCACCTTTCATTCCTCTATATTCCATGAGTTTTTCTGCCAAGAAATTTGGGGAACAGCTACCTTGCCAGCAGACTAGAAGAGATATATATTTGTGCCCATTCCAAAGAAAGATGATTCAATAGAATGCAGAAATTATCACACAATATCATTAACATCACATGCAAATAAAAATTTGTTTACAATAAATAAAAAATAGTTGCAAAAGTACAGCAATAGTGATTACATTGAACAGGGATACTATTGTTGATAACAGACAGATCTTAGCTGAAAGCAGTGAATACCAGAAATGTTTACCTGTTTATTGACTGTTTAGAGGCATTCAACTGTATGAGTTGTAACATGTTACATATAACCTTGTGAAGAATGGAAATGCCAGAACCTGTACATAGACCAAAAGCCCCTTGTTCATAGGGAACAAGGGGATAGTGCATGGTCTATAGTCAGGCAAGGTGTGAATCAGAGTTGTATTCGTTTACCATGCTTATTCAATCTGTATGCTATTCAAATAATCCCAGAAGCTGGACTAGATGCAAATGAACTTTGTATCATGATTGGAGGAAGATTCATTAACAACCTGTGATATGCAGAAGACAAAGTTTTGCTTGCTGTAAGTGATGAAGACTTGAAGCACTTACTAAAGACAATCAGACTACAGCTTTCAGTATGGAATTATTCCTCAACATAATGAAAACAAAAATCCTCACAACTAGACCAATAAACAACATCATGATAAACACGGAAAAGATTGAAGTTGTTAAGAATTCCAGTTTTCTTGAATCTAAAATCATTGTGGATGCATTGCATTGGGCAATTCTGCTACAAAAGTCTGCTTTACAGTGTTGAAAAGCACATGGTATTTTCATTTGGCTCATATGCGTGTGGAGTCTGGATAATGAATAAGGAAGAGTGGAGAAGAAACAATGCCTTTGAATGATGATGTTGGCGAAAAATCTTGAATATACTAGGTATTGCCAGAAGATTGAACAAATCTGTCTTGGGAAAAGTTCAGCCAGAATACTCCTTAGAGGATAGGATGGCCTGATTTTGTCTCAATTACTTTAAACATGTTTTCAGATGGGACCAGTGTCTGGGAAAGGACATCATTCTTTGTAAAGTAGAGGATCAGCAGTAGAGAGGAAGACCCTCAATGAAATGGTTGCAACAATGGACTGAAGCGTAGCAACAGTTGTGAGGATGAGACAGGCCTGGGAAGTGTTTTGTTTTGTTATACATAAGATTGAAACTGACTAGAAAGTGCCTCACAACAACAGCACTCACACCTGCCTTCCCCAGTTAACTTCATATTTTCCTATCACTGGCATGTTGGTTTCTCCAAGGAGTTTTGTGTTATTCCTGCAGACTGGCTTATGCTCTGTTCTTCATGCTTCTGTAATTCCATTCACATCACAAATTTTCTCCCATCTCCACCTCTGTGTTCTAGTGTTCTCCTCAGAGATCTTTTGTCCTTCAGTCGCACCCTGCACTGAAGGCAGATCATAAGCTATTAGTGGGATTGAGGATTCTTCTCTTTATAAGATACTCTCCTCAGGTTGGATGCAGATCACCTGGAATGTTTATCCTTGTCTATCCTTATGTGGGATGAGCATTTGGATTTCCATGCAAAATATAGAAGACTGACAGCCAAAAGTCTTTAATTGTTTACCCAACATCAGTGAGCTGTAGTGACTGGCCCAGAACTGAACAACCAACCCTGACCTGGGTTATCCTTACCCTACTGTACTTACTTAAAAGAGGCTGAGCAGGAGTTAGGAGTCTTCCTGGCTCAATGATTAAAGTGCTTGACTGCTAACTAAAAAGTTTGAATCCACCAACTGCTCCACAGGAGAAAAATGTAGTAGTTTCCTTCGGTAAAGATTTACATCTTTGGAAACCCTAGGATACAGTTCTACTACGTCATACAGGATTGCACACATCAGAATTGACTCAGTGATGGTGTGTTTGGGTGGGCTTAGAGCAGCAGCTGTTGAAAGTGTCAGTGCATGAAATAACCTTGTCTTAGTGTTGAATTCGCTTTGCAGCAATCTCCAGAGTGATCTAAGGAAGTGTCTTTCTGTATATCTAGTGGGGTAATACAGCCTGGAACCAAACTGGCCCTAGACTCTCTTAGGTTCATCCACACATGAAATCCAGGAGTTGGACATGTCCAAACAGACTTCACTTTTGGATAAATCTGAAGCTCATGCTGCAGTGCACTTAGGTTTTATGGGTAAGTGAAATGTAGACTGACTACTCTGTTGTTCCACCATTCAGCTCTCCCAGTGGGCAAGGCATCTCGTTTATGTTGTTGCCTGCCATCAAATCAGTTCCTGACTCATGGTAACCATGCACAATGAAATGAAGCACTGCCCAATTGTATGCGTTCTCATGATTGGTTGCAGATTGGGCCGTTGTGATCCGTAGAGTTTTCATTGTCTAAATTTTTGGTGGTAGATTCCCTAGGCCTTTCTTACTAGTCCATTTTAGTATGGAAGCGCTGCTGAAACCCATTCAACATTGAAGCAATGTGCAAGCATAAGGTGCGTTGGTCAGGAATTCAACCCTGGTTTTCTACATGAGAGGTGAGAATTCTGCTCAACCACTACTGCCCCACCAAGGTGTCTGAAGTCTTGATTTTTAGTTCTGAACTCTGGGTGCTTTTCCACTCCCCAGGGTTTTTGCTCTCCTGGTTCCTCCTCCTCCTGCTCAGTGCTCAACCTTATCTTCTAGATGTTCTTCTTTCAGCTTGATCTAGGCCCACAGGTTTTATATGTATTTCTTAGAAGAAAGATGATAGGATGTTCTGGTGGAGCACATTAACCCACAGCACCACATAGAAAGGGGAAAGATGCCTTCATAGAGGTTTGCACTGAAGTTGAAATATTTAGAAACATGGTCAGCAAACTACAGCCTATGGGCCAAATCTGGACCTCTGTTTTTGTAAATAGTTTTATTGAAACACAACCACACCCTTTCATTTATGTATTGTTGATGACTGCTTCCATTCAGCAAAGTTGAATGTTTGCAACAGAGACCATATGGCCATAAAATGTTTGCTTTCTGGCTCTTTGTAGCAAACGAATGATAATCCATGCTTTAGAAGACAGTGAAGTCTTTCATGATGACAAGATTAATTACACGGGCATAACTCCTTCCTATTATTCTACAAAACCTGTCTCTTTGGTCACTTGAGTTGTCTTGCCCAAGGTACTCTTCCAGTACTTTGGCCCTGAGTGTCAGAATCTAGGACTATGAAAAGGTATGGGCAGTGAGTGGGCAAACTTGTCCTCTCACATCTATCATCTGGTGTTCTCTGTTCAATTGTTATAAGTTTTTAATGTGTACAGTTATAGTTTGGGCAAAAAGTACTAGATTGCCACCCAGATCACTTTAGAAAACAGATTTCATTTTGACAGACAACTCAGATTAACTGATGGTTGACTGAACTCTATGTTGGGAAGAATTATGACATCCCAAGGGAGTCCACAGATAGCATTGCCATGATTGATTAGTGATGTTTGTCAGGGTCTTTGCATAGAGAAAAAGTCTTCCATTTGTCTTAAGCTAACACTTTCTTTCCAAAGAAGTAGAAAGTTCTGGTGTTGTTATGTGCTGCCCAGTCAGTTCAGACTCACAGCAACCGTGTTTCTTAGTAGCTGCTGGTAGGTTTGAACTGTTAACCTTATGGTTCTTCTGGTCTTTTGGTGTAGTGCTGATCCTACAGTGTTATACCAGAAATCCAGTACAAAATTTAGAGGCAGGAACAACTGGTTCACTCCACCATGATCTAGCCTCTGCTCTTTGCTCTATTGCTCACAAGCAGAAGAACCATCATATTGGTATTCCATCTTGGAGCTGGAATTGAGTAGGCAGGTTACAGACTTATCAGTGTAGTAATTGAACAAAAATCATTTTGTGTTTACAGTCATATCTTCTGAGTCTTAGTTCACAGTATTAGACTTTTTTTTTTTCCTTTTTTTTTAACAGCAGGATACAGAGATGATTTCAGTCAAGGATTCCTCTGTGCTGGATCTGAAAGGTCTCAAAGACGGAAAGAAGCTCCCTGTGATCATAATGACAAGTCAGGGAAATCAGGGAAGGAGTTCTAAGTAAAATGGGGATGCTTTGAAGAAACTCAAGAAATGTGGACAGAGAAAGAATGGGGCCCGAATGGTGGAGAGGGGAGCCACTTGATTTTTAAAAAAATTTCCAGTAGTCTCTCCTTCCTGAGAGTGGGAGAAGGGAAAGGGGAGACAGACAGACATCCAAAATGTGTCTCTTCCGCTGGACTTCTGTTTAAAATAGGTTTCTCTCAGGGCTCCAAAGCCTCAAAACCCACAAGTGACATTTTTAGGATGGTGTTTTTTTTGTGTCTAGAGGCCTTTGATTATCTCACCATAATTAGTATGTTCATGGTGTTTCTCCCCCTGTTGACTGGATTTTAGTGCAGCAAAGTTTGAGTTGGTTTTGTTAGGAACGTCACTCTGGGATCATTGCATTCACATTGCTTCTAGTAATAAAAGAGTTTAAATTAAGCTTTAATGTATTTAAAGTTACTGATTTGAACCTCTATGGATCAGAAACATTCTGGACCAGTTGATAGAAAATTACAGGCCACTCATTTATTTTGAAGACTAAATGAGTGTTAGAGGTATGCTTAGAAAGGCTGCTGAATAAAAGCTCTGTGTGAGCTAATGGGTAGGGGGAGACAGTGGTTCTGGGTTGATACTCTATCATTGTTAGATTTTAACAACAGCAAAGAGAAGGAAGGAGATGTGTATTTCCCTTATTTAACCAAACTTTTCTAAACAAAGGGGAAACTTAGCTACATTAACAATAAATATTATCTGGAAGAAGTGATTATGGAGTAAGGAATTTATTTTTGTTGTTGCTGTTAAGTACCATATAGGGTTTCCAAGGAGCAGATGGTGGGTTTGAACTGGCAAACTTGAGTTTCACAGTCCAGTGCCCACTAAATATCATTTTTATGTTCCTAGTACACATTTGACTACATATGCGGAAAGAGCAATGGAAAAGCTTCATATCATCAATCAAAACAAGGCCAGCAGCAGACTGTGGAACAGACCATCAATTACTCATATACAAATTCAAACTGAAACTGAAGAAAATGAAAACAAGTCCACAAGAGCCAAAATATGACCTTGAATATATCCCACCTGAATTTAGAGATCATCTGAAGAACAGATTT
>NW_006408564.1:4489405-4494035 GCF_000296735.1 Chrysochloris asiatica | reverse complement strand
GACAGTGAGTAAGGAAGACCGTAGAAGAATTGATGCTTTGTGGTGGAGGAGAATATTGAAAGTGCCATGGGCTGCCTAAAGAACCGATAGATCCACTTTGTAAGAAGTGTAGCCATAGTGCTCCTTGGAGGCCAAGATGGCCAAATTTCATCTCTCATACTTCAGATATATTGTCAGGAGGGACCAATTGCTGCAGAAGGAAATCATGTATGGTAAGATGGAGGGACAGAGAAAGAGAGGAAGACCCCAACAAGATTGATTGGCCAAGTGGCAGCATTGATGGACTCAAGTGTAACAACGCTAGTGAGGTTGGCCCAGGATCGGGCAGTGTTTCGTTCTGCTGTGCATAAGGTCGCTATGAGTGGTATCGACAACATCTAACAACATCTAACATCTAACAGCATCTAACAACAACAACAGTCCACATTGCTCCTAGCAAACATGCTTCGCCAGTTTTAAGAGTTAGTCTTCTCCATAGGTGACTATGTTCTTATCTAATTTCCTCATATTATAAAAAAAAAGCTGGTAGAATAGAGGTAAAGTGTACCAGTTCTTTTTCATGTTTGCAACTAAAGATGAAGTAAAATGATATTTCTCAACTTTGGTTTTAATAATCTTAAGTGCATTTTCATTGAGTTCATTCGATGGCAGTATCTCATTTTTTCCCCCTTACCTTATTGAGTTTTGGCGATCCAGTTTGTGATGATAGAGAATGTTGTGGATTCCCAGCTGAGAAGCAATCCATAAACTTTGCAGTATTATGTAGAGCTGATGTATGTGGAGATACAGCCTTCAGAGGAATGAATATGGTTTTCAGTGAGAATCAAGAAGCATTTCTCAGAGCGAAAGGAGTCTCCCCCCACCCAACACATACCCACAGCAACACCAACTTAAGGAAGCTAGTGTTTATAAGAATTTAAAGGGTCATAACTATTCTGGGTGCAATTTTATTTAAATATTTTTATTTATGAAAATCAGCACGATTTCAAATTTATGTTGGTGGGTAATGAAGGTTCACATTGATTCAACTGAAGCCTGTAATCCCATTAGTTGAAGTAAACCTGAACTATACAGTTAATATACTTTGCTGGCCAGTTTCACAAACACATTTATTGTTAGTTTTAACTTTAGTACACAAATGGCAAATTATGGGAACCATTTGAGGTTGTACTCAGAGGGTTCTGCATTCCCAGAAAACCTTAGTGAGTTAAAGTTCCACCTCTGCTGTCAAACAGCCTGGCCTAGGATTGAAGTTCAGCTCCACCATGTAACAGCTGTTTGACCTTGGGCAAGTCATGTTACCTCTCTATTCTTCTGCTCTAGTGGTTGAATTAGGTTAATAAGGGTTTGGCACTATAGGATAAGCACTGGAATGTTATTCGCAAGGTGGTTCAAACTCACCAGCTGCTCCTCAGAAACCCTTTACAGGATTGCTATGAGTTGCAGCCCACTCAACTGCACTTTAACAACAAGAAGCAATAGAGTGTTCAGAAGGTCAAATGAAGTCCTGCAAGATGAAGATTTAGATAAGGCACTGCCTAGTACTGAGTGCACAATAAAGGTCAACAGCTGTGACCATCAGTCACATTATCATTAACCCCCTCATTTTCCTGATCAGTTCTGTACTAACACCTGTTCTTTATTTTTAATGTAATTTTACATAGGAATGTTACTTTACAATTATGTTAGAAGCAGATGACGAGGCACTAAAAGGTTAACATAGAACCCATGTTGGGGGATTGCCATCTTTAAAACAGAATTAAGCTTATTGTTGTAGTTGTTAAATGCCATAGAGTCAGTTCTGACTCATAGAGACCTGGTGTGGTACTATAGTTTTATCACTGAACTGCTAACCAAAAGGTTGGCAGTTCAAACCCACACAGGGTAACTATGAGTTGAACTGACTCTAGGGCACTTAATAGCAACAACAGGGTTTCCTACATTGTTCGTCTTTGCAGCAGCAGAAAGTCTTATCTTTCATACGTGAAATATGGTAGCAGTTTTCTCCAGGGAGAAATGCGGTTCTCAGTGAAGCCCTTCCCAAAGATTCCTGTTAAGTGTTTGGAGAGTTGGCAAACACCCTTTCTTTTAACATGGCATGTATGTCTATATGTATTGGTTCACCTATATCTTTTATTTAAGTAGCATTTGTTGATTATTGATAAAATACTTATTACCTACCTTTCCTTTGAAAAAACAACCATGAATTACTTCAAACATACTGGAAAATATAGAGAACAACCTAATGAAACACCCACACATAAATCTTTAATGTTTTTCTGTATATGTTTCAAACATTTTTCCTTTTCTGGCATTCTTCCTTTTTTATGCAGATCTGATTTTCTGACCTATATCATTTTCCTTCTCCCTGAAGAACTCCTTATAACATTTCTGGCAGAGCAGGTATGCTGGTAATAAATTCCCTGGACTTTTGTTTATCTGAGAAAGGCTTTATTTCTCCTTTACTTTTAAAGAATAATTCTCTGGATGTAGAATTTGAGGGGTTTTTTTCTTTCCATATTTTAAATATCTCACTGCATTCTCCTGTTTCTTGCTTGATTTCTAATGATACATCTGATATAATTTTTACTGTTCTTCTCCCATACTCACCCCCAACCCAGATTCCTCTGGTTACTTAAAAAATGTTTCTTTTTGTCTCCAGTGTTTTATAGTTTTAATAATTCATGTTTAGACATAGATTTGTAGGGTATATTTATGTTAAAATTTAGAGTACCAGTAAAATAATCTAATCTCCTTTGTTCTGTAGATCAGGAACCTGATCGTAATGTTTTTAATCATGTTTGGTGTTTTCTGTTCCATGATCTATGATTTGCTATCATTAATTTTGAAAACATAACACTTTTTAGAAAGAGAAAAAACATTATACCCCATTTTGATCCCATGTGCCTTCATTTTACCCAAAGGAAACCATACTCTGAAGCTAATAATGGATATTCTTCCACTAAGGTGCGCCTGACCCAAGCCATGATATTTTCAGTAACCTCATATGCATGCGAAAGCTGGACAGTGAATAAGGAAGACTGCAGAAGAATTGATGCTTTTGAGTTATGGTGTTGGAGGAGAATATTGAAAGTGCCATGGGATGTCAAAAGAACCAACAGATCTGTGTCGGACGAAGTGCAGCCAGAGTGCTCTTTGGAGGTTAGGATGGCCAAAATTCATCTCTCATACTTTGGACATATTGTCAGGAGGGACCAGTCATTGGAGAAGGATATCATGTTTGGTAGGGTAGAGGGTCAGAGAAAAAGATGAAGACCCCCCCAGTGTGATTGATGGGCAAAGTAGCAGCATCAATGGGCTCAAGCATGGCAACAATAATGAGGTTTGTCCAGGATCGGGTAGTGTTTCTTCGTTCTATTGTGCAAAAGGTCACTATGAGTAGGTACCAACTCGATGGTACCTAACAACAACAAATGTATTTATATATGTATGGATTCTTAAGCAGTGAGGACTATTTTTACTAGATATGTATGAATTCATAAAAACTATATAGTATTTGTATTTCCTTGAATGTAACATAAATGCTTTTATCCTTTCTACTTGGTTTGCTCTAGGTACATTGGCATATTCCCTATTCCTTCAAAATACTGGGAATCCTGCCACCTTGGAGCTTCTGCACTTGCAGTTTCTTTGCCTAAGATGCCCTTCACCCACCTAATATCCACATGACTAGTTCCTTACTCCCTGTGGCAATTGTTTAAATGGCTCTGTCTAAGGGCTTTACACTAGCAAAACAAAGTAAGCAAAGAGACATTGCCATTGAATTCCAACTCATCACTCATCGGGACCCTGTAGGACAGAGTAGACTTGCTGGGGGTAAGGTTTCCATGGCTGTAATCATACAGAAGTGTCCTGGCACATCTTTGTTCTGTGGAACGGCTGGTGAGTGCAAACCACTGACCTTTTGATTACTTGCCAGGTGTTTAACCACTGTGGCCATCTAATGTTGTTAATCCCTTTACTTTTTTTGTTGTTTTTTTTTGTGTGGTTCACATAAAAAAAAATACTTTATTTATTTTTTTTCTCTTTAAGTTTTTATTGTGGAGTGACTGAGTGAACGTTTACAGGGCAGATCATCAGTTTCACATTCAACAAATTATACAACTTGTTGCATCACAATGATGATAGTCCCTTCCATGTACCATCAGTTACCAGTATTTCTCTCTATTAAAAAAAAAAAAAAGAAAATACTCAGGCACATATAATAATTTACACCACCAAAGGGCACATTCTGCAACTATGCCTCATGGCCACTATCTCTTAGTCCCTCTCTTCCCATGAATCTAGAGTCCTCAGCTGCTTTCCCTCTCCATGTCCCCATTTCTGCCTCCATCTCTGGTGTCGCTGCCTCTCTGGATAAGGTCCCGCATTCCATTTGTGCTCTTCTCCCTTGGTGGTCCTAGGGTCCTCTGTTTCTGGACTGTAAGATTAGCTACTCTCCACTTTTGTTACAAAATTTCTACCTTTACAATTATGAGCCTCAATTAGTCATGACAACAATTACTGTTGAATCCTATCCCCATCTCTTTTAACCATTTCCATCTAGACAAGATGAAAACTATTCAGTGGGGACTGTTTCTTCCCCAAAACACTCTCTCTCTTTTTTTTT
>NW_006408564.1:4486828-4488205 GCF_000296735.1 Chrysochloris asiatica | reverse complement strand
CATTTGACTGTGTAGATCATAACACACTGTGGATAAAATAGCAAAGAATGGATGTCAAGATCACTTAAATGTGCTCATGAGGAACATGTACATAGACGAAGAGGCAGTCATTAGAACAGAACTAGGGGAAGCTAAGTGGATTAAAGTCAGGAAAGGTATGAACTAGCATTGTATCCTTTTACCACAGTTAGTCAGTCTATATGCTGAGCAAAGAATCTAAGAGGCTGAACTTGGCATCGGATGAGGAAGACTCATTAGCAATGTGCAATGTGCAGATGTTACAGCCTTGCTTGCTGGAAACAAAGAGGCCTTAAAAATGCCGACTGATGAAAAACAAAGACTAAAGTCCAGTGTGGATTGCAATTCAATGTAAAGAAAACAAAGATCCTTACCACTGGACTAATATATAACATCATGCTAAATGAAGACGAGATTCAAATTGTCACAGACTTCAGTTTGCTTGGGTCCACAATCAACACTCATGGAAACAACAGTCATAAAATCAAATGACTATTGCATTTGGCAAATCTGCTGCATAAGACCTCTTTAAAGTGCTCAGGAGCAAAGATGTTAGTTTGAAGACTAAGGTGCACCTGACCCAAGACCTGGTATTTTCCTTAGCCTCATATACATGTGACAATTGGACAATGAATAAGGAAAACTGTAGAAAAATTGATGCATTTGAATTTATGGTGTTGGAGAAGAGTATTGAAAGTAACATGGACTGATAGAAGAACCAACGATTCTATCTTGGATGAAGTACAGTCAGAATGTCCCTTAGAAGTGAGGATGGTGAGACTTTGTCTCTCTTACTTTGAATATATTATCAGAAGGGACCAGTCCCTAGAGAAGGACTTTGTGATTGGTAAAGTGAAGGATCAGTTAGAAGAAGGAAGATCTCCAGTGAGATGGAGTGACACAGTGCTAACAACCATGGTCTCAAACATAATAACAATTGTGAGAACGATGCAGGACCAGGCAGTGTTTTGTTATTTATTAGGTTGGATCTGAATTGAGGGCACTTAACAACAATAACAGTGGGTCCACAGTGACCTCATTCATGTGTTTGAATTTGGGGTTGACTGTAGACTAGGGTAGCTCAGATATTCTTTGTATGATCTCTCATGATCAAATAAGGTAGAGTGACTTCCTCATAGTATGACATTCTTGAGGCAACATTTTAAGCAGAAGCTACAAGGTCTTTTAAAGAGTAGGCTGTGGAACTCACACTGCACAGCTACTGTCACATTCAGTTAGTGAAAGCAAGCCACAAATCAAATTCAAATTCATGGGATCACAGAAGTGTAAAATACTAGACCATGGTTTTCTAATCACATTGGGTCACAGGTCTCATGCTTCTCCAACTATGCTGTTGTT
>NW_006408564.1:4484180-4485543 GCF_000296735.1 Chrysochloris asiatica | reverse complement strand
ATGATTTCTTTCTAAAACTGTTTTTGCCTGTTTGTACTCTAACTCACACCAACCACATGTTGAAAGGAAATATCTTTGGAGTACTAGCGCAGTTCATAGGTGCTAGAATTATTGTCATTACCACCAAGACATGTTTGCCTCATAGTGATCCTATGTGACAGAATGGAACTGTTCCCATAGGGTTTTCCTGGCTACAATCTTCACAGAAACAGATCGTCAGAGTTTGCTTCCACATAGCCTCTGGATGGTTCAGAACAGCCAGTATTCCAGTTAGCTGCTGAGTGCTGAGCCATTTGCACTACTAGGGTTCCGAGACCACTGAAAACTTATTTTTTCTTTAGTTAGTAAACCAAGCTGATGTCTTTACTATGTATTTCGTGAAAACTGATTACTTTTCCTCTGGGCCATGTAGATTACATTTTCCAGACTCCGTTATAGCTACTAGTGGACATATTATTGTGTGTTTATTAATGGAGATGATTTTTACCATTTTCGGGCCTGGCATATAAGTAAGTGTGGTGTGAACCACTCTCTTGGCATGACATAGAAGATCCGTTATGGGACTCTGAAGTTCCAGAATAAAGGAGGTGGAGTTATAAGTCACATGTCACACTCAGTTTCTATGAAGAGTTACAGCATTGGAAACCCTATGGGACATTTCTGCTCTGTCCTCAAAACATCATTATGAGTCAAACTTGACTCGATGATGGTGGTTTGTTTTATTTATTTATTTATTTATTTATTTTGAATGGAGTCATAGAGACATTTCCCCAGTATTCTGAACTCATAGATTACTCCTGTTTCTGTTAAATGCCGTTGAGGAGGTTGTGACTCACAGCAACCCTGTATAGGATTTCCTAGGAGCAGCTCATGGCTTTGAACCACCAACCTTGCAATTCAAATCAACCTTATGGTCCAGTGTTTTATCCTGAAACACCACACAAGAACTCCTAGCAGTGTAAAAAACTCACCTGTAACAACACCATTCTAATAGTCTATCAGCAGGCCAATAGAAGTTTGGAAACCTTATATTTTTTTTTGTAAAATGAACCCCAAATCCACTGGTATTCTAAGAATTTTATGAGAATAAATTGTGTGCTTTCTGAAGTTACACTTATTCTCCTAAGCTCCTGGGACCTGTATACTAACCACACTGTTGCTGTAGTGAGCTGATGAGTCTGCAGTGGTTGAGGACTGGTTTAGTGTTTGCCACTGCTGAAAGAATCTCCTGGTTTTATCTCATGGTGGAATTCATGCTCTGCAACTTTATGTCAGTGGGGTGTCTGTGGATTTGGACTTCCTACAAATACTATGGATATGTGTGTCTTATTTAGAAGACATGTCTTACTAGGAAGGCTGTTTT
>NW_006408564.1:4468720-4469658 GCF_000296735.1 Chrysochloris asiatica | reverse complement strand
CATTCTTCTGAATTCCTTCCAGGCAAATACAAAACCTGCTCTTCCTCTTCTGGGGAGCCTTTGTCCATCTTCAGCTCATTTGTCTCAATTACTCTTTTTTTTTTTGGACATGTTTTGAGATCTTTTGTTGTGTTTTGTTTTCATTTCCAGTAGTTATGTGGCTTTTTAAATGCTTAAATGGATGCTTGTTGTTGTGTTATTAAGCTTACTGGGTGTCTCCTGGTTGATATGATCAGGAGATAGGCTTCCCTTTTTGCATATAATGCAGCTGTTATTGGCTCTTGTCTCAATGGTGGAATATTATGGGGTATGCTCGTAGCTTGGCTATATGGCCATGATTGCTCTCTCTTCTTGGATAATGTAGGAAGAAAATCTCCCACCTCCAGGAAAAATGTGTGATCAAAAGGACTAAAAACAGAAGAAATATAAAAGCAGAGACAAAAACCACCACTTTGAAACAAAAATAAATCTGTGGCCGACTGTCCAGTCGCCTTGTTACAAATCCAGTGTGTGCACACTGTAGAAGCCTCCAGAAGTGGTTCACTCAGGCCTCTCCTTTAGTCACCACTGTAAAGGTGCAAAGATAGATATTGAGAAGTTAATAGGAGAAAGATTGTCTATTGTTTTTGTCTCTGAAGGTCAGTTAGGTATATGCGTGTGCACAGCGTAATTCTTGAGATAGTTGCATCTTTTTATGTTGGGGTTTTACAGACTGTTTATATGGTTTGTCTGTCAAGCCTGATGGGCCTGCTTTTTTCTTGCTAGATAGGCCGGAGTAAAGGGTCCTGTACAAGTTAATTTTAGGGTTGCGACCCTGAGGTTGATGTCATAAGCAGCTGCCAAGCTCTTTCTCTCTGTGTCATGGAAAAACTGTGGGCTCAGCACTGGACTTTGTTTTGGGGCGAGAGTGTACCCACCCGCCTGAAGGCATCTGGCCT
>NW_006408564.1:4454901-4467475 GCF_000296735.1 Chrysochloris asiatica | reverse complement strand
TTTTTTTTTTTTTTTTATGTCCTACATATGTGGCTCTATTGAATAAACATTGGACTATGAACCACAGACAGTCGTAGCCCACCACTGTTCCTTGGGAGAAAGATGAAGCTTTCTGCTCTCACAAAGATTTACAGCCTCAACAACACCTAACAACACACATCTGCAAAACATTTTTGATGCACTTCATTCAGACTTTTTTGTTTTGTTTACATTCAAGCTATAATTTCTGTCTATCATTGGGAATGCCTTGGGTAAATAGAATTAGCAACGTCTTTAACTTTGTTGGCACAGCAGTGATCTTTGTAATCTCACTGTGTTTTTAAAATACTAAAATAATCGTCATGAAAAAGAGCACAGTTCATAACTTGATATAGATATAACAAGTTCATAACTTGATATAGTTTTAACCAAAGTGTAAATTATTGGTGTCCTAATAAATGCCCATCTTAAGACTCAATCAGGGACACATTGAAATTGAGCTTTTCAATCATGGGTAGATTTAACTAGAGTGTATGTTAAATATGGAGCAGTAGTACAGATTTTATTAAAAGAGTGGATCTGAAAGCCAAATTTTACTTATATGTTTTTAAAATTTTGGTTTTATTTTATTTCGTTTTCACATCCATTTTCTAAAATGCATTATCAACCATAGTACAGGACTTCAGGAATGGTTATCACAAAGAATGAAGCACATCAAGGAAGCAAGCATGTATTTGGTTCTTCTCTGTCCATTTTCTAATAGTTATAAGATATCTTTCAGTCAGTTTCACCTCATAGCGACTGTATGTGTGATAGAGAGAAACTGCCCCGTCCTATATCATCCCCACAATCATGGCTATGTCTGAGCTCATTGTTTCAGCCACTGGGTCAGTCCATCTTATTAAGGTGCTTTCTCTTTTTCACTGACCCTCTATTTTACCAAGCATGATATCCTTTTCAAGGGACTGGTTCCTCCTGATAGTATGTCCAAAATACATGAGATGAAGTCTTGGCTTCTAAGGAGCATTCTAGTTGTACTTCTTCCAACACAAATATATTTGTTCTTCTGGCAGTCAATACACTATTTAATATTTTTCACCAACACCATAAATCAAAGGCAGCAATTCTTTTCAGTCTCATATGTTTGTTTTGCAGATTTTATATGCATATGAAGTGATTGAAAATGCCATGCCTTGGGTCTGGCACACCTTATTCTTCAAAGAGACATCTTTCTTTTTCAACACTTCAAAGAAATCTTTTGTATCTGATTTGCATAAGGACATAACATTGTTTTTTTTTTTTTTTTTTTGCTTCCCCATTGTTTGTAGATCCAAATAAAATGAAATCTTTGACATGTCCGTCTTTTCTCTGTTTATCATTGTGGCCCAATTGTAAGGATTTTTTGTTTTCTTTATGTTGAGGTGTAATCCATATTGTAGTCTTTGATCTTCAAGTCTTCTTTCAGCAAGGAAGGTTGTATCATCTTGTCATCTGCATATCGTAGAATGTTAATGAATCTTCCTTCAATTCTGATGCTATGTTTTTCTTCATATAGTCCAGCTTCTCAGATTTTTTGCACAACATACAGAATGAATAAATATGGTGTAAGAATATAACCCTGATGCATACCTTCCCTGCTTTAAAACCAGTGTTCCATTGTTCTGTGTAAATGACTGCTTCTTGGTCTATGTACAGTTCATAACATGAACACAAATAAATGTTATGAAATTTCCATTCTTCACAAATTTTCCCATAATTTCTTATGATTGACAGTAGAATGCCTTTGAATAGTCAATGAACAACAAGAAAATATCTTTCTGGTATTCTTTTCTTTCAACTAAGATCCATCTGATATTGCTGTGATATCCCTTGTTCCATCCTCTTCTGAACTCATCTTGAATTTCTGGGAGTTCCCTTTCAATGTACTGTTTCAACAATTTTAAACTTACCTTTTAACAAATTGTTACTTACATGCGATAGTCATAATATTGTTTAATAATTACTATATTCTTTTGGACCACCTTTATTTGGAATGGACATGAATATGTATCTCTTCCAGTTTCTTAGCCAGGTATCTGTCTTCCAAATTTCTTGGCATAGATGAGTGAGCACTCCCAATGTTGCACCAGTTCATTGAAACACTCAGTTTGTATTCCATCAATTCCTGGAGCTTTGTATTTTGCCAGTGCCTTTAGTATAGTATGGACGTCTTCCATCAGAATTATCCGTTCTTGATCATTTGCTACCTCTTGAAATGGTTGAACACTGACAGATGCTTTTTTGGTTAAGTGGCTCTGTATATTCCTTCTCTCTCTCTCTCTCTCTCTTTCTCTCTCTCTCTCTCTCTCTCTTTTTTTTTTTTGTACCAATAGAATCCTTCAGTAGTTCTACTCAACTCTTGAATTTTTTTCTTCAGTTACTTCAATTTGAAAGATGCCAAGTGTGATCTTCCCTATTGGTTGTCTAACTCCGTGTCTTTACACATTTCAATATGACACTATGCTTTGTCTTCTCCAACAGCCCTTTAAAATCTCTTTAACTCTCCTCTTTCACTTCAGCTTATTTATATACTAGAGCAAGTTTTAAAGTTTCTTCTGATTTCCATTTTGTCTTTTCTATATTTTTAATGATCCTTTCTGTTTCTTCATGTATGATGTCCTTGATGTCTGGCATAGACTGGGTTCTCTTGAGGAGTGAAACCATTGAAACATGTATGTATATATGAGTGTAAATCTGAAATTATACACACTCCAGTTATACTAAAACACCTATCCACATCCACAGCTGATGACAACATTGAGTGTGCATGTGAAATGATTCTGTTGAATAGATGAGTGACAGTGTATTGATTTGCAGATCATCCATGGCTTTGCCTCTGAAATAAACCATACCAGACATGAGTTTCAAAAAGTTTCTGTGAGATGAGTACTGAAACAACTCACGGAAGAGCATACACAGAAGTGTTTGGACATCTGAAAATAAAATTTGGACTGATACTTCAAGGAAGGTAAAAGTTTCTTTAAAAAAAAAGTGTTACTGGTGATGAGACATAGCTTCCTGACTATGAGTCTGAGAGTAAATGGCAGAGTATGGAATGGAAACATCCTCAATTGCCAACCAAGAAAAACTTCAAAACTCAGCCATCAGCTGAAAAATTGATGCTTACAGTTTTCTGGGATTCTCAGAGGCCAGTACTGGAACACTGTCAGGAAAAATCAACAACCAACAGTGCTTCTTACAGTGAGATTCTTAATGAAGAGCAAGAACTGAAGCCTAAACTTCAGATTAAATGAAGAGGACTGCTTTTCAAGGTCATTGAATGATATGATAATGAATTATAATGCACGTCCACACACCTCTTTCCACACTACTAACACTCTGCTGAAACTCTGTTTGAGGTGTTAAACCATCCTCCCTATAATCTTGATCTTACTCCACTGGAATTGGACTTGTTTGGTCCCTTGGAAGCAACTGTTTGAAGACAAACATTTACCTCTGATGAAAAAGTGAAGACAGTGGTGTATTTCTGGATCACAGCTCAGCCTAAAACATTTTTTCATAAGCATGTTGACAGGTGGACAAAGTGTATTGGAAAGCAAGGAAATTATGTAAAAAACTGATGTATTTGTCATTTCTAAAACTTGATTAAAATAAATTTCTACAGCCAGAGTGCCGGTAATTTTTGACTCACCCTGGTATATATGTTTGACAGGATATTTGTACATGGGTATTTACCTCTGCTATAAGTATATTCATGAATGCAGTGCAGTTTATAGGCTACAAAGTTATGGACGCTTCTTAGAACCAAATACCTTGAAAGAATGAGCCACTGGGTCAGAGACTCAGGACCATGGTTTGGGGGGACACCAAGTTCAGTTGACATAAAATGACCCACAAAGACAGTGCTCTATATCTTACTTTGGTGTGTAGTGACTGGGGCTTTAAAAGCTTTGAGTTGCCAGTTAATATGTAACTATTGTTTTCTGTCTATTTGGAGGAAAAGAAAAGTGATGAAAATCAAAGACACATAGAACAGAAACAGTCCATTAGACTAATAGACCACTTGAACATCAGTGTCCATGATTCTGAGACCAGAAGAACTAGATGGTGCCTGGCTACTACTACCAAGTGCTCTGAAAGGGATCATATTAGAAGGTATTGAATAAAACAGGAGAGCATGTGATACAAAATTCAAAATCATAGAAAATACAGGCTTACTGGTCATATAGAAACTGGTGGAATCCCTGAGACTATGTACCTTAGTCACCCTTAACCATGCACTCACCACCATGGTTCCATTTTCAACCAAACAATAGGCAGGTCTTTAAGGAGAACAATAATGCTAAGGAGACACCCACCTTAAAGTTATCATCCATTTGAGATCAAAAGAGCAGCATTTTTCCAAGGACAAATTTCAGAAGTGTTAGGAAAGGAGGAACAGAAGCAGGAGGTACAGAAAGGTGGAGGGATACGTGATGTTACATTGTAGGGATTGAAATCAATGGCATTCATCAAGATGTGTAAGAGTCATTTGAATGGAAAGCTGATCTGCACCGTAAACCTTCACCCAATTTACAATAAGAAGTTTGTTTGTTTGTTTGTTTATTAAAGAGTGTTAGCTGTTGATTAACTTCCACTTGTATTTCAGGATACCTTTTCATGCTACATCTTCTCTCACTTTTGGAAACATTTGATCAAGATGAATGTTCATTGTCTTGCTCCCTGCCTTCAAGCTTCATTGTTCTATGTCCTCTTAATAACCACCACAACAAAAAACACATTCTTTGTTGCAGCATGTAGAAGCAAGGCCATATTATTGAGTTCAAGATATGGAAAGGAGTTTGGAAAGTCTAGACTCGACCTACAAAGGACCTTTTGAATTTCTGCCATGAAGAGAGATATTCATAGAAAGAGGATACAGTAGTTAAGTTTTTTTTTTTGTGTTTTTTTTTTTTTTTAAACCGAAAATGGCCTATTATTAATAGAGTAATGGACTTAGGATCATTTAAAAGACTAGAGATTCAAGCTTTTCTGATCACTGTCTTCTCTGCCTTTAGATGATTGTGTGGGAAGGTGGCATTGTGGGTATGAACAAGGGGAGGAAGTTGAGGGAGTTCAACAGATGGTACATGTAGTTAAGAACCTGTGTCTCCATGTTTTTTCTAAGGCAGTATCTTTCCCATAAAGCAAAATTCTCCCCTTGGGGAAGATTGCTTTCCAATTATTCATTTTCTTTCTTTTTATATTTTCATACAACATTTTTCTCCCCTCTTACAGAAGAAAAATGTAAGTTATAGAAATTATCAGGTGGAAATACAGAGAAACACAAAATTAGAAAATCAAAGCTGTCCTCTCAGTCCAGATTTTTAGTGTTTATGGAGACCAATTTCTTGGTGTGGATTCAAAACATTAAAGATGCTTATTCCTTTTGATCCAAAAGTGTGTTTCCGCAAATTTGTCTTTGGTAATATGTAAATCATAAGCAGAGATAATGTTTTTTGCTCTGTGATTTTTATAATTTGAAAGCATGGAAATAATGTCAAGATCCACCAGGAAGGAGTTTATTATAGATTACAGTGTGACCATTAAAGAATGAATTAGATTGGCATGTGTTTTCATGAGAAACCTCCATGCATTTTGTTATTTTAAGAGACAGGCCAGAAACACAGTATGTGTAGCATCACTGACTTATGTTAAAAAGCAGGCAGACAGGGGAGTCCTGGTGTGGTTCTATGGGTTAATGCACAATACACCAGACTAAAAATCTGTTTGAAGGTCAGCAGTTCAAGCTTACCAGTTTCTCCTCGGAAACCCTTTGCAGGGTCACTGTGGGTCAGAACTGACTTGATGGCACACACCAACAATAAGAGGTGGAAAATGTTTGGAAGGCCATAAAAAAATCAGTAGATAGGGATCCTGAGATTTTATGGGGTTTTTCCCCCCTCTCTCCCTCAAACTTACATATTTTCAGAATTAAAAATATGAATACAAGTATTACTTGTATAATAATGGTAAGACACTGTATACCAATATTATGTGATTGTTGTTGTTGTTGTGTGCCATCGAGTCGGTTCCGACCCATAGCGACCCTGTATAGGGTTTCCGAGGGTGTAAATCTTTACGGGAGTAGAAAGCCTCATCTTTCTCCCGCGGAGCAGCTGGTAGTTTCGAACCGCTGACCTTAAGGTTCGCAGCCCGATTCGTAACCACTACGCTACCAGAGCTCCTTCTTTGATTAGATCCTGAGAAATAGAAGGAAAAAGGCTAAATCCATAATCAAAGGAAACCATTCATAATTATTTGGCATATTTTCTTCTAAATAACTAGCCTTCTGAACCAACTTGATGGCATTTAACAACAATAACAACAACAAACCTTCTGTGTTTGTCTTGGTATGGCACTGCACTATAAGCAGTAGTCCACAAGATCAGTTTGAACCACAAAGTTGATGGATCAAACTCACCCACCAGCCACTCCTCAGAAACCCTATACAGACAGGGTCTCTGTGAGTCAGGACTGACTCAATGGCACTTAACAACAACAGCCTTCTATGAATTTATGGACCAGAGCTACTGATCTTGTTTATAGCCTTCCAAACATTTTCTTCCTATGCCTATTCTCTCCACCTATGTGGAACACACACACATAAGTGAAAATAATAGGCATTTTAGATTTGTGTATATACACACACATACATAGAAGATTGTTGTTGTTGTTTTTAAGTGCCGTCAAGTCAATTCCAACTCATAGCAGCTCTGTATGGGGTTTCCAAGGAGGGGCTGGTCAGTTTTGAACTACTGACCTTGTGGTTCAAACCAACATTATGGTTGACTGCTTATCTTACAGTGCCACATCAGGACTCCTATATACGCATATGGGAGTCCTGGTGTGTTGCTGTGGGTTAATGCACTGGACTGCAAGGTCGATTTGAGCTACAGGTCAACTGTTCAAATTTACCAACTGCTCCTCGGAAACCCTATGGAGGGTCGCTATGAGTCAGAGCCAACACGACAGCATTTAACAGCAACATATATACATACATATGTAGTATTTCATTGAGGCGATCTTGACTCTTAGTGAGTCCAAAAATATATAGTATTTTCATGTATAACACACCCATGTAAATAATGCATGTGCATATAACACACATAGCACGAATAGGAAATTAATTCAAAAGGGGGTTGCATGGTTTGCAAAAAAACCACATAATGTATACATTGCATAAAACCACATTCATACACACACAGTAGGATAGTATTAAAGCTAAGTAATTTGTTTTTCTGTTTGGATTTGTATCCATTTTTTCTTTCTTAATTCCTAATTATTTCCTTGTATTAATATCATGGAATAACTGATACTCTGCCCCTATAAAACAATGCATTGATTTCATATATGCTGGTTCCCATTATCCTTCTACGTCTTCAAATAACATGGCAGGTCTGAAATATCCGAGCTCCTGAATAGATCCTCTGAACTTTCTTCTCTTTCTGCTCACCTACTGGTGCGGTCACTTGTCAATATACATCACACACTGAACTAGCCTTGGTCTACTGACTCTGGTTTAAGGTAGCTTCTAACAAACGCTATCTGATTAGTTCCTAACTCCACCCATAAAGAACATTCAACAGCTTTCTAGATGGGCTGGTTCCTCCAGTGGGTTTCTCCAGTGTGTGAGTCCCTTTGGTTTCCTTAGCTTTCTGTGTGTACTTTTACATCCTGTGCTCTTGCTGGTAGAAGGGCCTTTCTTTCTTCCATCTGTGGTCTGTATACAGCATTTGAAATCAAATTGCTGCTTTGACCTTCAAATCTGAAAGGAAACAAAGGAGACGATTCAACTAGAATAACCTGAACACTTTGGTTGTATCTACATAAATGTGGCCTTATGACTTAGGATATTTTCTACCCTCAATCCCTTGTGGTGATTCTGTTTTGCAAAGACGTTAGCAAAGAAATTCCCCTCTTTAAAGAAAAGGAATTTAAGTGTCCTAAAAAATTTTCCTCCTACATATGGGAACCTGAAATCTCATTCATGCTCTGTGAAATTGGAGAAATTGGATATTTTGGAATGGAAATTGGTGGTCCTCCAAGCAATATGGGATCTAAAAGTGTTAAATCCTTTCATAAATAAACCTTGATTCAGACTGGAATGTCTTGGCTTGATCTTAAAGGTGATATTATGGGAGACATATACCCGTTGACTGGCCTTAAAGATAATTATCTGCACATTCCAGTCTTAGTCTGCCATCAGCCGGGCCTGGTTTGTGATGAAGTCAACACTCTTACTCTTACCAGAGTATTACATTTAGATGGGCCCCCAACCCAAGGGTTCTTTTGAGCCACTCTCTGCTTGTAGGTTATGAAAGCAAAAAAATCTCATAATAGTTTCAAACCATCTTTTTCAAACATTCTAGATTTTCATGTTATACGCGTCTCGGCAATTTGCGTTTATTTTTAATTGGACCATGTCCAGCTCTCTTGGGGTTGTGAGATCAATATCTGTGATTTACTCTCCTGAATTTGTTAATAGTTTTACTTGGGACCCGTTCAGTTGTGTGTTGGACTCCAAATATATCATCAAGGCACATGTAAGTAGTTGTGATCAGAATCACGTGGGTGATTTTCTTGGGCAGGAGGAAGCAAGAGAGGGAGAGAGTTAAGACCAAGTTCTTTGCTAGTTTGTGAGCACCTTGAAAGCAGGGATTGACTCCCTCATACCTGGTGAAGTACCACAGTAAGTATTATTGAATTAATGAGTCAATTTATAGAGCTTAAAATGTGCTATCCTTAAAGAGCACAAAGCTAAGTAATTTTGTGATTATTACAGCCTGAATTTGGTCAGGAGGCCTGGGTTTAAATTTTAGCTCTGCCACTATCAACTTACTTACCCTTTTTGTCTCCCAAGTGTCCCATCTATAAAATGGGAATGATGACTCAAACAGGTCTTGTGAGAAATAAATGTGATTGTTATTGTTGCGGCTGGTGGGATTGAACCGCTGACCTTGCATTTCAAACTAACTCTGTAATCCACTGCATTATCCTGCAGTGGCACACCAGGACTCCAAAAGTAGGATTATGAACATTTGTTACCACTTAAATGGTTTAGATCAATGAATATGCCAATAAGGTTCATTAGTATTAATACTTGGGAGTCCTGGTGTGTCACTGTTGGTTAATGCACTGGACTGCAAGAACGGTTTGAACCACAAGGTTGGCAGTTCGAGCTCACCAGCTGCTCCTCAGAAACCCTATACAAGGTCGCTATGGGTTAGAACTGACTCGATGACACTTAGCAACAACAGCAGTATTACTACTTTTCAGTTCATTTGTTTTTGGGTGTTGATACTGGTGGTGGTGGTTTACTGTGGAGTCGGTTCCCATTCATAGAAACCCTGTATAGGGTTTCTGAGTCTGTACATTTTTATGGAAGCAGAAAGCCTTATCTTTCTCCCATGGAACGGATGGTAGTTTCAAACTACTGACTTTTTGAGGTTAGCAGCCTGACTTGTAATCGCTACACTATCAGAGTTCCTCCAATGCAGAGTGGGAAACCAAATATCAGGTACTTTGGGAATCCCTTTCTCTTTTTCATGCATATTCACCTAGAATGCTTGAGGCAAATTCTCTTGTGTTTGGTTCAGAGTGGCTACCCTTGAGATACTCTCAGTTCATTCCCAAATGTAACTACCAGCACACTCCCTCCTCATGGGTCCTGGACCATTATCCTTAGCCTGCAATCTCAGGTTCTTGACTCCTCTATCTAGGGAGCTGTTTAGGGTAGGATGCAGAACTCTGCCACTCTTTTAACTACCTCAGTCAGGAAGAATCCTCAGTCAGGAAGAATCCAAATCTCTCTAGGTCCAGCCACTGCTCACTTGTTTAAAAGAAAAGCTGTCTTCTTCTCTGGCAGTTAGATTCCCTCAACCAAGAACTCAAGTTTTAGAAACCAAAGACTTTTACTCTCCTCTATGTCAAGAGAAATGCAAGACCCCTAGGGCCCAAGCACTTGATCACCCTCTGGAATAGAAGAGGGAATCATACCTTTTAGTCTGTCTTCATTGCACAAGACCAAGGGATATTCGTACTTGGATTAGCTCGATATAGATTGTAGACACTATTGTGAGTATCTCATTCTAGGTACTAGATTAAAACCAGGGTATCAAGATGACAAGGCAAGGTCTGTGCCCTTACAGCTGGGGTATAAGTAGGGCTGTACTTGTCCTTTTCCTCCCTGCCAGAAGGAGTGGAACTTCCAGGATTCTAATGCCAGTGATTTGGCTGGATCATCATCACATTTGGCCTGCTCTTCTGATCAGCTATGGGATTTTTGTATAAATGGTTACCCAGTCACTTCTCTAAATTGAAAGATCACCATCTCCCTGCTTGGAAAACACATCCCCTGCGAGACCATGTTCTTCCTTTCACAAATTGATGAAGGTCTCTACCTAATTACATCTGTGTTTGAATGTTGTTTTAAAACAGGACAGCATCGTGTGACCAAGTAGCTCTCAAATTTGAACATGCATCAGAATCAGAAGGGTCGTTAAAACTCACATTGCTAGACAGCTCTCCAGAATTTCTGATCCATTAGATGGAGGTTGGGGAGGGACGGCAGAGAATATACATTGCTCACAAGTTCCCAGGTAGTGTTGCTGCTGGTAGGTGGAGGACTCCGTCTTGACAACTGCTGGTATAAGCTTCAGACATTATTATTGCTTTTGTCCTTGTGTGGCACTGTGGGTTAATACACTGGACTGCAAAGTTGGTTTGAAACGTAAGGTCAGAAGGTTAAGCTCACCAGCTGCTCCTTGGAATCCCTACACAGGGTCACTATGGGTCGGAACTGACTCAACGGCACTTAACAACAACAACAATCATGAATGAGGTGAATATTAGTTGTGTGTAGGTCATTTGTCAGGCCACAGACTAGACATTATGGATATCAAGATGAATAAGTTAGACTGGAAACTAAGAACTGAGTAAGGTAAATAGGAAGAATATAAAGAAACTATTCAGTTCAGTTCTTCAATTGTGATTAATATAATTAAGTAAACAGAATTTGGTGCTGAGATAAGGAATGCCCTTAACAGGTGGGAAGCAAGGAGTGACTTTATCCCAGGGACACCCAGAAGGGCTTTTGGAGGTGGCACATTAATGCTGAGAGCTGCCCAATAGAAAGATGCTGTTATTTGAAGAGTTTGGGAGAGGTGGGTTGATGGAAGAGAAAGAACAGATTCTACAAGACTCAGGGTGGGGAGTCATTTTGAAGTGGAGGGTTGAGCAAGGGTCAAGGTGACTTGAGTTACAGTAGAAGAGTTCGAGAGAGCCCTTGTTAGACACTGGAAAGAGTTGAAGTGTATTTGTAAGGCAATTGAAATGATGCAGCCTATTTTAAAGTATTTTTTCATTTAGGAAGTCATTACCTATAGATGTGAAAATTTTTCAGTCTGTTCAGTTATAGGGATTTGGCTTCCTCCACTCATAGTATAATAAGTGGAAACAGTAACTTACCCTCCGTGTTATAGTTGAGGGTAAGGCTACTGGCACAAAGTCAGAAGGCACAGGAGAGACACTGTGTGAATACACACAGCAGACACACATCAACACACCATATAACTCTAAACTAGGAGTTCCACACATTAAACATTAGAATGTGCAGCGTACACCACACAAGTTGTTGTTAAGTGCCTTGGAGTAGATTCTGAAGCCATAGCAACCTTGTACAGGGTTTCCAAGGAACAACTGGCAGGTTTGAACCAGCAACCTGTGATACACATCTAATGCTGATCCTACAGTGCACACTCCAAAGTTTGTGCTCGACACGTATAGAGCAGAAATGCTAGGTTTTGTCCTTTTTTCACATCTGAAAACTGGAGCCGCTTTTGCTATACTAGAGAAGTTGCATCGAGGTAGAAAATGCTCTTCCTGTGCTGACTGTTGCCTTTTAAAAGGTCAGCTATGTTGCCAAACTCTGTAGGTTAAATCTTAGTAGGAAGGACTGTAAACAAAGGCAGAGTCACAGATGAAAACAAGTACATGCATTATGAACTATCAGGTTTGTCTTTCTCTCTAAATGGAAGCAGAAGAGGCTACCAGGCCAGCTATCTCAGTCCACACCTTGGTGGCCACGGGGTGTTGAGACATATGGGTATCCAGGGCAGAAATGTGTTACTCCCCCCACACCACCGCCGGCGTCATCTTTCTTCACTGTAGTCAAGCAGAATGAGTTATGTTTTATTAAAATCACCCAGCTGAAAACATGCATGTGATGGTTTCTACAGCTTTGGGAAGGTGCTTGGGTCTGCTAGAGTTGTAAAAGGGAGCTTTCTGGACATCAGCTTTGTAGCGAAAAGGGGTCGAATGAGGTTGGCAAGAGAAGAAACAATTCCCATGTAATAAAAATAGGATTGTTCCGAGTTGAGATGAGAACTTTCTGACTGTTCGGTATTCAGATGAAATTTAGTTTGGAAGTCACATCAGCAAATATTAGATTTCTTCAGGGCCTCAGCTGTGGTTTCGATTAGGGGGCATATTTATTCCACTTACTTATACAGCAATCAGAAAAAAAAAAAACTTTTTTTTTTTTTAAAAGTTTAAA
>NW_006408564.1:4452933-4454186 GCF_000296735.1 Chrysochloris asiatica | reverse complement strand
GGCCCAGGATCGAGCATTGTTTCGTTCTGCTGTGCATGGGGTCGCTATGAGTCGGTTCCGACTTGATGGCACCTGACAACAACAACAACAACTGCCATCAGGACTATCAGTGAGGGTCAGATATGTAGAGGTAGATTGATTGATTGATTGATTGATTATTTATTTATTTTTGGGAAAAGGAGTGGAGTGATTGATTTTGCAGCCCAGGAGCGGAGGTTCCTAGGACCATCAAGTGAGAAAAGTGGAGAGTATGACCCTACCCAGAAAGGCAGTGAAGCCAGGCATGGAGACAGAGATGATGACGTGGGCAAATGGAGTGGCTGGAAACACAGGACTCAGGGACGGAGAGGAACTGTTTTCTGACAGCCAGGGGGGCGGGCCTGTGGGGTGTATCCTTTGGTTATTTGATGATACATTGAGGGGATTGTAATCATTGCAATGAAATGAAATATGATAGGATGAATGTGAAACTGAAGTGGAATAGAGGTAAATAATGATGTATGCACAATTTTGGAACAACAGGGCTCTGTGATACAGAGACTGAGACACGGTCGGAATGGAGAAATGGGGGAAATCATGTTAAGATGATTGGCTGTCTTTTGAATCCTGGTTTCCCTGGCACACCACTATAAAATAGACACTTGAGGGGGAGAGAAAGGAATAGCCAGAAATATCACCAAAGAAAGCTTGTAAGTCTGTCTTACGCCTATGACTGATTGGAATACCTAAAATGGGGCTACAACATGTTCAGTGAAGAAGGCTTCCTGCAGAGCCTCTGCATTATATAAGACTATAGATGGACTCCTGAACAGCATCCAGAATCTTCTGAGGTAGGAAATTTCCACTTGAGAGGACAAGCAGACCAGTTAGCAGAACAGAAGATATTTCTTGAAAGAAAGACTGGCAGGAAAAATACAAAACAATATAGGCAGACCGACTGATTACTACAGGAACAAACAAGTTGCTCACCCAGGAGACATTAAGGCAAGTAGTCGGGTCCCTTCAGGGCAAACCTCCTAAGACTCAATGGGAATACGCTCTGATTGGTGACCATGTTCATCACCGATAAGGGGAAGTGAGGGAAAAACAACAATGAAGCTGTGTGCTAAGCCCTACAACGTTCAATAGACTCCTGTGAACCCGACTGGAGACCTGGTCGGCCAGCAGTGTGGCAAGACCTGGGGACTCTTGGGCCCAAAGTCAGTGACATAGCCACAGAGGACTAGAGTGGAGAGTGAAGCATCCAGCTGATA
>NW_006408564.1:4442538-4452833 GCF_000296735.1 Chrysochloris asiatica | reverse complement strand
ACCCAAACTTGCAGATAGTACCCATTTGACCTAGCTTCAATGGCTTGGTAATCAGAACTCGACTAGAGGAAGATAAAGAAATTTGATAAAGGAAAGAAGTATAAATTGCTATAATTTGATGAACTTGACCTATACTTATGGATGTAGTAGCTCAAAATACCAAGTGAGAGTGAAGAAGTCTTCACATTAAGGATCAAACCTATCCACTCTGTACATAGGGTTGATAGGGTGGGCAACTTAGACATTGGCTACCTAAAATGGTGTGGGGGGGCTGGGGAGAAGGGCTATAAAGGCATGAAGTAGCTGGCTTACAAGTTTTCAGGAGGGAGTTTATTTTCAGAGTGTGCGGGAAGGTAGAATTCCCACTGAATAGTTTTCAATTGTCTAGATGGGCCTGGTGAAAGGATATGGGAATAAGATTCAATAGTAATTGTTATCACGACTAATTGTGATTGTCACAAGTATAAAGGTAGAAGTTTTGTTACATAAAGGGGGGAGTTAATCTAGCATTCCAGAAACAGAGGACCGTAGGAGTGTTTTTGTGTACATCAAAAAACAACAACAACAGAGGGAATAGAAGCAAATACTTTTGAATGATGATGCATGGATTGTAAACATTGCAATGAAACAAAATATGATAGGATGAGTGCTAAACCAATGTTCTGCCATGTAAACTCACTCAAATCACAATAAAACCTTTAAAAATGAATAAAGAATAATAATAAAATAAAATAAAAAAAACCACTACAGGTCCTCCAGCCATTAGAATATGTTTTTCCTGTCTATTTTTGGAACCTTGAACAAACGATTTTGGACAAGGACAAAAATGTGTACCACCTACTCCACACAGTTCCTTTCTTTACAGAGTCTACTTGGACTGGCACTTAATTTGTTACCATACATTAGAACATTTCCCCATCGCCTCTGAAGCCATTGCATAGGCAAGGCTTTTAGAACCTGAATTTTTAAACACGAAACAGGATTATGGATTAATCTCCTGCAGAGACGTCCCTGTGGGCAATGTAACCAAGCAAGTGAATAAGATTTCTGCTCTTGGCAAGACCCTTCCTGGTTTGCCCTCTGTTCCTGTCGTTGACCTGGTGGACTAAAGAGTGGATGTGTGTGTGAGTCTAGGCATGACTTCTCTAAAGATCAACATTTGTACACACTGGAGTCACCTTTTATACATAGTGCGATTGACATTAGCCAGAGAAGCGGGTCTGACAGCCCCTGCCTTAACGCCAGCCAAAGAGTGGCCCGCCTATGTGCACGCCATTTATCTGAAGGGATTCAGCACAGAATCACACAGCCTAATTGTTTTTAGTCCAAAAGGAACACTTGCCCAGATAGAGGCACCTTTAAGGTTACTGAGTGAGACTCATTAAAACGGAATATGCATTTTGACATATGTGGAGTTGTTAGTTATTTTAAATATCAAGGCTGATTCTCCTCTGGATGTCTAGGTAACATGATTTTGTTGTAGCTACTTATAACAGGACACTTCCTGAAGAAAAGATAGGAAAAACAAGAAAAAATATTTTTTAACAAAGTGGTTAAAAATTTTCAGAAGCAGTAAAACAGAGAACAAGTCCCAGGTGAAACAAGCAGATCATCCAGTGAATATCTGGCATTCAAGCAAGAAGTCCAACATTTTCACTTCTATTTACGACTCTTTAATACTAAGGTTATGTTTGTTTCAGAACATACAGGTGGTACAAATGGTTGGAGGTTTGAGTCTACCCAGGAACCTTGGAAGAAAGGTCTGGTTATCTACTTGTGACTAATCAACCATTGAAAACCCTCTGGAGCACAGTTCCCTTCTGATACATCTGGGGTCACCATGAGTCAGAGTCAACTTATGACAACTAATTTATTTTTTATGTTTGTTTCAGGGTTATATTTATCACAGCATATGAGAGCAGACCATAATCTCATATTGCTAATAGAATTAGGAGCTACTTAAAACAACAACAACAACAAAACCACACCCTGTATTGAATTATAGATCAGAGTTATAAATTGTAGAAAATTCCCTTTAGGGAAACTTAGAGACCGACTTAATTCCAAAACACAATGCATATATCTGGTGAAGACTGGTATTGAATATGTCAATATAAATTGTACCACCTGACACAGAACTTTTCATTACCTGAAAAGACAAAGTAGGCAGTTGTGGATATTTGGAGATCCAAGTATCAAACATTAAAATTTGAGTAGTTTTTGTTTCTGTTCCACTTAACAGTGAACATTCCCATAAGTAAGGTAATAGGGAAAAGCAAAAGTTGCTGCTTTTAAGTATAAAAATTATGCTCAGCAGGATGTGTACTCTGGTTGTTTTTATAGACGTGGATTGAATTTGACCCTTGCCAACCACCCACTTTCCCCTGGACCCTCTTGGGACCAATATACAGCACATAGCAGGGGATGGGGGACAATCTCCGGAGCAGAGCTAGGGAAAAGGCAGAGTAACTGGCCCAGGAGCCCACTGTCATAACCTTCCTCTCATTAGTTCAGCTGCACATCCAGGAAGAGAAGTCCCATTCCCTAGAGTACAAGGAGGATGTTGAGACCGTGGAGATTGGAAGAGAGTCAGGATTTCGCAAATCTGCTGTTGTGATCTCATGGATATTTATTCCACTTTGAGATGGAGGGAAAGCAGATAAATTCTCTCTGCAGCTTTAAAATGAAACTCAGTTCAGTCTGGCAGCTCTACTTATGCAGTGTCTTCATATTCATTGCCATTCACTTTGTACATGACTCCAGAAGCGACTGTTTGGGTGGGCGTCTTTGTTCTGAGTCTTCTTACGAAGTGGATTTTCCCAAAGTTAACCAATTAAGAATTGTTTTTTTCCATGCAGCCATAATCACTGTGAGATGAGGGAGCCAAGTCACTGTGGGAATGCTGTGCCCCAGGGACACATTTGGGAGGATTTCCTTCTCCTGAAGCAACAGGGTCAACATAAAGCTCCTATAAAATGTTTTAAATGAAGGCGAAATTGAAGCGGAAGATTTCATTCTGGCACTTCATGTCTGGTTTTTGCTTTCCTCCCACTGAGGAGCTAACCAAGCCAACAGTCTGGAGGATGTATTTAGTTTGAGGATAATGAAACTTT
Organism: Chrysochloris asiatica; assembly: GCF_000296735.1. Lineage (NCBI taxonomy): Eukaryota > Metazoa > Chordata > Mammalia > Afrosoricida > Chrysochloridae > Chrysochloris > Chrysochloris asiatica. Next base: position 4,449,720 of record NW_006408564.1, on the reverse strand, counting down.
ACTGATTATTTTTTACTTACCTGGATTATAACGATAAAGAAACCAGTACCTGCCAGTGACCTTTATGGGTTAGCAGCTGATGCATGAGGAGCTATTATTGAATATGTTGTTTAAAATTGTTTCTTTTTTTTTTTGTGTGTGTGTATGTATGCGTTTTCTTTATCTTATCTAAAAGAGGGGAGCAGTGATCAAGACATTTCAATTTCATATCCTATTTTAATGCTTTTTCAAAATCAGACACAGCCTTTCTTAAGTTATTGATTCGAAGTATATAATGGTTCTTGAATATCCATATGTGGCTCAGTTAAATGTTTGTCTACTAACCAAAAAGTTGTTATACATACGGAGAAGCACCTCAGAAGAATGGTCTGGCCATATACTTCTGAAACGTCATAGCCTTGAACTATCTGGAGCAATTATACTCTTTCTGTGTGATGTCATCATGAATCCAAAGTGACTCAACAGCAAGTCACAATGATTCCATGGGGGAATGGAAGGCATGCATAACATAAAAGGCATCCTCTCATTAAGTCTTCGGAAGCTTCATAACAGTTTAGGGGGGAGTCTTCCTTAAGAAGTTGACACTGGCTGTGCTGACCTCATGTAACCCCTGTCTTTTGTCCTAACATTGTTCGTAACCACTACGCTACCAGAGCTCTCTCTCTCTCTCTCTCTCTCTCTCTCTCTTTATGTATGTATGTATGTATGTGTATATATATATATATACACACATATACACACACATATAACATCTATATATCATCTGAAGAACAGATTTGATGTATTTGACACTGAAAACCTATGACTAAAAGAGTTGTATGATGACATCAAGAACATCATACCAGAAGAAAGCAAAAGGTCATTAAGAAGACAAGAAAGAAGGAAATGATCAAAATGAATGTCAGAAGAGACTCTGAACCTTGCTCTCCAGTGTAGAGTAATGAAAATGGAAGAAGTAGGAGGTAAAACAGCTGAACAGAAAGTGCAAAGGTCAGTTTGAGAAGACAAAGTCAAATATTATAATAAAAGGTGCAAAGATATGGAGTTAGGAAAACATGCTCAGCATTTCTCAAGCTAAGAGAATTGAAGAAAAAATTCAAGCCTCATTTGCAATATTGAAGGATTCTATGGGGAAAATATTGAATGATGGAAGGAATACGCAGAGTCACCATACCAATAAGAAATCATTGAGGGGGATTCCAACTTTCAGTTGGCGACAGCAGAGCAGAGACAGATAGGCTCCATGGGGGAGGGGCTGAAAACCCAGGAATGTAGCTCTCACGAAACTGCACCAGAGCTCTGGAGCTCTCATAAAGGTTTGGGCATTAATTTCCCAAAACCGCAAGCAGAAAAATCATGGCATAAAGGGAAACATTGTGTTTTAGAAATTGGCACAGGACTTCCTCTGCGGCCATCCCGCCTGAGTGGAAGTCTGAGGGCGGGACGACAGACAGACCCAACAAAGTGAACCTGTCTAAAATCAGGGAAGCCCCATTTGGACATTTGCAAAAGGAAGTGTGGAGGCACTTTACACGTTTCCCCCTCCACCCCTCCTTTTCCCTGTCATGCCACTTTGCCCAGCCCAGATGCCTTCAGGCAGGAGGGTGTACACCCCAAAAAAAGTCCAGCATTGAGACCACAGCTTTCCCACAGCATAGAGAGAAAGAGCCGCATCAGTCCAAGGGCAAATCCTTTGACATCTGCCTGTGTGTCCCAGCCCTAAAGTTAACTTGTGTGGGACAATTAACCACTGCCTACCCAGAAAGAAAAAAAGCAGGTTTGGTCTGACAGACAAAATATATGAACAATCTGTAAAACCCCAACATAAAAAGACACAACTATTTTGAGAATTATGCTGTGCACACACAGATACTTAACTGACCTTCAGAGACAAAAAGAGTAAGCAATATTTCTTCCATTAACTTCTCAATATCTATCTGTGCACCTCTATGGTGGTTACTAGGGGAGGGGCCTGAGTGAGTGGACACCTCAACCCACTACTGGAAGCTTCTATGGTATACACACACAATTTTATTATTATTTCTAAGTGAAGGTTCTTGTCTCTGCTTTTATATTGCTTCTACTTTTGGACCTTTTGACCACACATTTTTCCTGGAGGTGGAAGCTTTCTCTCCCTACATTACCCAAGAAGAGACAGCAATCCATGGCCATATAGCCAAGCTATAAGCATACTCCATAATATTTCACCATTGAGACAAGAGCCAATAACAGCTGCTAAACATTACATGCAAAAAGGAAAGCCTATCTCCTGACCATACCAACAGGAGACACCCAGTAAATTTAATAACACAACAACAATCATCCACTTAAGCATTAACAAAACCACATAACTATTGGAAATGATGAACAAAAAAGCAACAAAAAAATAAGATATCAAAACATGTCCAAAAACAGAAGAGAGTAGCTGAGATGAATGAGCTGGAGACAGACAAAAGCTTTCTAGAAGAGGAAGAGCAGATTTTGGATATGCCTGAGAAAGAATTCAGAAGAATGATGTGGAAGCAAATTCAAATGCTTCAAAAAGGGGTGGAGGAAAACAAGGAAGAAGTCAGGAAAGTACTACAAGAGAAATCAAACAAGAATGATACAGCATTGGAAACAATTCAAAACCTGCAAAAAGAGGTCCAGATGATTGATAATAAAATATCAGAAATGGACAATACACTGAAAGGGGAGCAGAATACAAGAGATGGAAGCCAGAACCAGCGAGCTGGAAGACAAATCTCTCAATACTGATAAGATAAAAGAGCAAGCAGAAAAAAGAATAAAAAAATCTGAAGAGAGTCTAAGATTCATGCTGGATATCATGAAGAGGAACAACTTAAGAATTGCTGGCATCCCAGAACAGGAAGAATCAGAGAAGTCCACAGAGGAGATAGTTGAAGAGCTTCGGGAAGAAAATTTCCCTAACATATTGAAAGATGAGAAGATAAACATTCAAGAAGCTGAACGTACCCCAGGAAGGATAGACCCAAAAAGAGTCACCAAGACATATAATAATCAAGCTTTCCAAAATGAAAGACAAGGAGAGAATACTAAAAGTGGCCAGAGAGAAGTGTCTCTTATAAAGGCAAGCAAATCAGATTAAGCTCTGACTATTCAAAACAAATCATGCAGGCAAGAAGACAGTAGCTAGACATCTACAAAACCCTACAAGAAAAGCCTGCCAACGAAGAATTGTCTATCCAGCAAAACTATTAATCAAATATGAAGGTATAATCAAAACATTCCAGGATAAACAGAACCTGAGAGAGTTTATCAAAACCAATCCAGCACTTCAAGACATCTTAAAGGAAGTTCTGTGTACTAAATACCAACAAGAACAGACAACAATCAGAGATTGACAGGCGTGGCAACACCACCTGGAATTCAGTGGACAGATAGCAGAGTACAGAACAGAACAAAACTATAACAACGAATTCAAAGGAACTGGGAAGTCTACTGAAGATCAAAAATATATCAATGTCAAGAAGGGATAAACACAGCAACAGAGATCCAGGTGATGAGGATGTCAGGATACAATAGATTCTCTTAAATGGAGAGAAAAGTTAATAGACTATAAGGTAATCCCAAAGAAAGTTAGTACTTCACAACTTACCATGAAAATGAACTTCCAAGCAGAACAAGCAAACATGAAAATGAAGAAGAAACTGACCAAAAATAGCACAAAAAACACAAAGCCAACACAAGAAGGCATGAAGAAAAATGGAATGAACAGCACTATCAAAAAAGTAACATAATGGCAGCAATTAATTCATACCTATAAATAATTACATTGAATGTCAATGGATTGATTGTACTTGTGAAGAGACAGAGAGTGGCAGAATGCATAAGAAAACAAGACCCTTCAATATGCTGCCTGCAAGAGACACACCTTACACACAAAGACAAAAACAGACTAAAAATCAAAGGATGGAAAAAATATACCAAGCTAACTGCAACAATAAACAAGCAGGAGTGGCAATACTAATCTCCAATAAAGTAAACTTTAAGACAAAAACCAGCCTAAGAGACAAAGAAGGACACTATCGCATGATCAAATGGTCACTTGAGCAAGACAACATAACCATAGCAAATATCTATGCTCCCAGTGAAAGACCACCAAAATACATGAAGCAAAACTTACTAGAATTGAAGAAAGAAATAGAGAAATGTACAATTATAGTGGGAGAGTTTAATATTGCCACTTTCAAAAGGGACAGAACAACCAGAAAGAAACTTGACAAAGTTACAGAGGAACTAAACAACACAATCAACCAACTTAACCTCATAGATGTATACATAGCAGTCAACCCAACAACAGCACAATATACATTCTTCCAAAGTGCATATGGAGCATTTTCCAGAATTGACCATGTCTTAGGCCGCAAAGCAAGCCTTCATACATTTACAAACATCAAAATACTACAAAGCATCTTTTCAGACCACAATGCTATAAAACTAGAAGTCAACAATAAGAAGGCCAAAACAATAAAGTCCAATACATGGAAACGGAACAAAACCCTGCTGAAAAGCGACTAGGTGAAAGAAGAAATAATATGTGAATTCACAGAGTTCCTAGAAACAAATGAGAATGAAAACACAACATACCAATATCTTTGGGGCTCAGGGAAAACAGTGCTGAGAGGACAGTTTATTGCGATAAATGTGCACATCCAAACAGAGGAAAGAACCAAAATTAACACATTAACACAGCATCTACAACAATTAGAAGCAGACCAGCAGAGGGAACCTACAGTCATCAAAAGAAAAGAAATAATAAAGATAAGAGCAGAAATAAATGAGATGGAAAACAGAAAAACTACAGAAAGACTCAACAGGACAAGACATTTGTTCTTTGAAAGGATTAATAACATTGACAAACCATTGATAAAACTTACAAAAAAACGTGGGAGAGGATACAAATAACTCACATTAGAAATCACATGGGCAATGTCACAATGGAACCAAACAAACTTAAAAGAATAATAACAGACTACTATGAAGAGTTGTACTCCAACAAATTCAAAAACTTAGAGAAGAGATGGATATATTTCTAGAAAAACACGACCTACCTAAACTTACTCAGAGTGAAGTAGAAAGCTTGAACAGATCAAAATAAAAGAAGAAATTGATCAGGTCATCAAAAAACTCCCTACCAAAAGAAGCCCAGGCCCAGATGGCTTTACAGGTGAGTTCTACAAAGCATTCAGGTAAGAACTGTCACCAGTTCTACTCAAATTATTCCAGAATATAGACGAGGATGGACAATTCCCTAATACTTTTTATGAAGCAAGCATACCCTCATATGAAAACCAGAGAAGGAGATCACTAAGTAAGAAAACTATAGACCAATATCCCTTATGAACATAGATACAAAAATTCTCAACAAAATCCTAGCCAACAGAATCCAATAGCACATCAAAAAAACAACACATCATGACCAAGTGGGTTTCATAAAAGAGATGCAAGGATAGCTCAACACTAGAAAAACAATCAACGCAATCCACCATATAAATAAGAAAAAAGAAAAGAACTACATGCTCATAACAATTGATGCAGAAAAGGCATTTGACAAAATCCAACATCCATTCCTGATAAAAAAACACTCAACAAAGTAGGAACTGAAGGGAAATTCCTCAACATAATAAGGAGCATATATACAAACCCAACAGCTTACATTACTTTCAATGGAGAGAAACTGAAAGCCTTCCCTCTGTGAATGGGAACCAGACAAAGATGCCTGTTGTCACCACTCCTTTTCAATATTGTTTTGGAAGTTTTATCCAGAGCTATACAGCATGATACAGAGTTTTGGCAGTGTAGTTGTTACGAATTGGGCTGTGAACCACAAAGTCAGCAATTCAAAACTACCAGCTGCTCTGTAGGAGAAAGATAAGGCTTTCTGCTCCCATATAGATTTACAGCCTCGGAAACCCTGTTCAGAGTCGCTATGGGTCAGAACTGACTCCAAGACACTAAACAACAACAGCAGCAACATACAGCATGATAAGGAGCTCTGGTAGCGTAGTGGTTACATATTGGGCTATGAACCTCAAGGTCAGCAGTTGGAAACTACCAGCTGTTCTTTGGGAGAAAGATGAGGCTTTCTACTCCCGTAAAGATTTACAGTCTTGGAAACCCTGTACAGGGTCTCTATGAGTTGGAACCTACTCCACAGCACATAACAACAACAACATACAGCATGATAGAGAAATTAAAGGCATCCAAATTGTCAAAGAGGAAATAAAAGTCTCTCTATTTGCAGACGATATGATCCTATACATAGAAAACCCCAAAAACTCAGTAAAAAAACTACTAGACCTCATTGAAAGTTTCAGCAAAGTGGCAGGGCATAAGATCAACATACAAAAATCAGTTGAATTCCTCTGTAGTAACAACAACAGTGCTGAAAAGGACATTAGGCAAGCAATAGCATTTACAATAGCCACCCAAAGGATGAAATATTTAGGAATAAACATAACCAGAGAAACAAAGAATTTATACAAGGAAAATTACAAAAACGCCACTACAAGAAACCAAAAGAGACTTACAGAAGTGGGAGAACATACCATGTTCCTGGATAGGAAGACTCAATATCGTGAAAATATCAATACTGCCCAAAGCAATTTACACATATAATGTAATCCCAGTCCAGATTCAAACATTCTTCAAAGAGATGGAAAAGACAATTACTAACTTTTTTATGGAAAGGAAAGAGACCCCAGGATTAGCAAAGCACTGCTTAAGAAGAAGAACAAGATTGGAGGACTCTTGCTCCCTGATTTCATTATTCACTACATGGCTACAATGATCTAAACAACCTAGTACTGGTACAACAAAAAATACATTGATCAATGGAACAGAATCGAGAATCCAGAAATTAATCCTTCCACTTACAGCCAACTGATTTTTGACAAAGTGCCTAGGTATATTGCATGGGAAGGAGATAATCTCTTTAACAGATGGTGCTGGCAGAACTGGAAAACAATCAAAAAATTGAAACAAGACCTTTACCTCACGCCCTATACAAAAACGAACTCAGCATGGATTAAAGATCTAAATGTGAATCCCAAAATTATGAAGGTCATCAATGAAAAAATAGGGACAAATGTGAGGGTGCTAATTCAGGTCATATACAGACTACCAAACATTTTGAAAAGTACACAAACAAAAGTAGAC
>NW_006408564.1:4424346-4438148 GCF_000296735.1 Chrysochloris asiatica | reverse complement strand
ATCCAGCTGATAAGAAGAGAGGGCATATGCACAAGAACACCCACACTTGCAGATAATACCCACTTGACCTGGCTTCAATGACTGGATGATCAGAACTCAATAAGAAGAAGAAAGAAGAGGAAAAAAAAGAGTAACCTGATACAATTTGATGAATTTGTGAATGATTGTTATCAGGATTGCTTGTGAGGGTTGGAAGTGTAAAGGTAGACATTTTGTAGTAAAAGGTGGGGAGTGATTAACTTTTCAGTCTAGGAGCAGAGGTCCCTGGGACCATAAAGGGAGAGGAGTGGAGAGCAGAACCCTACCCAGAGAAGCAGTGATGCCAGGGATGGAGGCAGAGAAGATGACGTGGAGAGATGGAGCAGGTGGGGACTTTGGACCTGGAGAGGGAGAGGAGCTATGTGCTGAGGACTAGGGGGCAGGCTTGCAGGGTATACTCTTTGGTTGGTTAATGATGCATGGAGGGGATTGTAGCCATGGCAGGGAAGCGATGTACGAGAGGATGAATGTAAAGCTAATGTTCTCCCATATAAACTATCGCACAATTCACAATAAAACATTAAAAAAAAAGAGAAAGAAATTGCTGATGTTTCACCATTTCAAGAGGTAGCAGATGATCAAGAGCCAATGATCCTGAAAGGAAAAGTTCAAGGTGTATTGAAGCCCCTGGGAAAAGGTACTGGGAAGTGATGGGATACAAATTGAAATCTTTTCAACAAACTTATGTGGCAATGGAGGCACTCATTCTTCTATGTGAAAAAACTTAGACGTCAAAGACCTGGCCAACTGATGGGAATTGATCCATATTTGTGTCGATTCCAAAGAGAGGTGGCCCAACAAATTGCAGAATCCATTGGACAATATCACTGATATCTCATGGTAGTCAAATTTGCTAAAGATAATACAAAAATGTCTGCAACCATACACTGACAGAGAACTTCCAGAGGTTCAAGCCGGATTCAGAAGAGGACACAGAATGAGGGATATTATTGCTGTTGGTAGATGGATTTTGGGCTGAAAGCAGGGAAACTGTTAAGATGCTTACCTGTGCTTTACTGACTATGCAAAGGCTTTTGATTGTGTGAATCATGACAAGCTGTGGACAACGTTGTGGAGAATGAGTATTTCAGATCACTTAATTGCACTCATGAGTAATCTGTGCATAGACCAAGAGTCAGTTGTTCAAACAGAGCAAGGGAATGCCAAATGGTTAAAATTAGGAAATGTGTGTGCCAGGGTTGTATTCTTTCACCATACTTGTTTAATCTGTATGATGAGCAAATAATAGGGAAAATTGGATTATATGGAGGAAATTGTGATTTCAGGATTGTAGGAAGACTTGTATCAACTTGGGATATGCAGACAATACAACCTTGTTTACTGAAAGCGAAGATGACTTAATATATACTGATGAAGATCAAAGACCTCAGCCTTTGGTAAGGGTTACATCTCAATATAAAGAAAACAAAAATCCTTCCCACTGGACCAATAAACAACATCCAAATAAATGGTGAAAATATTGAAGTTGTTAAAGACTTAATTTTGTCGGATCAACCTTCAACACTTATGGAAGCCACAGTCAAGATATCAAATGATGTATTGCATTAGGCACATCTGCTGCACTAGTCTTCTTTAAAGTGTTGAACAGCAAAGATAACAGTTTGAGGACTAAGGTGACCTGACCCAAGCCATGGTATTTTCAAAAACCTCATATGCATGTGAAAGTTGGATTGAATCAGGAAGACCTTAGAAGAATTGATGCATTTGAGTTATAGTGTTGGAGAAGAATATTAGAAGTACTATGGACCACCAGAAGAACAAATCAGTCTGTTTTGGAAGAAGTAGAGCTAGAATGCTCCTTCGAAGCCAGAATGGCCAGATTTCATCTCTCAAACTTTGGTCATGTTGTTAGGAGAGAACAGTCCATGGAGAGGATATCATTTTTGGTAAAGTAGAGGACTGGAGAGAAACGGAAGACCTCTAACGAGGTGGATTAGCACAGTGGCAGTAGCATTGGACTCAGGCTTAGCAATGATTGTGAAGTTGCCATGGGACCAGGCAGTGTTTCATTCTGTTGCATGTAGGGTCGCCATTAGTTGGTGCTGACTCGATGGCACCTAACAACAACCATTAAGCTATGAAATAGTTCCATCATCACAAGGATCCCTCATGTTGCCCTGTTTACCGTTGCCTATTCCCCCTTCCTATCCTTGACCTTGGCAACTGCTAATCTCTTCTCTAATTCATTAATTTTACCGTTTCAAGTACATGATTTAAATGGAGTCATGCAGTATATAACCTTCTGGGGTTGTTTTTTTCAATCAGTATCATTTGCTAGAGATTCAGTCAAGTTGTTGTTTATCAGTAATGTGTTCCTTTTTTACTGCAGGAAACATAGTAGTTACAAGTCAGGCTGCTAACCTAAAGGTTAGCAGTTCAAAACTACCAGCTGTTCCATGGGAGAAAGCTAGGGCTTTCTGCTCCCCAAAAGGTATACAGCCTCAGAAACCCTATGCAGGGTCGCTGTGAGTCGGAACTGACTTCATGGCACCCACCACCACCACCACCACCACCAATATTCTATAGTGTGAATGCCCCAGTTTGTTTAACAATTTGTCATTTGAAAGACATCTGGATTTTTTCTAGTTTGGGTGTCTTAAAAAATAAAGCTGATGTGAATCTTGAACATTCATGTACAGGTTTTTGTGTGAGCATTAGTTTTCATTTCTTTGATTAAAAATACCCTCAGGGTTTTACTAATTGATGCATAGTATGATAGCTGCATGTTTCGTTTTCTAAGATATGTCAAGCTGTTTTCCACAATGGCTGTACCATTCTACATTCTCACCAGGTATGCATTTCTCTACATCCTCATCAACAATTGCTATTATTATTATTAGTGGTCCTGATAGGTGTATAGTAGTTTTTCATTGTGGTTTTAATTTGCACTTCTCTAATGGCTAACTCTGGTAGCGTAGTGGTTACGAATCGGGCTGCGAACCGCAAGGTCAGCAGTTCGAAACTACCAGTGGTTCGGTGGGAGAAATATGAGGCATTCTGTTTCCGTAAAGATTTACCACCTCGGAAACGCTGTGCAGTATCACTATGAGTCAGAACCGACTCCACGGCACTTAACAACAACAATGGCTAATGCAGTCCTGGTGTGATGCTGTAGAATAAAGCACTGGACAACAGGATTAGTTCAAACAACAAGGTCAATGGTTCAAACCCACCACCCTCTCCTCAGAAACACTAGACAGGCTCTCTGTGAGTTGAAAGTGCCTCAACAGCGCTTATTAGCTATTGTAACAACAGTGGCTGATGAAGGAGTCTGGAAGATGCTGTGGGTTAGACATTAAACTCCTAACCGTAGTGTTAGCATTTCAAACCCACTAGCTACAACACAGGAGAAAGATGATGCTGTGTACACCCATAAAAATGTACAGCCTCTGTGATTTGGAACTGCCTTGAGGGCACTTAACAACAACAGTGCCTCCCACATAGTTGTTGTTGATGAGTGCCGTCAAGTCAGTTCTGATTCATGGCAGCACTGTGTGGGGTTTCCAGGGAGTAGCTGGTGAGCTTGAACCACCGACCTTGCAGTTCAAATGACTTTGCAGTCTGACGCAAGAATTTTACAATTGTTCTCCATTACCTGTCTCACTAAGTAAGAAAGTTTGAAAATCAGCCAAAACTGAGTACCCATTCTTGTTAGTGTACTTTGTCAATATTAACATTCTTTTGAAACCATGTCATTTGATACAACAAGCGTGTCCATTTTCATATATAAAAGTCAGAGGTATCATTTCTTTAGGAAGACATGGACAGCAAAAAAAAAAGGGAGAAAGATGGGAGTTGGGGAGTAAAGTGACATAGTAAAACAAAGAGAATGAAATTATTGTGGCTAAGAAGTGCTGGGTGTGGTGCTGTGGGTTAATGTGCCAGACTGCAAAGCCCTTTGAACTGCAAGGTTGGTGGTTCAAGCTCACCAGCTGCTCCTTGGAAAACCTATACAGGGTCACTATGGGTCAGAACCGACTCGACAGCACTTGACAACAACAACAACAAGCAGTGTTGGGTGCTTTCTAGATAGATGTTTGTGTCTGCCTAACTGCTCACAATCCCATGAGAGACAGGTATTGCTATCCCTGGTTTACAGATGAAAAAACTGAAAGTCAGCCTGAATGACTTCCCCGAATTAAGAGCTAGAGCCTATCAGACCTTAAATGTCTCCACTCCATGCCCTTTCATTCCTTCTGCTCCGTTACACACTACCTGGTCCCTCTTGCCACTTAATGCTGCCATTCAATTCTATTTTTACTTGTCACTGTTTTGTTTTTTGATGTTTTTTCCTTACCTGATATTAAATTGGCAACAGCAGCTTATTTTCTAAACTAGCCTGAAAAATATTTTAATTACTTGAATAAAAATCTTATCTAAGTCAAAAGTAAGGCTTCACCAGTGTTCAGTAGGTAATGAATACATTTGCAAGTCTGTTACTACTAATGTTGTCATTAAAGACTGAGAATATAGACAGTTAAAGGAAATAAATCAGCAATGACTATAAAAAACAAAAACAAAAAATGTACAGCCTCTGAAACCCTCTGAGTTGGAATTGAGTTTATGGCTGTGGATTTGGCTTGGTTTAGTTAATGACTTATCATGTTGGATATCTCATTTTAAAATAAATTTTTTATGTCATTGATAATGCACACAGCAGGACATACAACAATTCAGCACTTTCTGCAAGTACAATACCGTGACATTGATTACATTCTTCAAGTTGTGTGATAATTCTTGATATTTTTACATACTAGGCTATGCTGGATGGGCAAATGAATATATTTTATCTAAGTCTGTATTTTATCTTTTAACTTACTCTTTTGCAGAGAACACATTTTTTAAATTTTGAGGAGTTGCAAGTTACTCACCTGTATTTTCGTGAATTGTCCTGTTAGCATCAGTTCTAAGAAATTTTTGTCGAACCCTACACCCAGAAGATTTTCTCAGTGTTTTTTTCTTGGTGTTTTCTGGTTTACATGTAAGTCTGTGATCAACTTTGAGTTAACTTTTATATAGAGTGGGGTTTAGGTCAATTTTGTTTTGCTTTTGCTTTTTGCTCGCAAATATCCAATCATTCCAGCAGTGTTTTTTGAAATCCTCCATTGAATTAATTGCTTTCCCACTTTGTGAAATCTCAGTTGGATATACAAAGGGGCCTCAAAAAATGTATGGTAAAATATTCATTATCTTTTCATTTAATTTTTCCATGGGCTTTTTGAAGCCCATTTGTATTTGTGTGAATTGATTTCTGGGTTCCCTCTTCAGTAATATTGGTCTGTATGTCTATCCCTCTGCCTATACCACTCTGTTTTGGTTAGTGTTGCTTCATAGTAAGCCTTCCCCTCTTGTCAGGATTGTTTTAGCGCGTATGAACTGTGTCTTTATATATAAAGGTACTAGTAAAGCTATTCTTTATATATAACCATTCTGATAAGCAACCTTGCTGAGATTTGGATAGGAATTGCATTATGCCAGTAGATCAACTGGGGGAAATTGACATCTTTTCTGTGTTTGGTCTTCCAATCCTTGCATGCTGTATATCTTTCCACTATTTAAATATTCTTAGATGTCTTTCATCAGCCTTTTTTAGTTAAAGTATATATAGAGATCTTGTTCATTTTGTTAAGGTTATATTCAAATATTTCATTTCCTATGGGTTGATTGTAAATCATATTATGTTTTTAATTTTGATTTCCATCAGAATGCAATTCCTTTTTGTTTTTTGATCTTGGACTCTGTAACCTTGTTGAACTCATATAATAGTCATGGATTAAAAAAAAAAATTCTGGTAGCTTCTTTGGGATTTTTATACACACATAAAACTATGTAATCTGCAAATAGAGACCGATTTCTTTTTTTCCTATGTGTTTGTTTTTCTTGCTTTTTGCAATGTCAGGAACTTCCATTATTACATTGAATGAGAATGTTAAGATCAGTGCCTAGCTGCTGATCTTAGAGAGAAAGCTATCAATCTTTTACTTGAAATTTAATGGTACTTGTAAATGTCTTTCAGATGATCTTTATCAAGTTGTGGAAGTTGTCCTCTACTTAGCAAATATTTTTGAGATGCAATTTTGTAATATTTAAAAGAAAACAGGGGAAAGTGGAGGATATTTCTGTATCACATTCATTTTACAAAATTAATATAACGAAGAAACCTGTCAAAGGCAGATGTCTAAGATGATCCCTAAAATTCCTCCTTCCCATGTACAAGTCTTGCATAATCCCTAGGATTATGGTTATAATGGGATATCATTCTTTATGATTTGTTACTGTTATACAGTCGGTTCCATCTCACTGCTACCTTTTGCACACCTGAATGAAATAGTCCCTGATCTGTTACCATCATCATGATCATTGTTAGGTTTGAGCCCATTTCTGCAGCCACTGTGTCAATCCATCTCATTGGGGTTCTTCTGTTTTTCATTGACCCTCCACTTCCTAAGCATGATGTCCTTCTCTAGGGACTGGTTGCTTCTGATCACATATCTGAAGAATGAGATGCGAAGTGTCGTTGTCCTGATTTCCAAAGAGCATTCTGGATGTAGTTCTTCCAAGGCAGATTTGTTTGTTCTTTTGTAAGCTTATGTTATTTTTAATATTTTTCTCCAACACTGTAATTCAAATGCATTGATTCTTCTACAGTCTTCCTTATTCCCTGTCCAACTTTCACATGCTTTGAGGCAATTGAAAATACCATGACTTCGGTCAGATGTACTCTAATCCTCAAACTGACATCTTTGCTCTTGAACACTTTCAAAGAGGTGTTTTGTAGTAGATTTGCCTAATGCAATATACCATTTCATTTCTTGACTACTACTTCCATGAGTCCTCCTAGTGGAGCCAAGCAAAATGAAATTTGTGACAACTTCAATGTTTTCATCATTCGTCATGATGTTATTTATTGTTCCAGTTGTGAGGATTTTTGTTTTCCTTACATTGAGGTGCAATCCATACTGAAGACTGTAGTCTTTGTTCTTCATCAGTATTTTAAGTCCTCTTTGTGTCCAGCAAGCAAGGTTGTAGTATCTGCCTATCACAGGTTGTTACGAGCCTTAAACTAATCCCAATGCCATGTTCTTCCTCATATAATCCAGCTTCTCAGATTATTTGCTCAGCGTACAGATTATATTAGTATGGTGAAAGGATACAACCATGGTACACATCTTTCCTGATTTCAAAACATTCAGTTTCACCTTATTCTGTTTGAATGGCTGTCCCTTGTCCATGTGCAGGTTCCTCATGAGCATAGTTAAATGTCTGGAGTGCCCATATTGTATTTCACATGGTTTCATCATTTGTCATGATCTACATAGTTGAAAGTCTTTGCATAGTCAATAAAATAGAAGTAGACACCTTTCTAGTACATCCTTGTGATTAGCTTGGCTTTTTTATAAAAGGGCGACTATCTTTGATACACCTGACTTAGTAGAGCTCTTAAAATGAACTGTACTCTTCCTAAAGTGAGAGAGTCAAAGCATGAGAGGGATTTGATGTAAGGGAGCTTTAAAACCATTGCTGGTTTTAAAGATGGTGAAGGCCATTTGGCAAGAAGTCTGAGCCATCATGTTCTTACTAATGTATGGTGTTCAGTTGATTTCAACTCATGGAGACCCCAGAGGGCAAAGTATAACTGTTCATAAGGTTTCCAAGATTGTATCTTTATAGGAGTCAATCCGAGGTCTTTTCACCCACAAAGTCATTGACAGGTTCAAACCACTGATATTTCAGTTGGCAGCCAAGCAATTAACCATTGTTTCACCAAGGCCCTATGAGCTGAAAATGAGCAATTGCTGGTAGTCATCAAGGACAGGACCGCAGACCTATCTATAGTTTTAGGGAGCTGAATTCTGTTACAGCCAAATGAGATCGGAAGAGGACCCTGGACTCTTAATGAGAATATATCCTGTCAAGATCATGATTTTAGCCAAGTGAGACCTTAAGTCAAGAACAGGCATGCCATGCCCAGACTTCTGACAACTGTCAGCTGCCCAGTTTGTGATAGTGTGTTATACAGTAACAGAAGATGAATACAGAGTCCAACTAGGATACTTTGGAACCATGATGAGATCCAGTCACATAGTGAATATTCTATCTCTGGGAAGCTAAGAGGATGCTCAGTCCGTTCATTACTTCATGCTCATCTGTTTATTTGTGAGTACTGACTGTGTGCTCCACATTGTATTCAGGTCTGGGAGCATTGAGAAGAATGCACCACGGGTTTTCTTTGCTTGGAGGAGCTCAGGGTCAAGGTTTCTTTCCAGGCCTTCTTGGCATAGTCCCTTCCAACAATTCCCTCATTATGTGTGTACTCCATAACCAGACTAGTAAGAGTAAGCCAACTGCAGTTCTAGAATAAATCACTTAACCTTTCTGAGTTTGAGTTATCCATCAATTAAATGGCCTATTTTGTTTATATGTGGGAATCAAATGAATTACAGGAAACTGTTGTATTTAAATCTGAGGTTATGATTACCTTCTTATAGTTCTTGTATACCTCCTTCTCTTTTATTTCTCTGGCCTCTTTCCCCCAATTTCCTACTGAGCATCTACAATGTTTTTGAGAACATACGAGAATGCATTAGACTCCATATGCTCGGGGAGCAAGCTAGGGGATATACTCGGAAGCAACTCCCTGCTGCTCAAGATAGATGGATTTGTGATACCAGGAACCTGAAGGGAATAGGGAGGGGCTTCAGAGCCAGGGTTGATTTAGACTGATTGACGTTTTCCAGCATTCCCACTTAGGTCCTGCAGAGCTAATGTAGCAGGATAATTCAGGGAGTAAAGAAGGCAACATTCAGTTCTTCTCATTGGAATTGCTTCAGCACTCATCCCTGTATTGCAGAAAAGTAGGGCTGTTTGAGAATATTGCCTCAATTTGTTAAATAGAAACAAACTGATCTTGCAAAATAGAAATGGCTAAGTGGCATGGTCAAATCTTGTTTTGTAGGATCTCACAACTTATTCTGAGTACAGGGTAACCAAAATGGTAACAACAAAACAGATGAGAACACAGAAAACAGACCAAAACAAAGCAAACAAAATACCACACTGAACTTCCAGAACCTATAGGAACCTTATTAGGGAATGAGATGAAATGAACTCAGTCAAGTGCTCTGTGGGGCAGAAATTACTGCTGATAACTCGGAAGTCTATATATAACATGTGGGCATGCTTAGGTGAGCTGGATAATAGTCATTTGATCTAAGAGAACACATCTAGGAGTGTCACCTGACTTAAGGACAGTTGACTGAGAATACCTGTCACCATAACTGTTCCTAGTGGTCCCCACCCTGTTCTGGAGTCCTGCTTTGTTCCTTCCTTTAGTCTTCTAGCAACTAATGTTTGCATTTGAACAGACAAAAATATGACCAATGTGTATTTTGTTGTATGCCATCAAGTAGGTTTCAACCCACAGAAACTCTGTGTATGGTTTCCAAGGGGCAGTGGGTAATGAGTTTGAGCCACCAACCTTGTGATTAGCAGTCCAGTGCTTATCCTACAGCACCACATCAGGACCTCAATATGGAAATCCAACCCATTCTCTTACTTATTCACCTTCTAACAGACTATAAACATATAGACTGTGAACTAATAGATTCTAAAGTAAGCACCAGTGTTTAATCTAGTGTCACTGCTGATAATAATTGTAGGTTATCCAGTGCTTGTTGTGTGTTAAACACTTAGCCAGTGTAGGCATTTCTTACATGGACCCTGGGAAGTGCAATTACTATCCCCATTTCACAGAAGAGGAGAGTGGCATACATTGAGGTCAAGCAACTTTTCCCAAGACCACACAGCCAACACGTATCACAGTCCTGATGGGATCCAAACCATGTGGCTACAGAGTCCAGACTCTTAACTGTTTATGCTACTGATGCAATGGCTACTGAGTGATAGAATTCTCACCCTAAGTGTGGAAGACCCAGGTTCAATACCCAGTCTGTTCATCTCCTACATAGCCACCACTGAGCTGTCAGTGGAGGCTTGCATGTTGTGAGTTTGAACAGATTTCAGTGGAGCTTCCAGACTAAGATGGACTAGAAGAAGTCCTAGAGATTTACTTTCAAAAATCACCCATTGAAAATGTGGATCAAAATTCCATGGTCTTATCCCAAACTAATCATGGGAATAGTGCAGGACCTGATAACACTTCAGTCTGTTGTGCATGGGGTTTCTGTGTATTGGGGACTGACTCAATGGTCATTAACAACAACAGCAATAACGTACTGTATCTTAATAATGTCCAAGACTCTTTGTTAGGTAAAAGACCTCCCTTAGCCATGACATGTATAAAATAAAGACTGTCTCCCAGATGCTCAAAATGTATCTATACCAAACACACACATAAACACACACAGCCGTTTTTTTTTTTTTTTTTTTTTTTTTTTGCATTGAGGTTCTATTGAACTTGTTCTGATATGGAATGAAGAGGGCTTCAAGGCATTTTGAAGGAACTGCCATTTGTTTGTCCTCCAGCTTCATTTGACTCAATGGATCTGTTAAGTCAAATGTTTGTTTATTTCTTCTCCACCCGTGTTTTATTATGCTATGATACTTTGTTAATATGCGTAGGCAGAGAAGGGGAGAAAGAATTGAAAATGTAGTCATAATCAAAGAGACTGAGGACAAACCAGCTCTCTGCTTGTGCCAATTTGTTTGGAGTTCAAAGATCGGAAGTGATAGATTTTAGCAAAACTCCTAGGTGCTTAAACTTCAGGGTTTAGAAAAGAAATCCCAAATCATGAACCTGAGAATGGTCCATTCCAAGCAGAAGGCATTCTTGCAATTTTCAGTTTCACCCTTTTCCAAAAGGTGTCACTCTAAGGCAGCACTGGGGAGGTGGGAGCAGAGGTAGAGATAGAAATGTCAGATAAGAGTAATTGGAAAAATAAGATTAGTAATCCTCTAGCATCAGTGTCAGGGAAGCTGCTGCTCTTCAGAACGGAGGGTTTCAGCACTTACTTTCCCCTTCTGATCTCAGTGACTTTCCCTGTGCCCAAAGCCTCCCTAGGCCAAACCCAGCTTTTTCCTCAGGACCAATTTCACATTTGGGTTTGTCCTGTATGTAGCGTGGGGCCTGGAAATGTCATTGGCTTTGAGTCCCATGGCAAACTGAAAATCACCATTCTCTTGTACGCTTTCAGGAGGAATTAAATATTGAATGGAGAAAGACAGAAAACTAGGGTAGATAGTAAAACGTTAAGGCAGAACAGCCCGTCTGTTTTTGAAATACAGCTTTAAAAACTGTTTAAAATTTCTGAATTATTAACATGGGATATGCATCATCCAATGTTGACGTATAATTTTAAAGGGAAAAGAAAAACAAAACCTGCTTCATCAAAGTATTTGAAGGTCAGCTTTTGCCAAGAAAGCCTCTTGAAAAGTTCTGGATCTCACCACCTGTTGGGAGGAGACTCACAGGACCTGGAGCAGAGCTCTTGGCAGATAACTGAGAGAGAATCTAGTTCTCAAATATTTAGTCAAACAACACAAATGTATATGTAAGTTTAAATCTGCACATGTTAATGATTTAATGCCTTAAACAGGTTTTTTTTGTTTTTTGTTTTTTTTTATGTTATCGTATTGTTGTTGTTAAGTGCCGTCGAGTCAGTTCTGACCCATAGCGACCCTGTACAGGGTTTCCAAGGGTGTAAATCTTTATTCACGCTAAAAGATTCAACAGTTCCTGCAGAGTGGATGGACTCTTTAGAAAAACATTTGATGGTGTAATGACTGTTAAAGTTTGCAGAGTTATGAATTATTCAGATATAGCTGAATGGTCCTGGTAACTTCTTGTTAGGTGCCATCAACTAGGTTCCCACTCATAGTGATCCTCTGTACAACGAAGGAAACACCGCACAGTGCTATGGCATCTTCACAGGTGATGCTCTTTGCATCCATTGCAACCATCTCATTCAGGGTCCATCCTCCTTTCACTGATCCTGGTAACTTACCCATGTTTCAAGAGAGTTCTGTTATCATCTGCAACATAGAATTACTAATATAATCAGAAGCAGCAAAAATATATATATATTTAGTGATTTTTATTTATCTTTATTTTATATTGATTGGGGAGGCTTAAGGGAACTTAAAAACTTATTATAATTTAGATATATAATACTAAGCCAATATATTTGCAAAGTACATCTTAGCTATCTACATATAGGATCATAATTTTAGTTTGGCCACATTTAGGGACCTGTGAGGAAATTTTTTTAAATAGAACATCTTAAGTATTATAGAAGACTTTTGAGCACAGCTTTAAACTGGTTTGAACTCACTCAGCCATGGGCAATGCAGTGCAATTAGAGCTGAGCCAGATTTGTCAACTGTGGGTGTACGTGAGCAATAGCTGGAATGGGAACAATTAAAGATAGAAGCCCTGGAATGAGGTGACTTGGAAGAGGCATAATGAGCCTGATGCAGGAAATGGGCTTATTGGCAGGACTGTGGAGAGTGACACACGTTCAAAGCAGCCTAGTGATTGCCATCTTTGAGCCGGATGCTACCATTTCCGCCTCTACCTATTGAGATACAACATGTATGCTGTCCTTATTTTCTAAGAGGGAGACTGAGTTTCTAACATGGTGCTGAGTCTGAATTTTTCCCATTATCTTTATTGTTCTGGTAAAGTCACATTGCACAAATCTGGGTCCATTCTGGTTCTCTTCATTGGTCATGACTGAACCAGAAGAGCTGGTTAGAAGACCTGCTTTTGAGATTGCTGTGAATTCTGAGTGTTCATCAAGAAGGACATTTCAGGAATTAAGCAGTCTTTTCTAAATCTTTTGTTTTGGGGAAAGATCATCTTTTAACTTTTTAATAGATGTGCTTTCAAAAGAAGCAAATGCCCTGTAAAATTGAAACAACTAAGCTGCTTGCTTGCGAAACTTCTCAGAGGCTTTTATTGGCTCCTAACTTAGTTGTGCTCATGACGAATCTGTACATGGACCAAGAGGCAGTTTTTCAAACAGAACATGGGAACACTGAATGGTTTAAAATTAAGAAAGGTGTGCGACAGGGTTGTATTATTTCACTGTACTTATTCAACCTGTATGCTGAGCATATAATTCGAGAAGTAAAGTTAGATGAAGAAAAACATGGTATCAGGATTGGAGGAAGACTCATTAACAACCTGCAATATGCAGATGATACAACCTTGCTTGCTGAAACTGAAGAAGACTTCAAATATTTACTGATGAAGATCAAAGAGCACAGCCATCAGTATGGATTGCATCTCAATGTAAAGAAAATAAAAATCCTCACCACTAGACTAATAAACAACATTCTTATCAATGGAGAAAAAACATTGAAGTTGTCAAGAAGAATGAAGATTCTTCTTGGATCAACTATTAACACTCATGGAAGCAGCAGTTAAGAAATCAAATGATGTATTGCATTAGGCAAATCTACTGCACAAGACCTTTTTAAAGTGTTTGAAGAGCAAGGATGTCAGCTTGAAGACTAAGGTGTGCCTGACTCAAGCCATGTTATTTTTGATAACCTCATATGCATGCAGAAGCTGGACAGTGAATAAGGAGGACTGTAGAAGAATTGATGCTTTTGAGTTATGGTGTTGGAGGAGAATGTTGAAAGTACCATGGGCTGCCAAAAGAACCAACTGATCTGTGTTGGAAGAAGTGCATCCAGAGTGCTCCTTGGAGGCCAGGATGGCCAAACTTCATCTCTCATACTTTGGACATATTGTCAGGAGGGACCAGTCACTGGAAAAG
>NW_006408564.1:4422699-4424246 GCF_000296735.1 Chrysochloris asiatica | reverse complement strand
TCCACAGAATGGGAAAAAAATCTTTTGCAAAGACACATCAGACAAGCGACTCATTTTTT
Source organism: Chrysochloris asiatica (assembly GCF_000296735.1). Lineage (NCBI taxonomy): Eukaryota > Metazoa > Chordata > Mammalia > Afrosoricida > Chrysochloridae > Chrysochloris > Chrysochloris asiatica. Next base: position 4,424,187 of record NW_006408564.1, on the reverse strand, counting down.
TAATATATAGGAAACTGCAGTACCTCTATAAGAAAAAGACAAATAACCCAATTAGAAAATGGGCACAGGACATGAACAGACACTTCACCAAGGAAGAGATCCGGGCAGCCAACAAACATATGAAGAAATGGTCACGATCACTAGCCATCAGAGAGATGCAAATCAAAATAACAATGAGATATCATCTCACACCAGAAATAACAGCAAAGGTCAAAAAAGTAGAGGCCAATAAATGCTGATGAGGATGCGGAGAGACTGGAACCCTCCCACATCGTTGGTGGGACTGCAAAATTGTCCAACCATTCTGGAAAGTAATATATTGCTTCCCCAGAAGGTTGGAAATAGAAATACCTTATGATCCAGCAATTCCTCTACTTGATATTTACCCACAAGAAATAAGAGCCATAACACGAGTAAATATATGCACACCAATGTTCATAGCAGCACTATTTACAATAGCAAAAATATGGTGACAGCCATATTGAAGAATGGATAAAGAAACTGTTGTATGTACACACAATGGAATACTGTGCTACCATGAAGAACAACAAGGAAGCTGCAAGCCACTGTATAACTTGGTTGAACCTTGAGGATATTATGCTTAGTGAAATTAGTCAGTCACAAAAGGAGAAATACTGCATAAGGCCATTATTGTAAAAAAAACTTAGAAAAAGAACACACCCAAAAAGGGGGGTGGGGTGGGAAACTATATATATAAAATTACTGATCACTGGGATGTATGGGCTGAGAGGAGGGAAGGGTGGAAGGGGAAGATAGTGCACAAGGCACGGGAAGACACAGGAAAGCTTGGGGGCTGGGGGCGGGGGGTGGGGAGCCGCACCTGGCAATACACAAGAAGGGGGAGAGGAAAAGATGAACAAGGCACATGGGAGAACAGTTAGCAGGTTCACATGGGCTAAGTGGGCCAGAGGTAAATGATGATCTGTACAACCTTGGAATAAGAGGGCTTCAGTATACAGGGAGTGAGGCATGGTTTGAAAGGGTAAAAGAGGGGAATAATATTAGGATGCTTGGCTGTCTTTTGAATCTTGGTTTCCCTTGCCTACCATTGTGAAATAGACACTTGGTGGGGTTGGGCGAATAGCCAGACACATCACAGTAGAAAACATGTAAGCCTGTCTTCAGCCTATAACTGATTGGAATAACTTAAAGGGGGCTAGAAATTGCCAAGACCCAAAATGGAGGTCAGGGGGGCTTATAAAGGCAAGAAATGACTGGCTTACAAGCTTTCAAGAGGGAGCCTAGTACCAGATGGGGGAGGCGTAGGTAGAACCTCCACTGAATGACTTCCCATCTGTTGGGACCAGGCTGGCAAAAGGAAATGGGGATAGGACTCTTGTGGTACAATAGTGAATGACTGCCATTACTTTCGCTATTAAAAGATTCACTGGGCAAATTATTGAATGATGCAGAATGCATCAAGAAAAGATGGAAGGAATACACAGAGTCATTGTACCAAAAGGAAAT
>NW_006408564.1:4414511-4418525 GCF_000296735.1 Chrysochloris asiatica | reverse complement strand
GTGCTCCTTGGAGGCCAGGATGGCCAAACTTCATCTCTCATACTTTGGACATATTGTCAGGAGGGACCAGTCACTGGAAAAGGATATCATCTTTGGTAGGATCAGAGAAAAAGAGGAAGACCTCCAGAAAGATGGATTGGCAAAGTGGCAGCATCCATGGGTTCAAGTGTGGCAACAATAATGAGGTTGGCCCAGGTCGGGCAGTGTTTTGTTCTGCTGTGTACAGGTCGCTATGAGTCGGTACTGACTCAATGGCATCTAACAACAACAACAATCATTTTGAATCTCCAAGTAGCATTTCCCCAGTCAGGTGGACCACTGGACCCCTTCTCCAACAAGGACCACCCTCCCACCACCACACGCAATTATTTTATCCTCTCTTCACTGGCTTTCTCTCATTGATCTCCTTTATGGAGGCTGACCATGATCCCCAAGGGCAAGGTTGGCCCCTTGTTTACTCATCCCATCTCCTAGTTTTTTTAAAAAGTTATGTTGTTGTTGTTGTTAAGTGCCATTGAGTTGGTTCCGACTTACAGCAACCCTGTATAGGGTTTCTGAGGAGCAGGTGGTGGGTTTGAACCACCAACCTTGTGGTTTGCAATGCAGTACTGTTCCAGCAGTGCCACATCAGGATTAGATAATTGTTGGATTCTGAGTTTTCCTGCCAAACTAGAAGACTGCTGAGGACAAACTTGTTGTTAGTGTCCATTGGAGTGCCTGTCCATAGGCGATAACCTCGATGTTGTGGGACCAAGCAAGGAAGGAAAGAAGGTAGGACAGACTGCACCTCCCCCAGACTACAGACACAGCGTGTGGAATGACGACCCAGACTAAAAGCTGCTTCCTTTACCTCCAGCTCAGATGTGGGGACATTTTTATTATTCTCTTCTGAAAGTCGTGGTTCCTTGTGCTCCTGATGATTGCTGGGTGGCTGTAAGTGAAGAGCCTCATCCTTTCAGGAGCTGAATCGCGGAGCCCCTTGTCTCCATAGTAATGTGAAAGTGCTTGAGGCAGGCAGAGTGTGAGAACTTGAAGGGAGTTTGGTGAGGATGGTGAGGGGACCAATGATTTATGGGGTAGGGAAGGATCAAGTTCAAACTTACACTCCATCCGTCATTGTACTAAGTGGGTCAAAGGAAAGTGTTTCAGAATCACAGCTGTGCTTTCCCCTTCCTCCCATTCCACAGGTATTTATTGAGTGTGGACACTGGTATTGTGTCAGGTGCTGAAGGGGCTTCCAAAGTTGAAGGAGACATGGTCCCTTCCCTCTAGGGGATTACAATCTAGTTGTAACAACTAAGTGTACACGTGAAATCATTGTACAGAAATGTGAAGTGGTATTTGATGAGGTGGCGATAAGTCCAGTGTAGACAGTGAGAACTGAAGGTACTCGGTGCAGGCACTCAGAGGGCAGGAGTTAGTGTGACCACAAGCCCATAATTGGGATGATGATGGCTGTCACAAGCTGGGCACTTCCAGTGTATCCAGCAGAGAGGGCTGGGGGATTTGTGCATGACTCCACTTTACGCTCATGACGATGCTGTGGTAGGTTCCACCTCTGCATCATTTTATATTCTCTCCTTAAATGCAAACAAAACCTCTCCCGGTCCCTAATCTCAAAGCTCTTTTTCCCTCTTTCTTCCCTTTCTTCTTTCTCCTGCTTTTTAGTATATGGATCATCTTGTTGTTGTTGTGCCATCGAGTTGGTACCGACTCATACCGACCTTATGCATAGCAGAATGAAACCCTGCCCCAATCCTGGGCCAACCTCACTATTGTTGTCACACTTGAGCCCATTGATGCTGCCACTTTGCCAATCCATCTTGCTGGGCGTCTTCCTCTTTTTCTCTGACTGTCCACCCTACCAAACATGATATCCTTCTCCAGGGACATCTTACCCCATCCTTTAAAGCCCTCTGACTTCACATTCAGTCTCCCAGGTCTCCAAGAACAGACCTGGCTAAGAGAAGAAACTCTGTGGTAGAGTGTAACTGATCAAGCAGGGTAGAGACGCATATAGTCTATATATCATATGCATACACTAGACATATATGTATACATATGCATGCATATCTACCACACACAAATATACATGTACACATACAGACATATGTATGTTATCTTTAATCTTATACTTGTATAGGGGAATCCTAGTGAGCTGCTGTAGGATAAGCACTAGACTACAAGGTCAGTATGAGCCACAAGGTTGGCAGTTGGCTCAAACTCCTCGGAAACCCAACCCTATATGAGTTGGAGCCAACTTGATGGCACTTAACAACAACTCGTATATGTGGAAAGAGAAGGGACCTAGGTTTAGGGTTAGCAAGAGTGCTAATAGAATGGAAGGATGAACCAAAAAGTGTTTCCAAATAGAGGTGATCTCCAAGTGGTTTGTAGGACTTGGTGATGGGTGAAAAATAAAAGAGAAAGTCCTGAAAAGAGCCATATGTGTGTATTGTAATGATGGGTGATGAAGAGAAGGCTGGAGCACTGGACCTAAATGATGGGTTGGTTAGGGAATGGCAGTGTTGGAGGGTGGAGTAGGGATTTAATTTAGACTGGTGTTTGCTGATCCTGAGCTTTAAAGTTTTCATTGTTGTTGTCTTTAGGTGCTGTCCAGTCGATTGTGACTCACAGTGCAGAACTGTTGCACAGGGTTTTCAAGTAGAAGTGCACTATAGGGTTTTCAAATCCACCAGCTGCTCCTCGGAAACCCTATACAGGGCCACTATGAAGTGGAACGGACTCTGCAGCACGAAATAACAGGCAACACTCTTTACAGAAGTAGATCACCATGTCTTTCTCCCACAAAGCTGCTGCTGTTGTTGTTGTTGTTAAGTGCTGTCAAGTCGATTCCGACCCATAGCGACCCTGTACAGGGTTTCCGAGGGTGTAAATCTTTACAGGAGTAGAAAGCCTCATCTTTCTCCCACGGAGCAGCTGGTAGTTTCGAACCGCTGACCTTAAGGTTCGCAGCCCGATTCGTAACCACTATGCTACCAGAGCACCAGGACTAGGTATGTTTAATTGCTAACTTTTTAATCCACAGCCAGGTACTTAGCTGTTGTGATACAGAAGTTTGTTCCAAGTGGAGGTGATCAACAGTTGGTTGGTACATGTCAAAGAGGTGGCATAAAAGGAAGAGCATTTTGGAGAAGTATCTGCATAGAGGTCAGAGATATGGAGACTGTCTGAGTCCATCTCCTGAGTAGTCATGTGACTGAGGAAATTGTCTCTAGGATAGAGTCTTAAGGGGAAGGCCCCAGTTATGGAATACAAGAAGACAATGGACTTTCAAAGGGAACAAGGGAAATGTGTTCTCAGTTAGAGAAGAGATTGGAGAATAAAATTTCAGAAAAGCTTGAAGAAGGTTTGGTTTAAGGAAAACAGTGGGCAAATACCACTCACCATTAAAATTGTATTTCCATGAAATTATTCAATGACATGGAGAAAATGCTCATGATACATATATTGAAAACTCTTACCCAGTTATATATGTATTTGTATGTGTTTATTTATATAAAGAATCTCAATTATGCATGCACACATATAAAGAGGGAGAGGGAGATGGTAACCAAATGTTTGTAATGTTTATTTCCAGTTGGTGGGATTTGGAGTGATCCTCCTTTAAAGAATGCTATTATTTAATTTTAAATTAATGGACAATTTAGGAAAACATGATCAGATCTGTATCTTTTAGGTTCTGTACATGAATGAACTCTGTTCTTATTTTCAGGAAAAATATGTTGTGGCTTTCTTTTTTTGTAGCAATTAGGAGAAGAAGAAGAAGAAGACATGGTTTATGGGCAACATGATCTTATTTAATGCCCACAACATTTTAATAGAGTAATTAACGTGGTTCCCTGAGACAGATGAAGGAACTGAAGCAGAAAGAGATAGAGAACCTTGTCTCAGTCACAGTTAATAAATGATACAGCCGTGATTCTAATCTAGTGGAGGATTTGTGTTAGTTTTTAAGACACAATCTCTCTCTCTCTCTCTCTCTCTCTCTCT
>NW_006408564.1:4408864-4414411 GCF_000296735.1 Chrysochloris asiatica | reverse complement strand
TTTTAATTCCATTTTTTCCCCCAAACTTTTTAAAGTCCCTTCATACATAGCCAGTTAATATGCTACTTCAAAGAAGGGACAGAAGGAGCTGGGGAGTGTTTAAGCAAACTCCTAGTTAAAAAGCAAAACAAAAACAATAAACAAGATGCTTGGTAAGAAGGAAATCACCAGTGACATTCAAAGGTAGAGCTTCTAAGAATTAAGAATCCATTTCTCCCCAATGAGAGGGGGACTTGTGGAGAGGAAATGGAAGCAGGTCTAGAGCACTTGGTAGAGTCCTGGTGTGGCACTGTTGGTTAATGCACTGGAGTGCAAAGTCGGTTCAAAATCAGTGGTTCAAGCTCACCAGCTGCTCCTCAGACACACTATGCAGGGTCGCTACGGGTCGGAACTGACTCATCAGCACTTAACAACAATAGTCAAGAAGGACTAGATTATGCTAGAGTAACAAAGAGCCCCCTAATCTCAGCAGAGTAGCTCCACGAAGGTTTGTTTCTTGCTCTTCTGTTATGTAACTTAGCTTCATTGTTGTCTCTGTGACTCAAAGTGATGGAGGGGTTAACTTGAAACAGTCATCTGCAGAGTCCATACGAGGGTAAAGGGTAGGTTGGGGGTGAATACAAACATCTAAATGCTTCTACCTGGAGTGGCAGTCATTTCATTGGCCCAAGCTGTGCCCATCTTCATGTGTGCTTACCATGTGCACACAAAGAGAATTGAAATAGTGTAAACCTTCCTGAGAAGTCCTGGCATGGCACTATAGGATAAGCACTAAACTGCAGCAAGATCATTTGAATTTCAAGGTTGGCAGCTCAAACTCACCAGCTGCTTTTTGGAAATCCTATACAGGGTCTCTGTGTGTCAGAACTGACTCGATGGCACTTAACAATAACCCTAGCAATCAGCACAGCAGAAAAAAACCTTTATTACTTTTTAATGCTTCTTTTTATATAGTTCTGGTGTGGTGCTGTAGGGTAAACCCTAGACTGCTACTAGGTTGGTGGTTCAAGCCCACCAGCCACTCCTTGGAAATCCTATACAAGGTTGCTATGAGTCAGAACTGACTCGAGGGCACGTAACAACAACATTCTACCAGCAAAAGAAACAGTTTGCAGAACTCTAGATTGTTACACACAGGAGATACTGTGGCATCAAGTAATTCACTCCCTGTAGTTTACAGATGAGATACCGAATTGAGTGATTAGTTAGAGAAACAAACTAGTCATAGAGCTAAACATACTGGAAATATAGTCAACACTGAATTGAAGTATGTGGACGTGTGGTCCTCATTGTCCACTACTCACCTGGGACACATTCATGGGGAGGAGTAGAGAGCCTGAGGAAGGCTTTTTGTGACCTGGATAGCTATTTAAAGACTGCCTCCAAGGTGTTAAGAACAGCAGTCTCACCTGATACTAGGAACTATTGAGGTTGGAAGTCAATAGTATCTCCATCAGTAACATATCTGGGTTCCATTTCTTAGGTGTCTCCATGTAAGGAGCCCTGGAAGCATAGTGGATTTCATGTTAGGCTTCCAACTGCAAGGTAGTAATTCTCATTTACTAGCCGTTCGGAGGGGAAAAGGTGAGCTTTCTGATCCCGTAGAAATGTACACACTTGGAAACCCTTTACAGGGTTGCTGTGAGTTAAAGCCAGTTCAATGGCACACAGCATGTGGTTTTTGCTGAAGTGACTAGGATAGCCTGCAAGTCATTGTTCTAAAGTATAATTGCTAAAACTGGGTGGCATTGTGAGTTAATGCACCAGACTACAAGGTCAGTTTGAGCCACAAGGTCGGCAGTTCAAACTCACCAGCCGTGCCTCAGAAACCCTATACAGGGTTGTTAGGAGTTGAAACTGACTCTATGGTACTTCCCAACAACAACAATATAAAACTAGATGGTGTGTGCTTTAGTTGGGTGTTACGTGAACTTAGATTTTGGAAGCCGTGGTGAGTAGCTATGTGTCTTTAGATTGCAGACTGGTTGGGTTTAGTGAGTTAGGGATTCAGCAGAGGAGAGTCTCTCTGAGAGCAGTGGTACATTTGAAACAAAAACCACTTCCAAAAAGGAAAAGGGGTCAAGCAGATACAGAGGACCAGCCTGACTATGTCTGAGTTGACACTTAGATTGTCCATAATTCTAATCCTATTTGACACTACTATTAAGTGGTTTGTGTAGTGGTTACGAATCAGCCTGTGAACTGCAAGGTCAGCAGTTTGAAACTAGCAGCAGTTCCGCGGGAGAAAGATGAGGCATTCTGCTCCCGTAAAGATTTACAGCCTCGGAAACCCTGTGTAGGGTCGCTATGAGTCAGAACCGACTCCATGGCACTTAACAACAACAACAAATTAAGTGGTTTACACACAAGTGCAAAACTAAAGTTTAGCAGTTTGAACCTACCCTGTAGCTCCAAAGAAGAAAGGCCTGGTGATCAGCTTTTGTACAGATTACTACCAAGAAAACACTATGGTTCAGTACAGTCAGAATTGACTTGACAGCAGTGGATTTGGTTTTCGTTTTGGAAAGCAAGCAGAAAACAAAATCTGCTCCCACTTCATCAAGTACTGCTTCTTAGAAGAGTGTCTACTTACATTTGTGATGGTCAGTGAATTTATATGAGAAACTAAAAAGTGTATGACTGCTTTTTTAAGATTTCATATAGTTGTAATGTTAGAGAGTAATGTTGACTAGTCTATAGGAGCCCTGGTGTGCCGCTGTAGGATGAGCACTGGACCACAAGGTTGGTTTGAACCACAGGGTCGGTGGTACAAACCCACCAGCTTCTCCTTGGAAACCCTGAACAGGGTCACTATGACTCCTAACAGACTTGAAGGCATTTAACAAGAACCACAATTCTACAATTAAATGGGTGTGTTTCTGTGACTTATAATAGGTTATTCTTTCTATTGCTTGTTTTTTAAACTCTTTTTGGTTTTGCCTTTGATTTGCATTACATTGGTGGTGGTGACTTTGTGCCACTGAGTCAGTTCCAACTCATAGCAACCTTGTACAGTGTTTCTGGGGCACTAACTCTTTTGGGAACAGAAAGCCTCATCTTTCTCCTATGGAACAACTGGTAGATTTGAGCCGTTGACTCTGTGGTTAGTAGCCCAGCTCATAATCCACTAGGCTACCAGCGTTCCTTTACATTATATTCATGGCCTTTAGCAGGACAAATGGAGTGTTTTCTGAATCTTAATAACATGTACTTTTCGTTGGATGTGAACTCTAATGCTTGTTCTGCATAAATTCCATGTAAATCTGCACAAACTGCATAGAAAGTCTTAATGAATTGGAACTTAACATGTCATTGACACATTCTGGAGGGTGTTCTGTTGACTTTAATGATGGATGAGCCCGTTCTGCCAAGTTCCAATGGAAGGGGTGACTTAGAAACTCAAACATCAGCTGTGGAATCTGGAAACTTCCTGAAACCAGGGGTTTGAATCAGCAGGGCAAATGCAGCCTGCAACTCTGCGAGGCATGGCCTTCACCAGGTTGCTCCACGGAAGGCTTTGGAACAGAACCATAAACACCAGCCCCCTTTGTTGCGTACACTGACTTTTAAAGGCCTCCAATGGTTTAGGGTGGGTAAGACCTTGCCCAGAGGCTCTGCGGTCCAATTTTTTGGGGGGACCTGGCTGAAAACCCTGGTTATTTGATAGTCTGGCATATTTCTATGGTGTATTAGCACCCTATAAAAGTTACATGTCATTTATTTCAAGTTTAGAACCCTCTCAAACTTCAGGGCAAACGAAACGAACCTTTGAGGCTGGAATTCTGTTTACCTTTGGCCAAGTGTTGTTTCCTGAGTCTAAGGCAGGGAGGTGAAGTGAGAGGGGACATCAAATCACTTTTCCCAAAGAAGATTTTGATAGGTTAAAATGTGAATGGATCTGAAACAGGTCGATTAAGTTCCTACAGAGGACTCGAGTCTACAAACAAAAGTCAATTGTGCTGGGCAGAATGCAGTTTGAATGTTACCTTCCACCAACTGTGAGGAAGTATTTAGGAGTTTTTCCAAACAGATTGAAATTGGGTCAAGCCACCACCTGCAACTTCTGATAAGTATATTAAATGGTTTTTATAAAAGTTACTTGGCAATTCAGTTGAATGAAGTCTTGAGGAAAATGTGGCTATTTCTTGTGTTGAAAGCACTTATTTTTAATCAGTGATAAGGACAAAATGAGCTTCAGGATGCCTAATGCCAATGTGCTTACCTAGAACACAGACTAGCAGGTGATGCCTTCCATTTGAATGAAGGAGAAATAACACACTGAGTTCCATGTGCCTTTCAGATAGAAGAACTGATGAACGCGTTGGAGAAGACCAGACAAGAACTAGATGCCACCAAAGCACGCCTTGCCTCAACGCAGCAGTCCCTGGCTGAAAAAGAAGCACATTTAGCCAATCTTCGGATAGAGAGAAGGAAACAGCTAGAAGAGATCCTGGAGATGAAGTGAGTAACCACAGTTGCTTTTCTTGCCTCTTTCTTCTAACACCCTTTTGGTGGTAGGTAGTAAGGGGGAAGGGAGAGTTTAGACAAATGATTTAGAAGACGCTTGACTAGTCATTTCTGAGAGCAACTATTTTTCTCATTTCTTTACTTCTAACATTATTGTCCTGATTTGCACATTTTCTTACATCTGTTGTTTTTTAAAAAAGATCCAGCATTAGATTTCTGCATGCCTGTGTTTCATGTACAGCAATGGTGTTCCTAGAGCTGTTGCAAAGCTCTGAGTTGGCCAAGAGGTAGAGGCCTCGTTAAGCGCAATGGTAATTTGAGTGGTGCTCAGAGTTAACTGGAAACTTTTCTGAGGAGGTATTTCGTAATTGTGACTATAACTTGGCTAATTATATTCTTCTCATTTGTGTACAATGCTTGTCTTGTGTTGGCTTTCATGAAGTCTTAAGGTTGGCACCTCTTTGTTGAGAATGCAGTTCTCTGATTTGCTGGACTGATTAAAAAAATAGACTTTGAAATTTTCCTGGGATAGGGTAGGTAAAAGAGAAGACTGGAACTCATAACTTTCTCTGCTTAATCACTAAAGCGTGGTTGTGGTTGTGTGACTCATCCATAGTTACCGAGCCTTTATTTCATTCTGAAAATGAAATTATAGTACAGAAGACCATAGGAAAGAAAATTACACAAAGATTCTAGAAAAAATCAATTGCTATGTATCTGTTTCTGAAGAACTAGGCAGCTAGAACAAGAAGCAGCAATTCTCTAAGTTATAAAATGAAATAATCACTAAGATATAATTCAAATCCAACTTCCTTCCACAATAAGGGGAAATGTACATAATTGTGGTATCTTAAGCCTGTAACAGAGACTTTGAAATTGTGGCTAAGTATGGAAGACTGACCTTATCCTGACCCAGCAAGTCGTACACATGGTTAACATTAAACCAAGAAGGCTTAGATCATGGAAAATATAGAATGAAATATTTTTGAAGGATTTAATAACAAAGACAAAAAGTTTTATTCCTTGTCAACTGCCTCAGTTTCTCCAACACCAAAAAATATAAACTTCCATTTTTCCTAA
>NW_006408564.1:4313221-4408764 GCF_000296735.1 Chrysochloris asiatica | reverse complement strand
TATATAATAAAAATACATACTCTCTCCTCAGCTTAGAGGTGAAAGAATGGAGACTCAGATTTTAAGCAATTTGCTTAAGACCATCAACTGTGATTAAAACCAGAGTCTTGTACCTCAGGTTCCTTTTCTCCTAGTTCATTTTCTCATGGAGCTTATGTGAACTCTATCAAGTCCAGAACATTCTTCTGTTTAAGTCCCTGGAGCAGTGCTTGGTATATGGCAGTGGTGGTGATGTGCCCTGGAGTTGGTTCCAACTCATAGCAACCCTGTACCGGGTTTCTGAGGCTGTAAATGTTTACAGGAGCAGAAAGCCTCATCTTTGTTCCCACGGAACAGCTGGTAGGTTCGAACTGCTGACCTTGAGGTTTGCAACCTGATTTGTAACCACTACGTTACCAGAGCTCCTTTGGCATATGGTAGGTGCTCAATAATTATTGAACAAAAGGGTCTATTGAATGCTATCAGTTGGATTTTATATAGCTAAGAAGACAAATATTCCAAACGTTCATGACATTATCACCCTGATCAAGAATCAATCATTAATTACCAGTAATGTATTAACAATACCAGTACATTGATTCCACCAGCCTTTATTTTCTGTTTGTCTAACCCTCTTTTGCCTCATTGTGTGTTATTACATGTCAAGCTAAACCTAGTTTCTTTCATTGTTCCCCAGCTGTTCCCAAGTTAACTCTACATCTCCTGAAGTGATTTATTATGCCATTATAAAGAAACTTTCATTACTTCCTGTTTATAAAAAGAGTATATACTTCCATCATTTTGAGAGGACAAGTAATGGTAGGACATGCTGGTTTGGGAACCATCAGAACTGGGTTGGACTCTTGTTGCTTCCATTTGGTGGTTATGTGAGATAGGGAAAATCACATGAACCTGCTGACCCCAAGTTTTCTCCCGGACTGATTTGTGTGGGGGTGGTTATGAAGATAGGCACTCAACAGAGGGCTTGGCACAGGGAAAATGATATATCAGCCAATGAAAATATGTCATTTGTTTAGTATACTTAGTGAAGAGTATCATTTATCTAAAATTTGGATTTATTTTTCTTAAACATATAAACCTTTTTCATGTGTATGTTTTCCCACTTAATTTCATGATTTCAGATAGCACCTAACTAAGACCTCTTTTGGTAACTTGCCACATGATTGCTGAAGTGCTTAATCTGCTGCCACTGCAAAATAAATACAGAATTCCTCTGTCAATTCCTTTGGTAAAAGGTAACAAAGCCCTGCTTCATTAAGCCTCGTCTGAACCCCATTCACTATTTAACTGGCTCAGGAGCTTCGACTTAGGGGCTCCTTTGCTGGGACGATGAGGGACACAGGTATGGGGCAGTTACATTGACTGAAATCCCAATTAAATTCGTCATCCTCCAGGGACGTTCAAGTCAACTTAGTGGATTGATCTTGACTTTTTAGCTGAACTGGTTACTGGACACTGACTGTGTGAGCATGGTTAGGGGGAAAAAGTAGATGGCTAATGTCACTATCGATATTTATTACCTTGTTCTGAGTTTTGGTGGCTCTTCATTTAGTCAACAGGTATCACGCACATCTTTTGGCCAGGTTTATCCAGTGTCTTATTAACTACTGCTTCTGTAACACAAATACCATAAGAGAGTGAGTGCCTTTAAAGAAAATGAATGTTCTCAGAGTTCAGGAGGTCATTCTAATTCAGCATGGCAACTCTAAGGGAAAGTTCTCTGTTGGCTCCAGGGAAAGATCTTTTGGCTTTTGTAGCCCAGGGTTCCTAGGTTTCTTGGGATCTTCACGTGGTATCTCTCTTCCCCACTTATGCTTGTTTGTCTCTGGGCTGTTCCTTACAACTTAAAAATGTAGGACACTTCCTACAGTGATATTGTCTCATTAACCTAAAGAAAATCACGTTCCCAGATGGGACTACATCCATAGATACAGGACTTAGGACTCTAATACATATTGCAGGGAGACAGGGACACCATTGAGTCCATGGCACCTAGTTTCCCTGGTGAAAAGGGTAGAAACTCCGTGGTGTCAGAAGAATAGGGGTGGCCATGAAACAAGACAAAAGAGATGGGCTCTCGTTTTTCCCCTTATCTCATGACATTGTGAGAACTCAGTCTTTTGTTGCCTCCATTTTCTGTTTAGTAAAGTGGAGGTAATAATACCAGCTCTGCCTGCTTTACAGAATTGTTATAGGGACAAGATGGAGTGATGGGAGCAAAAGGACTGAAATCAACATGAACCAGCATATGTGAAACTACTTTGAAACATAAAAGGTTTCTAAAATTACATATGTGTTTTAAATCTGTTGCAAAATCAAATGGCGCATGCACACACCATCAAATGGCATTGAGTTGTAGAATTGGAAGGCAGTTGAGTCCATCCTCCTGACCTGCATAAGTCCATATAATTACTAATAAGGAATTCACCAGGTCAGTGGACACCATTCCTGTGGGAGGCCATGGCCTCATAAGGTGGCTGCTCATGCTCCGTAGCTCTTGCAGGTAGCTCATTCTTCCTTGTGTTGAACTGAAATTTCTTTCCGTGTAGTTTTTCCACTCATCTTCATTTTGGCTTCAGAGTTAACTTGTATTCTCCTGAGGTCTTTCCATACGATGCATGGTCTTCTAGATAAGTGTTTGAGTAATACTTCTTCATTTTAGAGATTAAAATTAAATACTTATGGAAGAGCAAAATGAAAATACAAAATCACCCATGATCCTACCAGGCAGAGATAGACCCCGATGGCAGTTTGATGTATACTCTCACAAACGCTCTTTTCCTTTAAAAACAAATAAACAAACATACAATAAAAAACATTATAAGATTGTATTAGCATATTTTATAAAGCCTGCTGCTTTTGCTTACTGAATGGCAAACACCCTTCCATGTCACAAATACAAAATTTAAAAATTACTCAATATACTGTCATAAAGACATGCCTCATTACTGAACATCTATCTTAACTCACATGTTTTGCTAATGAAAAGAATGTTTTGATAAACATCTTGTGATTTCATTTAATATTTTCTTAAGTTATTTTTAAATAATTGTAGGTTGGCATGCAGATGCAAGAAATAGTACAGAGAAGTCCCTTGTAGTGTTCACCCCATTTCCCTCAGTGGTAATATCTTGCATAATTATAGCTTAATGTCACACCAAGAACTTGACACAACTTGAATTGGCACAAGCCACCAATCTTAGTGAGGTTTCCCTAGTTTTATATACACTCATTGTCTATGTGTTTAGTTCCATGCATAGATTTTGTGGGACACTCGGTGTGATGCTCTAGGATAAGCACTGGGCCGCTAGCCACAAGGTCAGTGGTTCAAGCCCTTCATCTGCTCCTCAGAAACCCTGCCTATACAGGGTTGTTATAAGTTGGAACTGACTCAATGCCTTTATAACAACAACAACATTGACTTGTATGGAGTCCTGGTGTGGTGCTGTACGATATACACCGGATTTCTGAATGCAAGGCCAGTGGTTCAAACACACCAGCCACTCCTCAAAAGTTCTGTACAGGGTTGTTCTGAGTTGGAACCAACTTGACGGCATAGATTTGTCTAGCCTTCACCACAGTCAAGAGACAGGATTGCTCCATCCCGTCTCCAGTTACATCCCCAGCTGTTTGATTAACCAGGGGTTTGTTGTTTTTGAGTTATAGCACTTCCAGACATGTGTAGCGCTGACTTCCACCTTACCGTGTATTCTTCTCGAGCAGCGCAGACAACTGTTATCTCCTTGTAAACTCAGATTGAATTTAAAGTGAGAAAATATTGCCTGCTAAATCTGACTTAAAGATTTCTTAGCCATCATATGAATGACACAGGTAACTAACTGGACTAGGAAGTTCATAACCCACTGACTACTGCAGCAAAACGAAATGGCTGTTGATGCCCTTCACCCTGGAAAGGCAACAGTACCTAAGACAGAAATTTAAGGAAAACTAGCCAAAATGTACAAGGCCACATCAGATGTCATCTCTGTGTTTGGATTAAGAGCCCATTTTGGTGGTGGCATTAATACTGGCTTTGACATGCTTCATGATTCCTTGGATTAAGCAAGGAGAAATGGCCCAGTTACAGACTTATAAGACATGGCCTGTAGGAGAAGAAAAAGACCACAAGGAAACAGCACAGGGAATGCCAAGAAGAGAAGGAACAAAGTCAGGGGGACGGCAAAGGTCAACGATGGTCCTGGGGAAAGAAGGACTAAAGATTCTGCAGTGACTTGATCTGCGATGAGTGTGTGGATTTTTCACCAGAGGATTAATAAGCTATAAAATATTTTTTAAATAAATATTTCTTATAATGTGGTTTCATTTCAATTCCACTGAATTCCCATTTAATATTGCATTTCTTATACTTGTCATATGATTGGCATTCAGTAAGCATTTGTGGAATGAAAGGATGAATTTATTTTAAAAATGCGTAAATATTTTCTGAGCACATACTAAGTGGCAGCCACTGTTTAAGATGCTGGGAATCATCTGTGAACAAACAGAAAACTCCCTATCCTTGTCAAGTAAAATGAATGAAGGGAATGAATGAACAAATCAACGAGTGAGTAGTTGAATCAAAGTGGAGTTTCTTGTGTAATCAAAGAGGTTGGGTATCCCACTTGGAAAGCCATTTCAAAAGGTAAGAACCTTCTTGGTTATTTAGGGTAAAGAGAGGCATGGGGAATGTGGTGTATCTTCCCATCGTCTGGGAATCCTTTCAGGAACCGAGGCCAAGTTAATTCAAAATGAGAGCCTTTGACTATATTTCGTGTAGGATTCCTCCTCTCAACACCTCCTTCCTCATTTTGGTCTTTATTCCAACTGCCAGTCAGAATTCCCACATAGCAAGGAACCAACAGTTCCCAACCATATGTTTTCCTAGAAGAACATAATATTTGCCTTCCTTGTACATATGATTTTTCTTTCACTTCAAGAGTACCTAAAACCTCTTGCTAAAACATTTCGTAATGGTACATTTTCGTTACATTGCTCCTATTTAAAAGGGATTTTAGTAAAAGAATATTAAGAACATAATTCTATATGTTTGCTTTTATTAATGCTGGTTAATAAGCTTACATTCCAGTAACCAAAGCCCAATTATTTAATTTGTGGCAGGTGAATTTGATATCTGTGGCTAAAAGGAATTGATGGCTATGAGATACACTCCTTAAAATTTATCTCTGTGCATTTGCCTGGGTGATTTAAACTAGTGCAGTAATTTAATAGGCAGACAGGCAGCCAAACTGGTATTTGCCATTTAGTATAAATGCTAAGTGCATGAGGATTCTGAGAGCTGGTTAATAACTTGAAGTGTGTATTTTAAACTTCCCCTGGTGATTTCCTCTGCTTACTTTATGGAACATTTTTTAAGCGGACCCCTACATTTTTAACTCATCAGTTGGCGTTGTGAGATTCATCTTAATTTACTGGATATTGTCAGATTTTAGACATCTTCTCCAGATAGCTTCACAAGCCTTTGTATACACTGGGTTGCTTTAGGAATTACAGTGAGGCAACGCAGCAGCTTATTGTAGGGCATTATCCCTTTGGCCTCTTTGATCTGGAATCCTTTCTGAGAGAGCCACTCATTAGGTAAGTGCCCTTCAAAGGAGAGGTAGGGTACAGAAAATGATAAAAATCTTTTTTTTTTTTTACTTCATGCCAACATGAGAAAAGACAAATCACATTTCTTTAGCAAGGACTTCTAAGTGCCTGGCAATTTGAACAGTATAAATGGAGTCTGGGAGAGGTGTTTGAGGGCAGTTGTGATTTCAAATTGATGAACTCAGTTGCAAAGGGGCTGTGCCATTTTACAGAGGCATTCTGAGGACTGAATAAGATTATGCATTGATGAGAAAATGAATTTTAAGACAGACTGTTATATGCATTTATTTAGACATTATGTTATACCATATGTGCAATCTCTGGGTGGTGCTAGGGACAAAAGGACTGAGCTAGAGATTCAAATCTACCCATAGGTGTTTTGGTTGTTGTTGTTGTTAAGCACTGCTGAGTTGGTACCAACTCATAGTGACCCTGTATAGGGTTATCAGGGAGCAACTGGTGAGTTTGAACCACCGATCTTGTGATTCAAACCGACCTTGTGCTTTATCCTACAGTGCCACACCAGGATTACTAAGAAAGGTACATCTGACGAAAGGCCTAATGATCTACTTTTGAGAATTTGGCCACTGAAAACCCGATGAAGTAGAAGTACAGATTACAACGTGGGTTGCCATGATTCAAGTTGATGCCAAATGGTTTATCATACTTATGACTACGTTGTTCTGTATCAATACAGTAACATATATTAGTATGTTAGCTACACCCGTTACTGTTAGCTTATATTGCTTCTCTTTTCAAATTATAATTGGCCTGATATTTTCAACAGTTTTTTTTTTTGTAAGACACATTTCTGTTTTTACTATATACCATGGCAATAATTTAGAAAAACTTAGACATATTCAGTTTTAAAATACAATGTTAATGCATTCTAGAATGTCCTAGTCAGCCTGTGTTTGTTTACTTACTGTTCATTTCTAGAAGTCAGTTACAATAGCAATGAAGCCTTATATAGCTTTCTAAATTATTTGCAGTGACTGAGGACAGGTAGCAGAGCAGAGAGAGAATATCATGAAGATCAGTTCATTCAAAATTGATTTGGGTATGATCATATAGGCAGTAGCATAAATACATGATTATTTTCCACTCATGATTTCAGTTTCCCTATTTTAACCCAGAAGTTAGTGTATTACAACCTTTAAAGGAAGTGAAAGGACATATTAGTCATAAATCTCTGGCATACAAAACTTGTTGTTGTTGTTGTTAAGTGCCATCGAGTCGATTCCAACCCATAGCGACCCTGTACAGGGTTTCCAAGGCTGTAAATCTTGACGGGAGTAGAAAGCCTCTCTTTCTCCTGTGAAGTTGCTGATAGTTTCGAACTGCTGATGTTAAGGTTGGCAGACCAATTCGTAACCACTACGCTACCAGAGCTCCTTAGCAGTAAAGAAAATAACTTTCGATCTGTGGCAGGTTCTAGTTAGATTCAAATACAAGGAACAGAAAACTCTGTCTCAGAAGCAAATACAGATAGCTCTGTGATCATCATGAACCCATGCTGCTTCTGCCTTGAGACTTCACCATTCTCAACTTCCAACCATGGCCCAAGTTTGTTGCCTTAGCTCCACCCATCTCATCCACATTCCAGTCAGCATAAAGGAGGAAGTGAGCACAAGAAAGGGACTTCCCTGACCTTTAAGTATCACACACCATCTGTTGACAACTGATCCATTTAATGGTTCATTCAGCAGTTGTTGGATGCCTGTTACATGCAAGGGACTATTCTCAATCCTGGGCACTGATCTAAATCCTGTTCTGAGTAAACAGTAAGGACAAAATCTCTGCATTTGTGGTGCTTAAATTGTAGGAGAACTAGTGTGTAAGAAAGGAGCTCTGGTAGCGTAATGGTTACGAATCAGGCTGCTAATCTCAGGGTCAGCAGTTTGGAACTACCAGCTGTTCCGCGGGAGAAAGATGAGGCTTTCTGCTCCCATAAAGATTTACAGCCTCGGAAATTCTGTACAGGGTCGCTGTGAGTTGGAACCGACTTCACGGCATATAACAACAACAACAGTGTGTAAGAACTAGAGTTGAATTTGTATGTTAATCAGTATAGTTAGATATGGCTCTTCTATACTGTCAGTCAAATCCAAACGTTTGTCTTAGTATATAGTATATTGTTGTTGTTGTTGTTGTTATGTGCCATCGAGTCGGTTCCGACCCATAGCGACCCTGTATAGGGTTTCCAAGGGTGTAAATCTTTACGGGAGTAGAAAGCCTCATCTTTCTCCCGCGGAGCAGCTGGTAGTTTCGAACCGCTGACCTTAAGGTTCGCAGCCCGATTCGTAACCACTACGCTACCAGAGCTCCTAGTATATAGTATATAGTAAACCGTTTATGCATAAAACAACCTTAAAGAAACACTTTCAGATACACTAAAAAATCTTTAACATAATACAATAATAATATTTTGATGTGTGTTGCAAAGTAACATCCATTTCTTATTATGAAACATTGTGGGTTAGGCATTATACTGCATCCCAGTAAAGACGTTGGGGTGTCATTGTAAGAATCTCAATTCTGGGGCTAATGGGTTAAGCAGTAGATTGCTATGGCAGATAGGTACTTCTTCTAGCTTGGTGTGTGTGGGGGGTTGTGGGCAGGACATTGGGCTGGGGTGATGGGATGGGAGGACAGGGAGAGAGCTAGTTAGAGGAGACCTTTGAAGTTCACTTGCTTATCTTAAAACAAAATAAGGGACACACTGTCTTCTGGCCAAAAACATGTACTGTGTGTGTAGTTTTCATAGTGAAAAATGTCAGTCAAAAGGGTCTTTGGCCTGGTAATTTTTAATGGAAATACAAACATTTTTGGGGCTAA
Organism: Chrysochloris asiatica; assembly: GCF_000296735.1. Taxonomy (NCBI): domain Eukaryota; kingdom Metazoa; phylum Chordata; class Mammalia; order Afrosoricida; family Chrysochloridae; genus Chrysochloris; species Chrysochloris asiatica. The sequence continues at coordinate 4,400,319 of NW_006408564.1, read as the reverse complement.
AGCAGTATAGTCTTTCAGCTAAAATAATCATAATCAGCAGTTAAATAATCTAAATGCTAGTGAATCACAGAGCTTAAATAATTCCAAGCACCCAACTTCATGCTTGCTCCATCCTCATAGCAGCTCCAGGGGGACTAGGGAATATCAAACATTTAAAATGGAAGGAGAAACAGACAGACATTCCCACCTCCCAAAACACGACAAATGACAGGGATCAGTTGTGTTCCTTTCTTACCATCCAAGAGCTAGATTCTATTGGAATTTTGTTAAGCACTTGATCCTACACTGTGGGGGACATTGCCAGATTTAACCCCACCAGCAAGGGATGGAGCAACCACATCACATGGAGAGAGATGAAGGGGATTGCCGGTTCTGAAGCACAGACTCTCTGTTACAGGGAGTAAAGCTCTAGGGATTCACGGTCACAGATGGTTGTACCTGGGGAACCAAGACAAATGTGATCTAGTCTCTCCATCTGTGAGCTGGGCTCCATAGTCAGACAACCATGTAGTCGTCTATGAGTTTTAAAGTACTGATACTCAACCAGGGGAAGTTTGCCCTCCAGGGTACATCTGATAATGTTTGAGGGCAATTTTGGATGTCACAACTAGGAAGTGCTCCTGGTATCTAGTGAGTAGAGGCCAGGTTACTGTTAAATATCCAACAGTGCACAAGACAGTCCCTACCAACAGAGAAATTTCCAGTCCAGAATGTCAGTAGTGCCAATGTTGAGAAACTCTAATCTAGATAGTAACAGGCCTTCCTTTTTCAGACAACTGACTCGATGACACCTAAAAACAACAACGTATAGTATATAGTATACTTTTCTATGCATTAAAAACATTGAAGAAGCACTTCCAGATACAGTAAAAAATCTTTAACATATAATAATAATAATAATTTGATGTGTGTTGTAAAATAGTGTCTGTTTGCTATTGTGGACCATTGTGGGTTAGGCATTGGGATACTAACCTCAAGGTCAGCAGTTCAAACACACCAGCCACTCCACAAGAAAACGATGAGACGTTCTGCTTCTGTAAAAATGTACAGCCTCAGAAACCCTACACAGGCTCAGTAGGAGTCAGAATTGGCTCGATGATAGTAGGTTTGGTTTGGGTTATAGGTACATCTATGGTGCATTGAGTTAAGCATTACACCTGGTGGCACAAGGTAGGCAGTTCAAACTCTCTAGTCCCTCTGTGGAAGAAAAATGAGACTTCTCCCATAAAGACTTGCAGTCTTGGAAGCCCTATGGGAGGGTTCCACCCTGTACTATAGGGTTGCTATGAGTCGGAATGACTCAGTTGTTATTGTTGTTGGATGCCATCAGGTCAGTAACAACTCATAGTGACCCTGTGCACAACAGAATGAAACACTGTAGCTATGCATGTATGCTCCTTCAACACCATAACTAAAATGTATCAATTCTTCTACAGTCTTCCTTATTCACTGTTCAACTTTCACATGCATATGAGGTTATTGAAAATACCTTGGCTTGGGTCAGGTGCACCTTACTCCCCAAACTGACATCTTTGCCCTTGAACACTTTAAAGAGGCCTTGTGTAGTTGTTGTTGTTAGGTGCCATCAAGTCGGTACTGACCCATAACGACCTTATGCACAGCAGAATGTAACACTGCCTGATCTTGGGCTAACCTCACTACTATTGCCACGCTTGAGTCCATCGATGCTGCCACTTGACCAGTCTATCTCATTGGGGGGTCTTCCTCTTTATCTCTGACCCTCCACCTTACCAAACATGATGTCCTTCTCCAGCGACTGGTCCCTCCTGACAGTATGTCCAAAGTATGAGAGATGAAGTTTGGCCATTTTGGCCTCTAAGGAGCACTCTGGCTGCACTTCTTCCAAAACAGATCTATTGGTTCTTTTGGCAGCCCATGGCACTTTCAATATTCTCCTCCAACACCATAACTCAAAGGCATAAATTCTTCTGCAGTCTTCCTTATTCACTGTCCAGCTTTCGCATCCATATGAGGTTATTGAAAATACCATGACTTGGGTCAGGTGCACCTTAGTCCTCAAGCTGACATCTTTGCTCTTCAACACTTTAAAAAGGTCTTCTGCAGCAGATTTGCCTAATGCAACATGTTGCTTGATCTCTTCACTGTTACTTCCATGAGTGTTGATAGTTGATCTAAAAAGAATGAAATCCTTGACAACTTCAATCTTTTCTCCATTGATAAGAATGTTATTTATTGGTCCAGTGGTGAGGATTTTTTTCTTTACATTGAGATGTCCATACCAAAGGCTGTGCTCTTTGATCTTCATTAGTAAATGTTTTAAGTCCTCTTCACTTTTAGCAAGCAAGGTTGTATCATCTGCATATTACAGGTTGTTAATAAGTCTTCCTCCAATCTTGATGCCACATTTTTTTTTTTCATATAACCCAGATTTTCTCAGATTATTTGCTCAGAATACAGGTTGAATAGATTTGCCTAATACAATACTTTGATTTGATTTCTTGATTGCTGCTTCTATGAATGTTGAGCAAAATGAAGTGTTTGACAACTTTAATCATTTCTCCATTTATATGGATGTTGTTAATTGGTCCAGTGGTGAGGATTTTTGTTTTATTTTCACTGAGATGCAAACCGTACTGAAGGTTGTAGTGTTTGATCTTCATCAGTAAGTATTTTAAATCTGCTTTGCTTTCAGCAAGTGATGATGTATCGTCCATGTATCGCAGGTTGTTAATGAGTCTTCCTCCAATTCTGATGCCATGATTTTCTTCATATAATTCAGTTTCTCAGATTATTTGCTCAATACACAGATTGAATAAGTATAGTGAAAGAATACAAACCTGATGCTCACCTTCCCTAATTTTATACCATTCAGTGTTCCTTTGTTTTGTTAAACAAACAAACAAACAAACAAAACTGGTTATTGGTCTACGCACAATGGTACTCCTGAATACTCATTCTCCAAAATGTTGTCCATAGCTTGTCATGATCCATACAATTGAAAGTCTTTGGGCATTCAATAAAGCACAGGTAAACATCTTTCTGGTATTCTCTGCTTTCAGCAAGATCCATCTGACATCAGCAATTATATCCCTCATTCCAAGTCCTTGTCTGAATCCAGCTTGAACCTATGGAAGTGCTCTGTCAGTGTATGCTTGCAGCTAATTTTGTATTATTTTTACTATCCACTCAGTGGCATTGGGTAATAGATACTTCTATTTGTACTTGCCTGTGTACACACCCATACTTACTAACATACCGATTATCTGTACTTACTCATATTTTCTCAGACAATTATTTTTACTTTAACTGTGCTGTGTTCACTGCATCCACATTTGGTGCCACTTTTTCTATCACCAAAAATCACAAGTCTCTACATCTAAACCATACTTCATATTCCCTACTCCTTTTCCCTCGTAACCACCAATAAAAATTGGTCTCTCCATATATTTATCTATGTTCTTCTTCTTGTAAAAGAGGTATCATATAATATTTGCTCTTATATGCTTGACTTATTTCTCTTAGCGTTAAGCCCTCCAGGTCCATCTATAGTTTAATATGCTCCAAGGATTCATCATCATTCTTTATGACTGCATAGTATTCATTTGTATATATGCACTACAATTTGCTTATATGTTCATGGGCACTTCTGTTGTTTCCATTTGTATGATATTACAAATAAACACTGGACTGCTAACCACAAGGTCATCAGTTAAAATCCACCAGCTGCTCTGTGGAAGAAAGAAGAGAATCTCTGATCCTATAAAGATATATAGCCTCAGAAACTCCACATGGGGCTGTTATGAGTCAGAATTGACTTAATGGCAATGAGTTTGTTTGTTTGTTTTTCATGTTAATAATGCAGAAATTAACATAGGTGTGCATATGTCTGTTTATGTCATTTTCAGATCATTATGTCTAGGTGTTGTGGCTAAAACACTCAGCTTCTATTTGAAAGGTCAGTGGTTCAAACCCACCAATCACTAAACAGGAGAAAGTCGAGGAAGGCTGCTTCTGTAAAGATTTACAGCTTTGGAATTCCTGTGGGTAGTTCTAACTCTGTACCACAAGGACACTCTGAGTCAAAATCAACCAATGGCAGTGGGTTTAAAGTATATACCTAAAAGTGAGAGTGCCTATTCATGGGTTAGTTCTGTGCCTAATTTTCTGAAAAGTCAGCATACCATTTTCCATAGTGGTTGTACCATTTTACCATTGTATCATTCTTGTCCTATCAACATTGGATAAGGGTTCCAATTGCCTTAAATCCTCATTAGCATTTGGTTCTTTAAATCAATGCCATTTTAGCTAGGGTAAGATTATATCTCAATTGTGGGTTTGATTTGTATCTTTCAAATAGTTAATAATTATGAGCTGTTTCATCTGTTTGCTGGATGCTTGGATGTCTTCTGTGGTGATGGTTCTTTTCATTTCCTTTGCCCATTTTGTGATTAGATTGTTTGTCTTTTTGTTTTTGAGTTGTTGCAGTTTGCCATAGATTTTAGAGATTAGACCCATGTCTGATAAGTTTTTTCTAAAGGTTTTTCCCAGTCTGTAGGTTGTCTGTTTAGTCTTTTGACAGTCTTTTGATGAGTATAAACTTTTCATTTTTATGAAGTCCCATTTATCTATTTTGTCTTCTATTCATGCATCTGCTGCAATGTTTGTTACCCAATTTTCACAAAAGATTAGGTCCCAAAAGACCTGCTTCTTAGCAGGTCTGCAACTTAGCAGAGCACAAATCCTGTGCCTTGCCTACATTCCATCATTCTTTAACCTGTTGTCTTTTCTGACCCAAAGTTTTCCCAATTACAAATTAAGGCTATGATAAGACTGGGTCAATCCCATATCTTGATGTGTAATTATAGTGTCCCTTTTGTCTGTTCCCCTACCTCTAGTCCAATCCTTTACCACTTCCCCATGATTTGTTGTAGTTATCTACTATCTAGTTGATATCAACCCATATCATTCTGATGTATTATAGATAGAATGAAGTGTTACCCAGCCCTGCACCATCCTCAGTATGTTTGAGTCCATTGCCATGTGTCAATTCATCTCCTTGAGAGTTTCCCTCATTTTCACCAACCCTCAACTGCATTGCCAAGCTTGAGGTCCTTTTCTAGTAATCAGTCTTTTCTGTTGAGTAGTCATGTGTTTTCCCAGGGAGCTACATTTTGCAGTGATGGTTTAGAGCATAAAGGATAAAAGAAAAGTAATGATGCTCTGAAAGGTGGGGCAATATGGCAAAGCAGGACCTGAGGCCTCAATGGTGAACAGACTGCTACCCAGAAACCTAAACTGGCAAGGGCAGGAGTTGTGGGCAAATCCCAGTTTGTAGATTTTCTCTACTTCCCTGTAATTGTTTCTTTTTGCAGCTAGAATCTGATTTAGAGGTAATCAGCAGAAGTTCCAGTATTGAGAATATAGAGGGTGAACATCAAAATCTGTATCCTCATTGGAAGGAGTTAACCACAAAAGACTCCAAGTCAGCTAAGACTTACAGGGTTACAGGGCAAGGGCCAGCACTGAGGTATGGAAGGTTTTTAATGTTTCCAAACTATGGGAAACAAGAAAGGGTTTTCGAAAGAATTAATCAATACTGATGTAAAGGTATTTTGCCTCCTGCTAGCTGCCTCTTCCTCTTTTCCCCTTATCTTTGCTGTCTTTCCCGTTTTTCTCACCCCATGTCTTCTTTCTTCTTCTTTTCTTCCTATTTTTCTTTACTTCTTTATACCTTCCTCCATTTCTCCCTGCTTCCTCTTTGCCCTACCCATGTTGCAGTTCAAAGTATTTTTCTGATTTTCTCAACATAACAGTTGTCAGCAAGAGGCTGATTAAGCATGTTGGAGGGCATGTGTGTGTGTGTGTGTGTGTACATTCATCTGAGTGCACATAGGGAAGGGACTGGCTTTGGAACGTTTGGCTGGGGTAGGGGATGTTAAGGAGATACCTACTCAGTGAGAACCACAGCTTGAAGCCAAGCCACCTGGTCATGTATGGCCAGTCTTTTATTTTCCAGTCCTAGAATTTGCGAGCCACCAGGTTGTGAAAATTGAAAGGCAGTGTTTGACGTACTCCATTAGCTGGAATGGGGAACCTATTCCTGCCAAAATTTATGGCTCACTTGCGAGCCATACAAAATTTTCAACTTAAAAATTAGCTTGCTATATTTGGTCAGACATTTAATTAACTCACCCCTAATGTGATGGCTGGAACAGCAGTTGACTTGACAGGGCCAGACCAAATGATTTCACGGGCCTTATGTGGCCCTCAGGCCAGACATTCCCCACCCTGGGTAAGCCAATATCCTTGGGATCTTAATTTGAACTTGCAAGAGGCTGCAGCTGAATGAGAATCTGTTATTACCTCACACCCAATACTTGATCTATTTGAATAGATATGCAGAGCCCACTGCAACAATACCAGTGTACAATTATGATAAAGGTTAAATTATTGTATCCCTATGTTTGAAATTGGTATCTGTGTGTTCACTTCAGTGAATCCTGACCTTGGAGCATCTTGCTCTCTTGCCCTTCCCAGCTCTTCCACTGAAAGTTCTCTTTGAAATCAATCTCTTCAAACTCGTTTCCACTGTTAGCTAATGCTTTATTGTAGAACAGTGTGGGTCCACTTGTTTTGTTCTGCTCTGCCCATCACCTCTCCTCCATAGCATCCTTGCAGCCATTCAGTGTACCTGTCTGGGAAGTCGTTTCCCACAGGCTAGATCACCTAGATTCTGTCTCGTTGACACCTGGTCTGGGCTGATAAAACCACTGTAGTAGATTGTTGAGTACAGGTGAGACTAGGCCAGAGAATTGATTTCCCTGTCCCTTCCTTGCTTGGGGGCCCGTATCTGGAAGTGGAAGCATCTCTCTATGGCTTTTGCTGCCTCTCAGCAATGCTTGTGATGACTCCCACTATCAATGAGCTTGACTCATTTTCCCCTTTGCTCTTTTAGCCCTAGGTATGGGAGTGCTTACCCACTGTTAGTCCCTGCTGCATCAATGGTTGCCGTTGTCCATTACCCATGATTGCCCCTCTTTCTATTGTCTCTTCATTGAGACCTTCTCATTAGAACCATCAGGAGTAAGCTGTGTTTCCTGCAGGACTTGGACCAGTACTGTGAAGAAGGCCCTGAAGTCCTGGGCAAATGGGGAGGCTTTGTTAGGATGACTAGAGCGTGTGTTAGAGAATGTATACATTTCCCAAATTGAATAATTTTGGAAAAAAGAACAAGGCTATCTGATGCTAAAGTCAAAACACTTAGTCTAAACCACCATTCTATGGTTTTTAACATGTGACGTTCAAATGGCCCTTATCATGAATGGCTGCTGCTGCCCTCACCCCAAAAAGATATGGGGCTGGGGCTCCCACAGCCCCCTTCTCTTTTATGAGAGCAGTCTCCTATTCCTGCCATGTCCTCTTGAGATTGGGAAGTTGGTTTGATGGAGTGAGGATGAGGTTCTTAAGATAGAAGGAAAAAAACAGTCCCATGGTCCCTGGTCAGAATACAGTCTCCCTCCAGTCCATGGCTAATATCCTAACAGCCAAGCAGAAAGCGTTCTTGGGTTTCCATAAAGCTCAAAGTACTTAAGTTTTGGGTAGCAACAGCTCTAATGGGAAATACTAGACTGAGGTATAAGCCCTCCTCATTCATTCAATCATTTGTTTGGTTACTGGCACATTCTTTTATAAAACAAATAGTGTTGGGTACTCAGTTATTAGCTGAATAAAGGAATGAATGAATGAATACACAAAAAAATATTTTTTGAGGATCTAGTTTACAGTCTGAGATCAAATGAAAGGATTCAACATCAGAATATAGAATTAAAACTAGTGTGTAAGTGCCAGTGAGTCAGCTCTGACCCACAGCAACCGTGTAAGCACTTCTGAGGAGTGGCTGGTGAGTGTGAACTTCCAACCTTGCAGTTCAAACCAACCTTGTAGACTAGTGCTTCTCCTACAGTGCAACACCAAGGCTAAGTGCACAGAAGGGGGTTATGAAAGCCTCCTGAAGGCAGCAGAAAGCTGTTCTGGGCAATTGGAGCTCCTTTGATGATGGAGTGGGATTGGCCAGGTGAGGAAGATGTGGAATCACATTCCAGGAGGAAGGGGTTGTCTGTGGCAAATGCCCTGTGGCACAACATGCTTTCCACAAGTTCATAGGCTGGAGCACAGACACCAAGAGGAATAGCAGAACTGCTTAAGAAAGGCAGTTAACAGGGTCCACACATCAAGAATATCATACAGGTAAAAAGCAAAAAGTCATTAAGAAGACAAGAAAGAGGAAAAGGTCAAAATGGATGTCAGAAGAGACAGCAAAACTTGCTCTCCAGCATAGAAATGCTAAGGCATATCGAAGAAATGAGGAGGTCCAAGAGCTGAACAGAAAATTTCAAAGATCAACTCGAGAAGATAAAGTCAAATATTACAACAAAATGTACTAAGATCTGGAGTCAGAAAACCAAAAGGGAAGAACACGCTCAACATTTCTTAAGCTGGGGGAACTAAAGAAAAAAATTCAAGCCTCGACTTTCATTGTTGAAGGATTCTCTGGGCATATTATTGAATGATGCAGAAAGCATCAAGAGAAGATGGAAGGAATACACAGAGTCATTGTACCAAAAGGAAATGGTTGATGTTCAACTGTTTCAAGAGGTAACATATGATCAAGAGCCAATGATACTGAAGGAAGAAATACAAGGTGCACTGAAGGAATTGGCAAAGAACAAGGCACCAGGAATTGGTGGAATAAAAATTTCAACTTTTCAAGAAGGTAAGGTGACACTGGGGGCACTCACTCATCTCTGTCAAGAAATTTGGAAGACAACTATCTGGCCAACTGATTGGAAGAGATCCATATTTGTGCCCATTCCAAAGAGAGGTGACCCAATGGAATGCAGAAGTCATCGGACAATATCTTTGATATCTCATACAAGTAAAGTTTTACTAAAAGTAGTAAAGAAATGGCTGTAAAGCAAACATTGAAAGAGAACTTCCAGAGGTTCAAGCCGGATTCAGAAGAGGCCGTGGAACGAGGGATATCATTGCTGATGTCTGATGGATCTTGGCTGAAAGCAGAGAATATCAGAAAGATGTTTACCTGTGCTTTATTGACAATGCAAAGACTTTCTATTGTGTGGATCATGACAAAAACTATGGACAACATTGAGACATATGAGTATTCCAGAACACTTAATTGTGCTCATGAGGAATCTGTACATGGACCAAGAGGCAGTTATTCAAACAGAACATGGGAACATCGAATGGTTTAAAATTAAGAAATAAGTGCTACAAGGTTGTATTCTTTCACCATACTTTTTCAACCTATATGCTGAGCAAATAATCCGAGAAGCTGGTTCTATGAAGAAAAACGTGGAGTCAGGATTGAAGGAAGACTCATTAACAACATGTGATATGCAGATGGTACAACCTTGTTTGCTGAAAGTGAAGAGGACTTAAAACATTTATTGATGAAGATCAAAGAACACAGCCTTCGGTATGGATTACATCTCAATGTAAAGAAAACAAAACTCCTCACCAGTGGACCAATAAACAGCATTCTTATCTACGGAGAAAAGATTGAAGTTGTTAAGGTCTTCATTCTTCTTGCATCAACAATCAACACTCATGGAAGCAGCAATCAAGAAATCAAATGGCATATTGCATTAGGCAAATCTGTTGCACAAGACCTTTTTAAAGTGTTGAAGAGCAAAGATGTCAGCTTGAGGACTAAGGTGCACCTGACCCAATCCATGGTAGTTTCAATAACCCCACATCCATGTGAAAGCTGAATAGTGAATAAGGAAGACTGTAGAAGAATTGATGCTTTTGAGTTAATGCTGTTGGAGGAGAATATTGAAAGTGCCATGGGCTGCCAAAAGAACCAACAGATCTGTATCGGAAGAAGTTCAGTTAGAATACTCCATGGAGGCCAAGATGGCCAAATTTCATCTCTCGTACTTTGGACATATTGTCAGGGGGGACTCATCTCTGGAGAAGGATATTATGTTTGGTAGGGTGGAGGGTCAGAGAAAAGAGGAGAACCCCCAGCGAGATGGATTGGCAACAGTAGTGAGGTTGGCCCAGGATCGGGCAGTGTTTTGTTCTGCTGTGCATAAGGTCGCTATGAGTCGGTACCGACTCGATGGCACACAACAACAACAACAGACAAAGCAGGACGTTGGAGGTCACTGTCAGTTTACTGATCTTTATCTATTCTGAGAAGAATAGGAACAACTTGTGAAAAGATGTGGCATGGTAAAATTATTATTGAGAAATAATAAAAAGCAAGTATAGAGCGCTGTCAGGTTCCAGGTTCTTTATTATTTATTTATTTGCTGAAATGTTCTTTTTGTTTCATTTCTAGTGTGGTGGTGGCGATTGTGGTTGTGTGCCATCCAGTTGGTTCCCATTTATAGCGACCCTGTATAGGATTTCTGAGAGTGTAAATCTTTATAGGATCAGAAAGCCTCATCTTTCTCCCATGGAATGACTGGTAGATTTGAACAACTGACCTTGAGGTTAGCAGTCCAGCTCATAATCCTAGACACTACCAATTTTTAGTGTGGTTGGGATGAAAGTATCCAGAGTAATTCATTTTCCATTCAACAATTTGTACACATTTTGTTCTGTAACATTAGTTGCAATTACATCAGTGTAACTACATTCACTGCACTTCTTGCCTGGGTTCCCTGCGTTCATTTGTCCTTCTTTCCTGCCCTTCCAGCCTTATGAACTTTCTTTTTAGGAGTCCTGGTGTGGAGTTAATGTGTCGGACTGCAACGTTGGTTTGAACCAAAAGGTCGGCAGTTCAAACTCACCAGCTGCTCCTTGGAAACCCTACACAAAGTCACTATGAGTCAGAACCAGCATGACAACACTTGACAGCAACAACATCTTATTAATAGTACTATAAGGTTCTATATATAATGCTGCACTTCATAATTTGTGATGTTATCACTCTCAGATGTTCAATTTTGTGATTTACTGTTGAAAACACTATGACCTGGTCTACAATTAAGTTCATATTGAGAGTTTTATCTGATAGACCATTGGCCAGTGTTCAGCTTGCACTTCAGATGATTGCTGTGTGTATGTACCTACAACTATTAAGACTGACTTCATTGTTACGACATTGGTGTTCACTTCTGTGTAGACACCAGGACTTTACTGTCATCTTATTCATCATTGGGTATCCTAAGAAGCATGAGTTGTTAGTTCAAAATGAAGTATTTGACTTATGTATTTAAGTCACAATTGACTTATAAAAGAGTTACAATAGTGGAACACCATCATAAATTTGTTATCATCCCAATTTTATATGTGGGGAAACAGAAGCACAGAGAGGTGAAGTGACTGTTTCACTCAGAAATGTCAGAGGGGGGAATTGAACTCCTCAAGGATCGCTGTATAATCTAGCAGAATGCTTGACCATTATACCACACTGCTTCTGGTTTTGAGGTGGAAAGTAGATTTGGACATAAACTCAGTAGCTAGTAAACTGCTGAAGTCTTCCAAGTGGAGAGCTGACGATAGCTTGGCGTAAGACGGTGACAGTAATGGTAGAAGTAGAAGACGTAAGAGGCTTGTGGGAAGCAGAGCTTGCAAGAACGATGTTAGATTGGATGCAGTGAGGGAGACAAGGGCCCCCTCCCTCTCTTTCCCCTCTTTTTGTCAGCTCTGTGCTCTGCTGCCCTGAATACTTCCCTCACAGCATCACAGACACTGTGGTGGATTGTTGTGGTGGCAATTGTTGCTTTAATTGAGTGTATCTCAACAGCCTGATCAACACTGGGCTGGAGAACTCTTTGTATGAGGAACTGTCCTGTGATTAGCAGTATCTCTGACTTCTACCCAGTAGAAACCTGTTGTAGCATTCCCTTTTCCAGTTGTGACCATCAAAATATGTCTCCAGACATTGCCAGATGTGTTCCAGAGGGCAAAATCATCCCTAGAGAGTAAGTGGTCAAGTTGTAGCCTGCTGTGTATTTGTAGATTGTAACCAGCAGCCCAGCTCCTGGAATACCAGGGACCCTGAGCCAGTGTAATTAGTAACACTAAAAGACTGTTATCCGGGGCCCAGGCACAGCAACTGGAACCAAACAGTTAGGTTTAGAAAGGAACCTTTGCCACCGTTTAACAACATCTTCCCTTTGGTGCCGGTACTCTAGATGCTTGGCCATTCATTACTCAGAGACCTTAGTTTCTTTCAGGATGTACAATTCTGTGCACCTGATTCCAACATGAACTTTTTATAATTGGTTCTCATGGTTGGCATTGCCTGGGTATCATATATCAGGAGTCCTTATTGCCTAAAACAGTTCCAACACTTTCCTGTAAAGACTCCCATTTATTTAGACGAGCTTTCTAAAAATGAGGACTATATCGAAGTTTGGTAAACTACTGATGGTTGTTGTTACGTGCCTTCACATTGGTTCTGACTCATAGTGACTCTGTAGAGGGTTTCCAAGACTTTCAAATCTTTGTGGGAGCAGAAAGCTTCATCTTTCTCCCACGTAGCAGCTGGTGGGCTTGAACCTTGTGGTTCGTAGTCCATTGCTTATTGTATGGAGCAATAGTGCTCCCCAACTGTTCATGCAAAAGTAAATTTATCAGATGCCCATGTTTAAAGAAAAAATATTATTTTAAAGAATTTGGGGTCAGTTTACAATTCTCTAGAAGATCAGATTGTTTTAAGATCACCCTGAGAAGTTATGTTCTTTAATGTGGAATACAAATAGACAGACAAGCATCCAAACAAGATATAACTCTTACTTCTGGTGTTCACAAAAGAGTGGAGTCACCTCAGTGGAACATAGAGGAGAATTTCTTTGTGAATTATCTTTTTCCTAATTTCTGATCCAATGGAATTAGATCAATTTCTTCTCAACCTTTTTCTCTTTCTGGTAAGTGTCAATCATAGATACAAAAGGAAAATGAACCCTCGCATAGCCTTCGCTGACCTTCATCAATAAAACTCATTACAAATCTTGTTTCTTTTCTGTGTCACATATTCCCACCCTTGTTGTTGTGTGTTGCCGAGTTGTTTCTGACCCATAATGACCCTGTACAGAGTTTCTGAGGAGCAGCTGGTGAGCCTGAACTGCTGACTTTGCATTTCAAATTGACTTTGTAGTCCCGCGCATTAACTCACAGAGACACCCTTAGCCATGGATTATTTTGAGACAAATCCTAGACATTATATCATTTCATCCATAAATATTTCTGTGTAAGCATTATTTGTTTAGATAAATATTTTTGACATGTAATTACAAGCACTTTAAAGTGAAAGGGATTTCAAATGAAGGCCTTTCCCGATAAAGTTGAAGCCCAGTGGGATCCAAGTGTGAAAGGTTTTGATTGTTTTTCAATGTTTTTCTAATATAGCAAAATGGACCATTTAGCAGAGGAGTGAGAAGGATTAATAATGTTTGACACATTCTTTTGTCAGTTTTCAGCTCTCTTCATCCTGGCTTAGTCTTAAGTCTCAATGTTCCCAGGGCTGACACAGTTACAACTTGAATAGACTTTTTTGTTTTACCTCCTATTTACTATTGACATTTCTGGCCCTGCATGATAAACAATGAAAAGTGAACCACAAGATCTGCTCTTTGAGCCTGTTAGCTGCTTTCTGGTCCCACAAAATTTAAAAGCCTCGGAAACCCTATGCAGGGTCACTGTGAGTCCGAATCAACTGTACGACACTTAACAACAACAGCATTCAGCAACTAGAAGGGAAGGCCATTGCATGGTTGAGTCTCTTTTCCACTTGGTGCCTGAATGGTAAATCTTAAGGAGTCTGAAGAAGTAAGTCAAACAAACAAATACATTTGATGTGTGAACATGAAACTCTTGAGAGTGATTACATTTTGTCCTATACCCAGGAGTGGATTACCCAATAAACAAGGTAAGCATGGGCTAACTCATTCTTGCTTATTAATCTGTTGTGACCAATTTAGCATGGATGTTACCAGATCTGGCAATGCCCAAACATAACTCTTTACATTGCTTTTATTAGGTTTCACAGCTGCTTACCCGCAGTAGCACTCATTAAAAATTCAAGATTGCTCTTGAGCATATCTGTGTTTGTTCATTCAATTTAATTTACTCTGAGCATCAACAGTTGTTGCTAAGTGTCATCAAGATGGTTCTGACTCATAGCAACCCCTATATAAGGTTTCTGAGGAGTGGTTGACAGGTTTGAACTGCTATCCTTTTGGTTAGCAGTCTAGTGCTTAACCCACAGTGCCACACCAGCAATAACTATGGACTGCTTATTGTACTAGATTTTGCTTTAGTAATGGTGCAGACAGTTCCTGCCTTCTCAGAGATTGCTCTAGTGGTTACGAGTCAGGCTGCTAACCTCAAGGTCAACCGTTCAAAACTACAAGATGTTCCATGGGAGAAACATGAAGATTTCTGCTCCTGTAAAGATTTACAGCCTCAGAAACCACCCCCAGACTACTTGAATGTCAATTGTGCATCTAATCTTGGCACCTCTTTGGTGATATGAAGAGACAGCAGAAAGACTTCCATATGTACATATCCCTTGTGCTGTTCTCTTCCTCATCTGAGTAACCATGGAGTATCATTGGCTTGAGCCAGATTTCTGTCTTGGACTAGCTTTCAAACCTCATTGTTCTAGGGACAATAACTAAAGAAGGCATAACAGTTGGTCCAGGAATTTGAGCAGCATTCTAGTCCCAGTTGCAAGAGAAGGTAGGGAGAGAGATATTTCACAAATATTCAGAAATGTGAAGGCTGGAGCTCCACACAGAAAACATCCCACTTTTATTTACAGTTAGCCTTGAGAGAAGCAAGACTGCATGGTGACAACAAATTGTTATCTTGGAACAAAGGTGGTTGATACAGTCTTGCCTGCCCTATCATCCGATGGTGTTATGTCCTCAACAGCATCTCTGGGAAGGAGTCTTTAAGCTTCAGCCTAGCATCTATGTTAATGAAATACATATAAGAACAATGGTGAAGTATCTGGACTTTAGGAGATCAGATGACTTGTGTTAGAATCTCAGCCTACCACTTACATTACACTCCTTATGGCGTGGTGCTATAGGATATACACTTGTCCACAAGGTGGGTTTGAACACATGGTTGGTGGTTCAAACTCTCTAGCTGCTCCTCAGAAACCCTATACAGCATTGCTGTGAGTCGGTATCGACTTTACAGCACTTAGCAACAACAACATGGCCATGGCCAAGTGTGTAAATGGCATTGCCTATCCCAGAGAGTTTTTGCAGGATTAAATGAGCTAATATATATAAAATGCTTAGCTCAGCTCTTCTACTTATCTCATTTTAATAAATCTTACTTATCAGTGTTCTAAGGGACTAATTCATTTCCTTTCCAGAGAATTTTGTGTCCTAAGATGTTTGACCTTTATTGTCTGTAAGAATTTGATCAACTGACCCCCTCATTCTTTGTTTTTTTTTTTTCAGTCTGCTTTTTTGAGGCCACTTAAACACTTTGTCCTTTATAAACATTCAATTCATAAAGCAGTTCTCTGGTCCTGTCTTCTCATCAGTTACCTCCACACCACAGAACATTGTCATCCCCATGGTAAGATCTGGTTCCTACTGCTCTCATGGAGATGTGGATGACCCTCACTGTTCTGACCATCTCTGGGTATTCTATGTATTTCTTCTCAATGCATAAGGAGCTCTGGTAGCGTAGTGGTTACGAATCAGGCTGCTAACCTCAGAGTCAGCAGTTTGAAACTACCAGCTATTCCATAGGTAAAAGATGAGGCTTTCTGCTCCCATAAATATTTATAACCTCAGAAATCCTGTACAGGGTCGCTATGAGTCAGAACCAACTCCACGGCACATAACCACCACCACAATGCATCCCAACTGTATCCAGGCCTGGTGACTCGGTCACACTCTAAGAAGAAAGTTGAAAAGCTGGCAATAATTACGCAGGGTGGTAAGTGTTCTTATAGTTTTTATGGGTATTATGGGACATCTAATTCACATTGGAGGGGGCAGTGGGGATTTCTAGAATCTTCTGGGAGGGAGAGACAGCAACACTGAGACCTGGGGCATGGGTGCAAAGAGTAGGGTAGGCAAAGAAGAGGGGCTAAGAAAAATGTTCCATACAATATGCAAATAGCCAATAAAAAAAATATTCAGGAATTTAACCTGAAGACTTAAACAGCTAAAAACAGCTCTGGAAATGTACTGTTGAAGCAGCAGTTAATTTTTTTCTGTGTGTGTTAGGGTTGGGGGCAGGAGGGGGGGTGTCCCAAAATGTTTTCCTGATAATTACGAAATAGTTTATCTAACCTTCTACCAAACACCATTGACTTTTAGCGTTATCTTTGCCTTAAAATAAATGGTTTTGCCTGTAAGCAGGGTTCCAGCCGCCTAGTCTCACCATTCTCACAAACCAACTATTTTTCCCATGTCACCATTCAATACTAATATTGCTTACATTCACATTGATCATTTGTAATTGGATGTGAACTGTTCAACAGAATACTTCTATCTTGATAATATTGAAAAGACAAAGACATTAATATATTTAAAATAAGAAAGGATTTTTTTTTTTTTTTTTAGCATACAATGAAAGAACTGGTCTGCAATTTTTTTAGGTAGATGTTGTTTTGTTAAGTGCCATCGTGTCCCAATGCAGAGTGACCCTGGACAGGGCTTGTGAAGATTGAGCTTGAAAATAGATCTTTAAAGAGTCCAGCTTAGAGTTCGGCTTTCTAGTGCAACATGCAGTGTATCTATGACGATCTAGGGCAGCAAATTGCAGCCACTTTCCACTGCACAGCCTAATGCTTTATTATTTTAATATATGAAATAATACAGCAGTTTAACCAAAAGACTACCAATCCCTCAGAAAAAGAGTTGACTTTTGCCAGCGCTGACCTCAGCCAAATGAGGCCTCTGCTCTTTAGCGTCTCTAAAACTATGCTGTAGAGTTTCTTAACTGAGGAAATAATAATGATCAAAATGATGGAATGAGATAGTGTTTTTATTGCACATCAGCAAGGGGAGAACCAGGAAGACTTCAGCCTGTCATGTCAAAGTTCAAAGAAGAAGGGCACTCCAAAATCAGCTGGAAGGGAAGGCAAGCCTCCTTCGGTTGCCAAGGATCACTTTACTCTTTTTTCCCTTTTGTAAAGTTGGCTGAATACATCATTGTCTCCTCAAACTTTCTTAACACAATTTCCTCTGTCCTCAGTGGTACCCAATGCAAATCTGATCAACTGCAGACTGCCATATTCTAAAATCCAGCCACGAGTTTGGTGAAGACATTCCCTATAGCTTGGACCCAGGACATATGATGGAGCTTCAAAAGTTTGTGGAAAAATTCTATTATCTTTTAATTCCATTTTTTTCCCCAAGGACTTTTGTAAGCCCCTCTCTATTAGGACTGACTTGCCTCAACTCCAGGAATAGAGCCTGCCTGCTGGAGACATGGACCTTGCCTATGCATGCACATTTGTGCATAACCCCTACACAACACTTATATGGTTCTTTTTTTTTTTTTTTTAAGTTTTTATTGTGAATTGAGTGATAGTTTACATGGGAGAGCATCAGCTTTACATTCACCCTAATATATTTCGTTTCATTGCAATGATTACAATCCCCTCCATGCATCATCATTCAACAGCATTTGCTTCCATTCCCTCTGGTTTTTTTTCTTCCCTTTTTTGGATGTACACCAAAGCACACAGGAGTATATAACCGTTCAAACAACCAAAGAGTAAACCCCACAAGCTTGCCTCCCAACCATCAGCACACAGTCCCTCTCCATCCCTGAGTCCAGAGACCCTAGCAGCTCTATCTCTCCATGTCATCGTCTCTACCTCTATCTCTGGCATCACTGCTTCTCTGGATAGGGTCCCACCCTCCGCTCTTCTCACATGATGGTCCCAGGGACCATTGCTCCTGGACTGCAAGATCAACTACTCCCCTCCTTTTGTTATAAAACGTGTATGTTTCTTGATGAGCGACCCCAGAGGTGTACTAGTAGTTGTGGTGGTGGTGGTGCTGGTTAGTTACCTTTGAGCCACGTTTGATGCGTGACCTCATGTGTGCAGAGTAAAACTGCTCCAAAGTTCTGACTTTTCCAGGAGATTGCTAGGCTTGTCTTACAGGATGCCTCTGGGTGGGTTCAAACTGCCAATGTTTTGGCTCATAGTCAGGTGCTTAACTATGTGTGCCATATAGAGTCTTGGTGTGGCACTTTAGGATAAGCACTGGACTGCAGGTTGTTTGAGTCGTAAAGTTGGTGCTTCAAACTCACCAGCCACTCCTCGGAAACCCTATACATGATTACCCTGAGTGGGAACTGGCTCCACAGCATTTAACAACAATATCAAGGGCCTCCCCTCAAGGTGTAGAAGTTATGCTATTCATCGATTAAGGAATGCTAAATTTAATTGTAATCTGGAGAGATGGAACAGAAATATCATTGCCATGACAAGACCAACGGAATATGGAAAATTACCTCTGCTTATTGTTAGGTACTATTGAGTTGGATTTGACTCATAGTGACCCTGTGTACAACATAATGAAACTTTATCCCGTCCTGTGTCATCCTCACAGTTGTTACAATTGAGCCCATTGCTGCTGCTATAGTGCCAATCCATCTCATCGGGACTCTCTCTTTTTCGCTGACCCTCCACTTTACCACGCATGATGCCCTTCTGCAAGGACTGGTCCCTCCTGATAATATGTCATAAGTATGACAGATGAAGTCTCACCATCCTGGTTTCTAAGGAGCACTCTGGCTGTATATCTTCCAATACAGATGTGTTTGTTCTTCTGGCAGTCATGGTACTTCTAATATTTTTTCTCCAATACCACAACTCAAATGTATCAATTGTTCTACAAATTTCCTTATTCATTGTCCACCTTTCACATGCATATGAGGCTATGGAAAATACCTTGCCTTGGGGCAGGTGCACTTTAGTCCTCAAACTGACATCTTTGCTCTTGAGCACTTTAAAGAGATATTTTGCTTCAGATTTGCTTAATGCAATACATCCTTTGACTTCTAGACTGCTGCTTGCATGACTGTTGATAGTAGGTCCAGGCAAAATGACTTCTTTGACAATTTCAGTCTTTTCTCCATTTATATGAATGTTGTTTATTGGTCCAGTGGTGAGGATTTTTCTTTTCTTTACATTGAGATGCAGCCCATACTGAAAGCTGTGGTATTTGATTTTCTTCCGTAAATATTTTAAGTCCTCTTCCTTTTCAGTAAGCAAGACTTACGTACAACCTGCATATCACAGGTTGTTGATGAGTCTTCTTCCAATTCTGATGTCACATTCTTCTCATACAATCTAGCATCTCAGATTATTTGCTCAACATACAGATTGAATAAGTATGGTGAAAAAAGACAACCCAAGAGCACACATTTTCAGATTTTAAACCATTCAGTGTTACCTTGGTCTATGTATTGGTTCTTCATAAGCACAATCAAGTGTTCTGGAATACCTCTTCTTCACAATGTTGCCCATAGCTTGTCATGATCTACACAGTCAAAACCCTTTGCAGAGTCAGTAAGCACAGGTAAAAATCTTTCTGATATTCTCTGCTTTCAGCCAAGATACAGCTGATGTCAGCAATGATATCACTCATTCCAAGTCTTCATCTGAATGTGGCTTGAATCTCAGGAAGTTCCCTGCCAATGTATTATTGCAGCCATTTTGTATATGTCTTTAGCAAAATTTTGCCTGCATATGGTATTAATGATATTATCTGATGCTTTCTGCATTCCTTTTGATCACCTCTTTTTGGATTGTGCAGAACTATGGATCTCTTCGACTAAGTTAGCCAGATAGTTGCCTTCCTCATTTCTTGTCATAGATGAGTGAGTGCAGCCAGTGCTGCATGAATTTGTTGAAAGATTTCAATTTATATTCTAGATACTACACGATCAAACTTACCAAGAGTGCATTTTAAAAAATGTTTTATTGTGAATTATGTGATAGTTTACATGGGAGAACATCAGCTTTACATTCATCCTATCGTATATCGATCCATTGCCATGGTTACAGTCCCCTCCATGCATCATTAACCAACCAACCCTGCAATCCTGCCCTCCGGTCCTCAGCACACAGCCCCTCTCCCTCTCTGGGTCTAAAGTCCCCAGCAGCTCCATCTCTCCACGTCTTCATCTCTGCCTCCATCTCTGGCATCACTGCTTCTCTGGGTAGGGTCCGGTTCTCCGCTTTTCTCCCTTAATGGTCCCAGGGACCTCCACTCCTAGACTGCAGAGTCAATCACTCCTCTTCTTTTGCTACAAAACATCTACCTTTACATTTCCAACCCTCACAATCAGTCCTGATAATTATTCACTATTGTATCACAAGAGACCTATACACATCTCCTTTCATCATTCCCACCCAAACAGATTGGATACTACTCAGTGGAGATTCTACCTTCCTCCATGCCCTCTGAATCTAGGCTCCCTCTTGAAAGCTTATAAGCCAGTCACTTGTTGCCTTTGTAGCCCCCCATTTTGGGTAGCCAATGTCCAAGTTGCCCATCCCTGTCTACTCTGTGTATATAGAGGGTGTGTTATGAACATTGGTGTGCATATATCTACTCATATTATGGCTTGTATTTCTTGTGGGTAAATACCAAGTAGAGGAATTGCTGGATCATAAGGTATTTCTATTTCCAGCCTTCTGAGGAAGTGCCATATTGCTTTCCAGAGAGGTTGGACCATTTTGCAGTCCCGCCAACAATGTAGGAGTGTCCCAGTCTCTCCACATCATTACCAGCACTTATTGTCCTCTACATTTTTTAATCTTTGCTGTTATTGCTGGTATGAGATGATATCTCATTGTTGTTTTGATTTGCATTTCTTTAAAGGTTAGTGATCATGAACATTTCTTAAGATGTTTGTTGGCTGCCTGGGTCTTCTCCTTGGTGAAGTGCCTGTTCATGTTATTTTTCTTTTTCTTGTAGAGGTGTTGTAGTTTCCTATACATTGTAGAAATGAGTTCCTTGTCTGATGTCTCATTGCAAAAGATTTTTTTCCAATTCTGTGGGTGAAGTCTTTTGATGTACATATGTTTTTAATTTTTAGTATGTCCCACTCATTTATTTTGTCTACTTTTGTTTGTGTAGTTTTCAAAATGTTTGGTAGTCTTTGTATTCCTTGAATTAGTGCCCTTTACATTTGTCCCTATTTTTTCATTGATGGCCTTCATAATTCTGGGGTTTACATTTAGGTCTTTAATCCATGTTGAGTTGGTTTCTGTATAAAGTGTGAGGTGAAGGTCTTGTTTCAATCTTTTCCATATTACTTTCCAGTTCTGCCAGCACCATCTGTTGAAGAGACTATCACCTCCCCATGCAATATATTTAGGTGTTTTGTCAAAAATCAGTTGGCTGTATGTAGATGGGTTAATTTCTGGATTATCGATTCTGTTCCATTGATCAATGTATCTTTCACTGTACCAGTACCAAGCAGTTTTGACCCCTGTAGCCATGTAATAAATTTTGAAGTTGGGGAATGAGAGGTTTCCAACCTTCTTCTTCTAAAGCAGTGCTTTGCGTATCCTGGGTCTCTTTCCTTTCCATATAAAGTTTGTAATTGTTTTTTTTTCCATCTCTTTGAAGAATGTCGTTGGAATCTGGATTGGGATTGCATTATATGTGTAAATTACTTTGGGCATTATTGACATTTTCACAATGTTAAGTCTTCCTATCCAGGAGCTTGGTACTTTCTTCCATTTTTGTAGGTCTCTTTTGATTTCTTATAATAGTGTTTTGTAGGTTTCTTTGTATAAGTCCTTTGTTTCTCTGGTTATATTTATTCTTAGATATTTCATCTTTTGGGTGGGTATTGTAAGTGGTATTGCTTTCCTAATGTCTTTTTTTCAGGAATACAACTGATTTTTGTATGTTGATCTTATATCCTGCCACTTTGCTGAATTTCCCAACGAGGTCTAGTAGCTTTTTTACTGAGTCTTTGGGGTTTTCTATGTATAGGATCATATCATCTGCAAATAGAGAGAGTTTGACTTCCTCTTTGCCAATTTGGATGCCTTTAATTTCTCTGTCTTACTGTATAGTTCTTGCAAAGACTTATAGCACAATATTGAATAGGAGTGGTGACAAAGTACATCTTTGTCTGGTTCCTCTTCGCAGAGGTAAAGCTTTCAGTTTCTCTCCATTGAGAGTAATGTAGGCTGTTGGTTTTTGTACATATGCTCCTAATTATGTTGAGGAAATTCCCTCCAAATCCTACTTTGTTGAGTGTTTTTATTAGGAATGCATGTTGGATCTATCAAATGCTTTTTCTGCATCCGTCAATATGATCATGTGGCTCTTTTCTTTTTTCTTATTTATAAGGTGGATTACGTTCATGGTTTTTCTAATGTTGAACCATCGTTGCATCCCTGATATGAATCCCACTTGATCATGATGTGTTATCTTTTTGATGTGCTGCTGGATCCTGTTGGCTAGGATCTTATTAAGAATTTTTGCATCTGTGTTCATGAGGGATATTGGTCTATAATTTTCTTTCTTAGTGACCTCCTTCCCTGGTTTTGTATGAGGGTTATGCTTGCTTCATAAAATGTATTAGGAAATTTTCCATCCTCCTCTATCTTCTGGAATAATTTGAGTAGAATTGGTGACAGCTCTTCCCTGAATGTTTGGTAGAACTCACCAGTGAAGACATCTGGGCCTGGATTTCTTGTGCTTGGGAAATTTGATGACCTGATCAATATCTTCTTTTGTTATGGGTCTGTTCAGGTTTTCTACTTCACTGTGTGTAAGTTTAGGTAGGTTGTGTTTTTCTAAAAATGTATCTATCTCTTCTAAACTTTCAAATTTGTTGGAGTACAACTCTTCATAATATTGTGCTATTATCCTTTTGATTTCTTTTGGTTCTGTTGTGACATCGCCCATGTGGTTTCTAATGCGCGTTATTTGTGTCCTTTCCCTCTTTTCTTTTGTTAGGTTTGCCAATGGTTTGTCAATTTTGTTAATTGTTTCAAAGAGCCAGCTTCTTGTCTTGTTGATTTTTTCTATAGTTTTCTTTTTTCTATCTCATTAATTTCTGCTTTAATCTATATTATTTCTTTTGGTTTTTTTGTTTTGTTTTGTTTTTTGTTTTTTGGTGGCTTTAGGTTCCCTCTGTTGGTCTGTATCTAATTGTTGTAGATGTTGTGTTAATGTGCTAATTTTGGTTCTTTCTTCTTTTTGTACGTGTGCATTTATTGCAATAAATTTTTTTCTCAATGCTCCTTTCACTGTGTCCCAAAGATTTTTGTATGTTGTATTTGTTCTCATTTGTTTCTTGGAACTTTTTGAGTTCACATTTAATTTCTTCTTTTACCCAGTCGCTTTTCTTTAGAGTATTATTCAGTTTCCATGTATTTGACTTGATTCATGTATTTGGACAGTGAATAAGGAAGATCTTAGAAGAATTGATGCCTTTGAATTGTGGTGTTGGAGGAGAATACTAAAAGTGCCATGGACTGCCAAAAGAATCAATAGATCTGTTTTGGAAGAAGTGCAGCCAGAGTGCTCCTTGGAGGCCAAGATGGCTAAATTTCGTCTCTCATAGTCTCTCATACTTTGGACATATTGTCAGGAGGTGACAGTCGCTGGAGAAGGATGTCATGCTGGGTAAGATGGAGGGTCAGAGAAAAAGAGGAAGACTCCCAAGGAGATGGATCAGCCAGGTGGCATCATTGATGGCGTCAACTGTGGCAGTGGTAGTGAGGTTGGCCCAGGATCGGACATTGTTTCCTTATGCTGTGCATGGGGTTGCTATGAGTTGGTTCCAACTCATTGGCACCTGACAACAACAACAACAATGAGTCAGAACTGATGTGGGCTGCTTAACAACAATAAGTATTTTACATCTCTTTTCATATTTAAAAAATTAAAAGTGAAATATATTTATTTTTAAATTGACTTTACTGTTGTTGATGTTATTCATATAGTAGTTAAATTTGCCTAATATGGGAAATGCTGACTTAATAGACAAAAGAAAGCATTTGCCCATGGAAAAAACTGTTGACATTTTTAATTAATTTTTCTTCAAGTGTGTCCTTCCATCCATACCCTTAGCATAGCTGTGATGAATGTGTTATTTTATTTTTGTTGTTTTCCTTTATCTCATTTGTTTTCCTTTACATAATATACAATGATGCTTCATTTAAAATTGTACAGCACTACCTACTATTCTCTAGTCATTATAAACCAAATGCTATTTAAAAAATAAATTTGAATATAAATATGCATCTAAAGTCACTTGAGGGTATGTATGTGTGTACCATTATGGCTTATTATTAGAACTCAAGGGTAGGTTTAAGTGTTTCATATGAGCCCTTACACATTTATTAAGCACCTGTCTTTATGCCAGGCTCTATGCTAGGCACTGTATGGGGCAGTGGAGGTTTGGGGTGAATGTTAAGGGCTTACCAAATGGATAAAACAGAAAGGAAAAATTCAATTTGTTTAAATTGTAATTGGGAGAAGACTTAAGGAGGGAAACTAGGAAGTAAGTCAGGAAACGAGGTAGAGATGGGGTAGAAATGGTGATGACTATGAGGCTAGTGACTGTGATGATGCTAATCATGATGATGATGGTAGTGATGCTGGTGCAAAATGTAAGTTTTAGGGTCTGTTGTGGTCCCCAACATGATTTTCTTCTAGGTATCTGAAGCCACAGAGACTTTGAGCTGTGTGCTATCTCTGGTGTCCAAGAAACCCTAACACTGGCCTGTGCTGTTCTGTTTGCTCACATGTTATCTATCAGCCAGGCTTGTAGAAATGATGCATTTGCCTATCAAAGAGGAGATACACATGTTAGCAGGAAATGGATTGCTGTATTTGAATATGAAATACAGCAAGCATCCCATCCCTTTGCAGTCAACAATCATTCCTGGCAGGGACTTTTTTTTTTTTTGTCTTTTTGACACTTTCCTTTGGGTTAAAATATTAGGCTGGACCATATGAAACTGCTATGTTTAGAGGTCTTAAATGGGGACACACAGCAATTTCCCCTGGATTGACCGATAGTAATTCTGATACTGATTGATATCTCCTTTCTTTTCTCCAAGTGTGTGGGCTAGATGGAAGGAATCAGAACGAGATTCACAGTGTTCTGCTCTAGGGAGGCTTTGTGCCAGTGCAAAAGTGGAAGAGATCGTGGTGTGCTGTAGTCACTTCTGACTCTTAGGGACTCTGTATAGGGTTTTCAAGACTGTAAATCTTTATGGGAGCAGAAAGCCTCATCTCCTGCTTGTGCAGCACCTGTGTGGACTCAAACTGCTGACCTTTTGGTAAGAAGGTAAGAAGTCCCATGCATAATCCACCACACTAACAGGTCTCCTTCTGTAATTGGGGAGGGTGGGTATTATACAGCAACTCTGTCCAGTATAGTAGTCACATGCCACATGTAGCCCTTGAGCATTTGAAATGTGGCCAGTCCAATTCACAGTATGCTGTAAGTATAAAACATAACACCCATTTTGAAAAACCGTATGGAGAAAATAAAGTGTGATATAACTTATCTCAGTGTAATACTTTTTATATCGATTGCATATTCAAATAATACGTTAGCTATACTGGGTTAAAGAAAAATATTACTAAAATTAATTTCACCTGTTTCTTCTTACATTGTTTTAATGTGGCTACTGGAAAATTGAATTACTTATGTGTCTTGTATTATATTTCTGCAATAGACAGAAAGGGATTTTTAAAAATCCCTCCCTGTGTACGTTTTTGGCAGATTTGAGAGGAAGACAATTCAAAGTGGCCTTTAGAAATTGGCCCTTACATGTTTTAAGTCCAAATCTGCTTCAGTTTCCATTAAAAAAAAAAATAAGGAAAGAAAACCGATCTGGCCCCTAAAATCTACATTTTTGAAAATTGCATTATGGAAACATGTTCCCTCTCTAATATATAAAATAAATTCTAGCAGCTCCTAGTTTTTCCATGTACTTACAGTATTAGTTTTGCTTTTACTTTTGATTTTCTGTGTTCTCCCTGTCATCACTTTATCAAAATATTGAGACCCTGGCATCAAGCAAGTAGAGATATTCAGGATCCATAAATGCCTCACTTATTCAGTGCTGAGTCTGTCTAAAGGGCTTGCGGATTGGCTGTGTGTGTAAGCGTAGAGATTTCTCCCAAATTGAGACCATGCCACGCAGTGCGGAATTAGTGGGGAGAAAAGTGTGTCAGTCTCCCCGTGCTGACAATTTGAACTGTCAGGGGTCAGGCCCCTGTGGTCTCCTTCTGCTCCCCTAATCCTTACTAAGAAGGTAATTTCAATAGAATCCTGGGGTGCCAAATTACGGAGGCTCTAATGGGAAAATGGGAAGTGGAAGGCTTACAGGACACCCATTAATGTGCCTCCCTGCAAGATATACTCTCGTCAGTGAGTCTTAGGAAGCACATGCTCGCCAGTAATGTCTTTTCCTTTTGGAACACAACCAAGGACAAGTATGGAGACTTTTAAATATAGTGTTTCAGAACCCAGGGGAAAGCCAGACTATCACAGACAGTGATAAAACCACGATTTAGTAATTGTGTTTTCTGCAGCATGTGGTAGGGCTGCTAGAAGGAGACACGTGATGACTTTGGGCAGCAGAAATTCTGCATCTTGAATTGCCATTGATCTTTTTTTTTAAGAAGACCCAGAAAAAGCTGCAGGGCGTCTGGAAATGCGCTTCTCTGTGAAGCCACAACTTCCAGGCCAAAGAGAAATCAGGGTATCAACTAAAAATATATGTATCTACCCATAACAGAAACTGAACACACAGAAATATATACTGTTTTTGTTCTACCCACACTACAGTAAGTTTGGAAATGGATAGCCCAGAAAGTGTGGGGTAGCTTATTGTTGCCATCCTATTCTGTGGTGGTGGTGGTTATGTGCCATGGAGTCAGTTCCAAGTCATAGCTATCCTTCATAGAGTTTTTGAGGCTGTAAATCTTTACAGGAGCAGAAAGCCTCATCTTCGCCCATGAAATGGCTGGTAGTTTTGAACTGCTGACCTTGAGGTTAGTAGCCTGATTTGTAACCACTACAATTCTCTCTCATATCCAGCTTCATGTTACAAAATGACTCCTGAAGTTCCAGCCATCACGTCTATCTTTCTACAGAAGGTAAAGTAAGGAAGGTCCAAATAACTTCTCTTATGTGGCTCTCTTATTTTATTTGGGAAAGGGTTGTCCTTCCGGTGACCTTTGCCAATGTCACTGGGGTTCTCCTGGATTCCAGGGACTCTTAGGAGATAAAGAAGCAGGTGGAATGTGGAGCCCATAAAGCTTTCAACTCTACAAAGGATGAGATAATCCATATAAACAGCTCCCAGATCAGTGCTTGTACATAATACATACTCAAAACATGGCTCTTAAAACGACCTTACCTTAGTAGTTAGAAAGCCAGGTCTGGCAATACTTCAATTATGTCCTCTAGAAATAGAAGTGGTTACTTTGATTAGTGGAGTGTCTACCACTTATAGGGCTCAGTGCTTTACATCTTATTCCTGGCAGTCCCACAATGAAGGAAATACTATTTTCTATTTCAGAGTAGGAAACTGAGGCTCAGAGAGACTGGTAAATTTGCTTAAGGCACACAATTAATGTGAGGAAGGGCTGAGGTGCTAACCCTTGCCTTCTACCGCCAAGGCCTGTGCCTTTAGAGCCTCCAAGCTCTCCTGTAGCAAAAGGTTCTATGTGATGGTTGGTTTTCCTAGTAATTTACAAACTCAGTTCAAAGCCTTAGAGTGAAAAGCAAGTTATGAATTTTGGGACCAAAAATAAAAATTAGGATAACTATTAAAAAATTAGGATTAAACATAATTGGCTTTCAAAAGCAGATAGCCTGTCTTCCAGAGTGCCTTTGGATGGGCTCAAACATTCAAGTTTCAGCGGGTTGACAAGAAGTTAACTGCTTGCACCACCCAGGAACAAATGGTGCTAAACTCTAGGTTCTCCCATTTTAGAACACTGTTTGCATGTTGTTTTCTTTCTTTTTTTTTTTTTTTTAGGTTATTTATTATGTGTGCACATGGTAGTAGACAGTCAGATTGTCTAGGTGCAGTTAGACCTCTTGTTGCTGGTACTGTTAAGGGGGGTGTGAGAATGAGCTAATTGCATGTCTTGGGGTACAACCAGCTCTCCCTGTGAGAGTAACCCTGGTTGCTATGAGACCCAGTAGCATGGAAGGAGAGGTGGATCAGAATTCCCTCCAAGGAATGGAGGTTCCCCAAGAATGATGGATCTGCCTTTGATGTCTAGCAGCTTCCAAATAGCACAGAAATGATACAGATACATGCCAAAAGGGGAAAAAACAACTTTTGATCTAGTTAGAACTAATTAAACTTTCAATGTGCATGAAAGAAACTTGAGTGCTGGCCAGTTGTTTGCTATGGATGGATTTCGTCAAAGCACAGAGTTGAAAATAATGTAGCTAAAGGAAACCTTAGGATAGCTTTCTACTGGGGAGTGGGGGGTTAAGGCGGTTAGTGGGGGTAATTAAGATTTTTGTCTTTTCTCCTAAAATGTTAGGGATTTTTCCCCCTTGAGGGCTGAAATTACCTGCAGTTTATCTTTTTATTCCCTCATGCAATGATATTAAGAGTGATGGTTTTCTTTTATGTTTTCTCAGAAAGCTTTCCCTTCCGCCTTTCCTTGTTGTCATGTTGTGTTTAGTCTAATGTATGCTTTTTGTTAGTGTGGATTGGGGGAAAAAAAAAAAAAAAGTAATCTAATTAACAGTAGAAGGTAAGGAACTCTGCATGATTTTGACCACAGAGAAAACATGGGCTCTGGTATTTGATCCTCCACTCCACTCCAAACTCTCTACTCTTAACTTGTTAACAGGGTACTTTTTTGGCTCTTTATGAACAGGCTGTGGTGGAATCTAACGTGTGTACGTATTTGACAGGATAGCAGTCAGGTCCGCAAGCAGCTCTTGGAAATTCTGCTGCCTTTATTCAGAGCGACTGGCTTAGTAAATGTTTAGAAGACCCTAATTATGCTGTGGGGTGATTAAAACATTGTGGATTTACGTTGTTTCATGGAGGAGAACGGCCTACTCGGCATACCAGGGGGGAGGAAAAAAAGCTAAAAGGGAGGAAAGAAAAGAAAAAGGGGAGGTTGGTGGGGGAGGCTGGTGAGGGAGGCAGGGAACACAGCGCCCCAGCTAGGAGAGGTGGCCTCTTGCTGAAGCATATGAATCCACTTACATGTAAATTGCTTGTCGCTATGAATTAAGGGAAGGCTATGAAAGAACTGCTTTGCCGTGTTTACTATAGGGTTTTTGACAGACTCTTTCCTCTTTCAAGTAAATTTGGCTTAAGTCCATAGTCAGTCCAGTTTTAAGTAAACTCCTCTTTTGTTACATTAACAAGGTTATAGCATCAGTGGAGCTGATTTCCAGCTGCAGGAACCGAGGCCGAAGTATGGGGCTGAGGGTATAATTAAAACCTTCGGGTGGGAGAGTTAAACTCTCAAGTCAAATTGGATAAAAGGCTAATTGTCCATAGCAACATAATACATGCTTTAAATATCTGTGAAATGAAGATGAATAGTAGGAGCCTTGGAGGGGAAAAATTCTTTTCTGCTCTGTAAATTGAGAGCTGATTTTTGAGTTTAGGACAAAGGGGATTTTTTCCCCCCAGAATCACTTTTGAGAGCCCAGTGCCATCCTGTGTAGATGTTGTGGACAGTCTCCTGGCTGCGCTTAAGACTGTTTTGCAGAACTCTTAGAGAATAAGCAGCGGGTATCATTGATGATCCAAGCTGTCAGAAAACTCCTAGATTTTCTGGTTCTGTAGGTTCAAACAACTGTGCTGAATATTTTGTCCGCATTTTCCATATCTTTCTGTAAAGGAAGAGTGGTGATGAGGGGGCGAAGGGGTGAGTAGGAGGTCTAGGGAAGGGTGCGCATACCTTTAGTGACCTTCTCGAAGATGACATCCAGCCAAGCAAGATGATACATTACCACCACGCTAAGAAAACAAAACGGCTTGTAATGGCAGCTTGTCCTGAGCGAATGAATCGCAAAGGCCCATTTGTTATTCATTAAGAAAAACCTGACCAGGCTGCCAAGGTAGGAGGCCTGGAGACTGGAGGTCATTCTACACCTCTGCCCCAGTGGCCTGGACAACAGTGAAGACAGCATTAGCAGTCCCAACATTTCCAGACTTTGCTGCACTGCTGTTTGAAGCCCTGCAGGAATGAAGGTGTTCTCAAACAGTTTAGAGTTACTCCAAGGGGTGGGTGAGGGGGTGGGGTGGAAGAGAAGCAAAGACGGGAGAGAAAGAATAAGAAATTATTTTGTGGGCAAAGTAACTCCATGGAGTAAAACACAGTGAGCCCAAAGTTATGACGTCCTGCAGCTGCCCTCCTGCCAAGTCAGGAAGCATGTCCCCAGAGAGCTGGAGGACTCATCTTCTGGAATGGATAAGTGGAGAGGAGCTGAGGCTGTTGGAGAGGGGTCAGTGTTGGAGGGCTTTCTGGGAGAAGGACATATCCATGTCCATTGCAATGCAGCCTGGTAAGGTACAAGGTGAGAGATTGGAGCTGCCCAAGGGGTGGGGCAGTTCTTTGCAGAGCCAGGGGTGCTGAGTGGTGGGGAAGGTAGGGCCGAAGTTTCAGACTTCAGTGGGTTAAATGATTAGGAACTTGCCAAGGAAGCAGAATCTAGCCTGTGGATGCTGCAGCCCAGTGTGGCTGTGGCTATGGTAACTCTGCCTACCTTGCCAGTTTCAGAATGTGAAAGCTTTAAAAGGTGGTGATTGTTAGGTGACATTGAGGCAGTTTTGACTTATAAACGCTCCATGTAACAGAGTCCAACTGCCTGTAGGATTTTTTAGGCTGTTTTCTTTACAATCACCAGGTCTTTCTCCCATGGAACCCTAGTAGTTTTGAACCACCAAAGTTTTAGCAACCAGGTATTTTCAGTGTTTTCAGCCTGGTTGGGTGGCAGAGTATTTTTTGTTTTGTTTCACAACATGGAGATTTGTGGTTTGTATCACCAAGTCACTTCACACTTTGTAAAGGAGAATGCTTGAAGCTAGGCTACATATACAACGTTTACTCGGATGCCTTTCAGCAGAGCTTCTGCCATAAGGCAGCACAGCCGCCTTTAAATATTTTTGCTCAAAAAGTCATTTCAAGCATCCGTTTGCCTCATGCATTTGCCTCGTGGCAGCTTATTATCAGTAGTGTTTTAAATATGTTAAATACAAGCTTATATTTTAGAGTTTATAAATCCATTTCTCCTGCCAACATTGTAAATTTAAATTCCCTTTTAGCTTTACCAAAGACTTGTAATATATAAACCGGGTTATAGCCTAGAATAAATATGACATTATGAGAAAATAAAGCTGAGAATGCTGTGTTTAATAAGAGGTGGCTCTTATTAGTTCAAACTAATAAAATTTTAGTCATCTTTAAATTTTCTTTGTCTTCTAAGTGGCCTATTTCCTTTTCAGAATTTTTGTTCTCGCTTCTATGTGTATGTATGTTTAAGTGGGAACTTCTAAAAGTTCACTGAAAAAGAACTTTAATTCTCTTTCTACAAACGTTTTGATGTCCCCTTGTATATATGTTGTTGTCAAGTGTCGCCGAGTCAGTTCTGACTCCTAGTGACTCTGTACAGGGATTCCAAGGATTGACTCGTGAGTTTGAACTGCCAACCTTGTGGGTCAGTGCTTTATCCCTCAGTGCCACACCAATACTCACCACAACCATCCAGTCTGTGCTGACTCATGGCAACCATATATAGGATTTCCAAGGCTGTAAATCCTTCCGGGAGCAGAAAGCCTCCCAGAGCAGCTGGTGAATTCAAACCACTGGTCTTGAGGTTAGTAGCCCAACAAGTAAATACACATAATCGTCACAAATTAGCTGAATTGCAAACAAGTAGCTGAAATGAGAAGAAGTACTGCTCGTTCTGTTCCAAGATATGGAAAAATAATTCTGTTGCATGTTTTGAGGCTATGCCCCCTTTGGGGCACCAGGAAGGAGCAGCTACAATTTTAGACTGGTTTTGATTGGAATGAGAAGAGGCTCCCAGCCATCTCAGACATGAGCATCTATACTCCACGAGGTAGCAAGTCTTTGAGGAGGACCTTACTACCAGGAGGCAAATCTTGCCACGCCCTCTTTTCACCCCCTAATTTGTGAACACAAGAGCTCAATTACTGACATCTTCATCATTGACTTTTATTGAGCATAAGAGAAGTAAAACAGTCATTTAAGTGTGCTCCCAAGGAACTTTTGTCATGCAACAGTTAAAAGCTTGGCTGCTAACCAAAAGGTTGGCAGTTCAAATGTACCAGTAGCTCCATGGTTCAAAAACCTGGAGATCTGCTCCCATGATAATTCCCATTGCTGTTGAGTAGATTCTGACTCATGGCAATCCTGTAGCACTGAGTGAAACTGCCCCCGTAGGGGAGCTAAGAATATAATCTTTACAGAAGCAAACCGCCTCATCTTTCTCCTCCAAGGTGACTGGTGGGTTCTGACTGCTGACCTTTTAGTTTGTAGCCGAGTGCTTAACCACTGTGCCACCAGGGCTTCTCCTATAATGATTACAGCTTGGAAAATCCAATCCAGCAGTTCTTCCCTGACCTGTGAGTTGGCTCTGACCTAACAACAACAAGTGTGCTCCCCCCTTACCTTTTCCCTTGTAAAATATTTGTAGGCTTTTCATCATGTTTTGTTCCCTGCATTGATGATGGACCTGTAGCTTAGAAAGAGGACTATCAGAGAACACAAACCCAAGATCCATTTGTCTTCAAGCCTTAGCCTCCATGCCAGTTTATCTAAGGGACTTTTTCTTACCACACTCACTAGAATAACACCTTCCCTGCCAGTCTCTGTCCTTTAACCCTGCTATATGTTTCTTATTCTATTCTTTATTGTTGTTTCTTTTAATTATTTAACAAAACATTTGCCGTTTTAACATTTTTCATGGTGACGTTAACTTACATTGCCGATATTATTCAATCATCGCTCTTTCTCATTCCTAAATTTTCTATTACCCATAAATAACATACGCTCAGTGAATATTTTTTGTTGAAACAAAATGCACATAACATAAATGAAATATTTTAACCTTTGTAAAGTACAACTGTGGTGCTATCAGATAGGCCCTAGCCTTCTAACCACAAGGTTAGCGGTTCAAACCCACTATTCTGAAACTCTATATAGGGTCACCATGAATTGAAATAGACTAAATGGTACTTAAACAACAACAAAGTACAGGCAGGCCCCGGATGATGAATGAGTTCAACTCCTAAGTCTATCTTTAAGTCAAATTTGTATGAAATTAGAAGAGTTCTTCATGGTTCGTGTCTCTCTCAGTGAGTCAAATGTCTGTTTTAGTGCCTAGCTTTCTATGCATAGAAACATAAAGGAAACACTTTCAGATTCACTGAAGCATCTTTAAGAAATAGTAATAATAGTGGTGATGATGCGTTGATGTGCATTACCAGAGAGTGTTTTGTGTTGCCAGCAGCATTGGAAGGTGAGGATCAGCCTCAGCCTCGAACCCTTCTCAGATGGCGACCACCTGAATCTCAACCCTTTGTGCCCAGACTCTCCTTTCCTGCTGTCCAGAGTCTAGGGCCTGGCTCAGGCTGTACAACTCTAGACTAGGGAAGTGGCTGAGTTAAAACCGGGTCAGTGCCAGGGACAACAGAGGTCAGGGTCAGGGTTTGGAGTCTACACTGCTCCCAGCTGTAGACAATGTCAAAGTGGCCCCCAGCCAGGAGGTGTAGAGTGAAGCTGGGTCTGCTCCTGGTATCACACTGCCCCCACCATGAATGTATTCCCATACCAGACCATGTGGAATCCTTCATGTTTATGATCTATTTTAATTATAGCACATAATATGTGCTATTGCTGTAGATTGCTTTAATGTAGTAGTTCTTAGATTAAATGAATAGTAACAAAAAATTGTTCTGTAAAATTTTTCTACATTGGATTACATTTTTAGTAACTGAACATCAGCCTTTAACATTTTTTCTCTTCCTTTCCATTTCCGTTAATTAAAGAGCTCTGGTGGTCAACTAGTTAAGTCTTTAGCTGCTCACAGAAAGGTCAACAGTTCAAACCCACCAGCCGTGCCATGAGGCAGTCTGCCTTTTAAAGATTTGTAACCTTGGAAGCGCTATGAAGTAGCTGCACTCTGCCCTGTAGACTGAATAGTCTCCAAGGGAATGGGGTTTCCTTTAATTTTGACTTCATTCTTAAAAAAAAGTTCTTGATGTAGGCTCACAAATACTAATTACCACAACATTCAAACTACAGGAAACTTGACAAAACTTAGTCTTTATAGAAACGCTGGCAACAATAAAAACATAACAAGTACTTTTAGTGTGTGCAGACAAAACCTTGTGACTCCGAGCATCCTTGTGATTGGGTAATACTAACAGCTCTTACCAGAACATACTAGAAGGTTCAAAAAGAAAATGAGCATAGAGTTTTAATTTTGTAGGTATACTGATACAGGTAAGCTGGGCTTACAAAAATGTTTCTATTTTTATAACTAACCATAGAGATAATTTTATTTAAAATAATGAATTTCTGCTGAAAAACTGCACAAAAATATTATAGGCAGTTGTTTTGGTATCATCCTCTCTGACAGTGTCCCCTGGTACAGTCTGCACTCCCTTACCTCCAGTGATGTTGCTGCCACACCTGCAGCCTCCCACCTGGCCTGGGGTCTCATCAGTCCCAGATGAGCCCACACCAACTCTGGAGTCATAGTGGAGGTGCTATATCCTCCTGCCTACTCTGTGAACCTGTACCCCCATCACCTCCCAGGCTTGGTCAAAGGTGAGCACCACAGGGTCTGGGAGCATGTGCTAGCTGGTGCAGGATGAGGCAGGGGTAAGGCAGGGGATCACTCTGTCCTTTCCATGCAGTCTCTAGGTTTGCTCTCAATGAAAGACATGGGAAGCGTGGTTCATAAGTACTAGGTATACATAAGTCAGACATTTGTAACCTGGGACCTTTCTGGACACAATTAAGTGATTTAAAAAAATGCATTCACAATGTGTGCAACCATCATCATTGTCTAATCCCAGGACATCTTCATTACCCAGATTTACTCCTTCTACCCTCCTTGTCAACCACATATTTAATTTCTCTCTGTAAGGATTTGTCTATTGTAGATGCTTCATATAAATGGGATCATACAATATGTGGCCTTTTGTAATCTGATTTTTTTTTTTTTTTTAATACTGAACACCATATTTTTGCTTCCTATTTGCTGTACCATGTAGCTGTGCTTCATTTTTATTTATTGCCAAATAATAGTCCATTGTGTGGATAGAACACATTTTATTTGTTCATTTAACCGGCTGGAGACATTTGGTATGTTTCCACCTTTTTAGCTATTATGAATAATGCTGCTATGAACATGCTTGTATAATTTTTGTGCAGACGTATGCTTTCTATTTTCTTAGGTATAGGTCTTAACCTTGCCAACACCACATGTATATACTGTGTGTGTTTGTGTGGATATGTCTCTGGCATGTTCGTTGTCTGTAATCCTCTGCTTAGAACATAAATTCTCGAGAGTCTAGCTTTTGTCTTATTCCCTACTGTGTTCTCTGTGATAAGACCAGTGTCCATTGATGAAGAATAAATTGAGTTTTGTTTTCAATGAACCACACAATTCTTCCAGAGCCAGAATCTGCCTTTTGGTTTTTTCTTTTCTTTAAACACTCTTTGGGTGAGATATGCCAGGGAGAATCTCTCAAACCAAAGGACTCTTTCTCAACATCACTGGAGCAGTGTTAGCCTCGGCCAAGATCACTGCCATGCTGACTTCTAGAGACACAACACCAGAGGTCTTAACCATCCAGAGGCCCACGTTTAGTTCTGATGTCGAGTTCCAGTATCAGGAGAATCAGTTCTGCCTGTGACAGACATCCTCTTGCATTAATAATCAAGGCAACGTTAAGTTCTTTTTAGTACTGCCAAGGAGAGCAAGATCTTGATCTCTCTCAGAGGCGTGATGTCCATCTCTCCTTTGTCAGACATGCCAGGGAGGAAGGACTGGAATGCTGCAGCCTGGGGCGGGGGTGACCAAGGATGTCATTAATTGCCAATTGTGTTTAAGAAGACACAGACACTTTATTATCATTATTATTATTTTAACCTAGAGCCAAAGTAAAATGTAAATGACCTCCAAATTTTTAGATGCTTCAACATGTATCTGTCCCAGGAAGAAAGGAATGACATTCTAGCATTTGGTAGCATAGTGGTTATGAATCGGACTGCTAACCTCAAGGTCAGCAATTCAAAACTACCAGCTGTTCATGGGAGAAAGATGAGGTGTTCTACTCCTATAAAGATTTACAGCCTTGGAAACCCTGTACAGGGTCGCTATGACTCAGAACTGACTCCACGGCACGCCGCCAGGCCAGGCCAGCATTTGCCGTCACATCTCCAATGAATCCTGGCAGATATTGTTGTATGTAGACCTTTAGGAAATCTACTAGCTCCACCTTTGTCCCAATTAGAAAAGAAAGCAAACAAAACTACACAAACATGTAGCTATCAAATCAGTTCTGACTCATGGATGTTTCCTTTTATTGTGTTTTTTTTATGGGTTCTGCAGAACTTTTGGGGAATCCTGGTGTGTCACTCTAGGATAAACTGTGCACTCGCTACTTAAATGCAAAATCAGCAGTTCAAACCCACCAGCAGGTCCTTGGAAACTGATAGAGGGTGGCTGTGAGTGGGAACCAGCTCAACTGGACTTAGCAACAGCAGCAACATAGGACTTTTGTTCTGCTTCGTTCCGGTTTTCTTCATAGTTCATCTGAGGAAATCGTTCCAATTTTAAAACAACTTCCACAGGACGTATGTATGGTTCAAATGATAAATCTTTCCCCCTAAAGAAATGTCACAGCCTGAAAGCAGATATAGTTATCACACTGTTTATTATTTGACTTGGCTAAAGGCCTAGATTTGGGTTCAAATTTTAATATATTAGAACACACTTCTCTTAGAGGTTTTCGTATAAACAGTACATGCTTGATGAGTTAGTGAGCGGCTTGGTGAAATGAAATCACATTGGATTGAATTATTTTCTCCATGCTCATTAGTTCTTTTTCTTATCAGTGGATAAGGACTTTCTCATCTTGGGTGTTCTAAATGATTGTACTTCTCTCCAAGACACTCTTGTGACACGGCTGCTCAGGAACAGCTTGTTTGGGGTTTGTTAGGATGTCTTACCTCTTGGAGGGGCCTCTTGGTCATGGAAGACTAGCATTCATAATCTTCTGGGCTGAATTGATCACTGTCATATTTTTTTTATGTGTAATAGAAAGAAAAATTGGTAAAGGAGAATCTTA
Source organism: Chrysochloris asiatica (assembly GCF_000296735.1). Lineage (NCBI taxonomy): Eukaryota > Metazoa > Chordata > Mammalia > Afrosoricida > Chrysochloridae > Chrysochloris > Chrysochloris asiatica. The sequence continues at coordinate 4,362,989 of NW_006408564.1, read as the reverse complement.
AATCCTTGGTACTGAGCTTCCATGAAGATGATCTCAGCATGATGTAGGCACTGAAGGAAAACTGTAAGACCCACATCAGAGAGTGAAGAAAAGCACCACATTGTCAGTTGCACTTTGGGAGGGGCCCTCTGTGAAATCAAGGATGGATGAGCCATCCCACCACCCCCAGCCTCTTCCCACAGTTCACAGTACGCAGGCCTTCAGGAATGTGAATCCCACGTCGGAGCCCGTTGTGAATGTGTTTCTGAGTTGTTTAACGTGTTTCTCACAAACAGGACATGACATGTATGGTTTAAATGAAAATAATGGCCTTGCTGCTGGGTGCCAGACCATTCTTTGTCAAGAGCATCCTGCAATCCGAAGGGCTCTGGGCTGACATGCACCACAAGCCCAGGTCCTCAGGGGATCTGGACTTGATGTCTTTCACACAGAGATGGCTCTTAAATCAGGAGGCCTTCCCATGGGTCTGCACCCCTGGTGTGTGCCTGCTCTGCTGGGCCACAGACACCATCATTTTGGTTGGTGTTGCTGCTTCTGCTTTTGGCCATGAATCACAAGGCAGCTATTCTGAATCTTTGGATTCCTTAAGTATGGAGTTTATTTTAGAAAGCAAAACAAAAAACACAACCCAAGTTGCAAGAGTATGAGAGTTTTAAGGCATATCCAGGTGAGATCCCATATGCAATTGGGTCCAGAGATGATGTTTGAAATGAGCAGATAAGTCAGTTTATATTTCCTGAGTACGTTCTGCCTGCATCCATTCATTAACAGCTGTGTAATTTATCAAACATAGTGTCCCATAAATGGCATGGAGGGTGTGCTGTCCCCCACCAGAAAGTGGTCCTCAGGGGACATTTAACAATAGCAGAAGACAGTTTTGGTTGTCACAACTAGCAAAGGTGAGATGATACTAGCATCTAGTGCATAGAGGTCACGGATGCTGTTAAACATTGCATAATGCACAGAAGACCCGTCACAACTCGGAATTATCTGGTCTAAATGTCTGCAAGGTTGAGGTTAAGAAAACCTGTTAAACGTTAATGCATTTTACCAGTCACTTATGAAAAAGAGAGTTGAATATTGGAGAAAAATGCAGGTCATACTTTAATAGCTTTGAAGTAAATTCTTATGCTGCCATCAATTTATTATTAATACAGTAAAAATTGTTAGCTGTTAAATGTTCAGTAATGGACAAAAGCAGACTGAGTTTCTTTTCTCAAGGAGTGTCTCCAGCCACAAAATTTGGAGAAATATTTAGATTTTGAATTTTTCAAAAGAACTTGTATACCTCACACTTACTCATTCTGTTCAAGTTCTCTTAGTTATTCTGTTTCTGCACAGATCATCTGGTCATCAAGCAGGCCGACGGCATAGATATCATGCAGCACAGCGCTAGAGCCAGAAGGCTTTGTTCTTCTCCACATTCTGTTGTTAAATGGCTGTATGACGTTGAACAATTCTGATGACCTATCTGGACCAAACTTTTCTCAACTGTAGAAGGAGCTGCATTAGCTATTAAAAAAATCTATGATTTTGACTTATACAAAATAGCATTCTACTAGTTATTTCTGAAATGAAGACTGCATGTTGCTTTTGCAATCAATGAGTGTATTAAGTCTGAAAATGAATTGACAGTAAGGCGCTGTGTTCTCAGTGAAGGACTTGAGATTCTTGCCTCTTTCTTATGTCACGTCTTCTTTATTAGGACTGATCACCATGACCAGGGGTCCTGGTATGGTGCTGTATGGTCAACACTGGTCTGCTAACCAAATGGTCATTGACTCAAACCCAGAGCTATTCCTTGGAAAGCCTATACAGGGTTGTGATACAGAACCAACTCAACAGCACACAACTACAACTACAAGCAACATTGATTTGACCCCTGTGTAACCCGTGTGCTTGACATTTTAGCATTATGGTTTACTTTAATGAGAACAATTGGATTATCTGGATTTTTTTTTTTTTTTTAAGTCAGGCAGGTGGCAAGAGTAAGAAAAAAAATGATAATACTATAATAAAGATATTTTTTAAAACTCCAGATGGTAGTGATAATGATAGTCTATCAGGAACCAAATTTCAGTTTGTTCCTGATAGACTAAAGTCCAGTTACTAGCGTGCCTCACATAGTGGCAGTGTGAATCAATTTAAGTAAATGCCTAGTTACCCCAACTTTGTGAATCATGCCCGTAACCCCCCAAATTCTGTTATTTTCTGGAGATTTGTTCTGTGTGTGTTTTAATAAGGAAAGGCGTGACAGAATGAATTGCATTGAGTTGTATGTAGCAAATGGCATTATTTGAAATGAGGTGAATTTGAAGAGCCTCAAGAAGAGTGAGTGCTCCAGCCCACACCACCTGCTGTCCTATCACCATATGGATTTCATGTTCTCCCCTCTTCCCATCTTAGATACTTTTTATTAAAAAAACCATGATCTAGTATTTTTCCTTAGAGATTAAAGCAAGGCTTCCTCCCAAGACTCAGGGCTTTTACAACAAATGTGCCAGAAGCGTCAGCTGTCTCTGAATTTCAAACAAAGTCTAGTGGGGTCTGGATTTTGAGCCTGGGCTTCTGTCTGGCTCTTCATGCTGTTTGATGGGATGCAGCCTTGCTTTGTCATACCAATGGGATAATGCAACATTACTGTGTTGGATCTGGAGGGCACATACAAGTTCTGGGGGAAGACAGGCTGGAAGTGTGGTCAGAGGACCATCATCCAGCAGGAGATGAAAGATACTAAGCTTCACCCTCCTATTTTCCAGTTCTTCTATGAAATAGGTGATGTAGAACCAGGATGTCAAGGAGATTCCATCTTTTACATCACCTTGAAACTGTTTCTAATGGATGCTTGGAGCATGTAAGGTTCTCTGTAGGCTCTGTGGGAAAGAATCCTGTAATCAACTGGTTATTTCTGCTGTGGTCATATAGAGATGCAATGGCGTGTTTGTTACATATTTCTCAACATTGTCTACTTTGAAGCTCTTAATAACATGCCTCTCTAGGCTTGGTCCCAGTTGCTAACCAGGACACTTTGATTCTGGTAAATGCATCTGAGGCAGTTTACCCTGGTGAGAAAAGCATGAAAGTGTGAGTCAGATTACCCAGGTTTGAATGTTAGCTCTACATTTTTTATAACCTATGTTTCTTAAGAAAATTGCTTTACTCATCTGTAATATGAGGAAATGGTTACCTTCTCCATGCAATGTGAGGATAAAATGAACTAATACGCATTATTTAGAATAGTGCCTAAGTATAGTAAACTTTCAGTTTTGGCTTTTGGCATCCCGGTGTGGTTCTGTGGGATAAAGCACTGGTCCACAGGGTCGGTTTGAACCGCAGGGCTGGCAGTTCAAACTCACCAGCTACTCCTTGGAAACCCTGTACAGAGTTGGTATGAGTCAGAACCGACGCAACAGCACTAAACAACAACAGCAATTGTTGTCTATAAGGAGCCCTGTTGGCAGAGTGGGTTAAGGGAGGTGGTTTGAATGCACTAGCTGTGCTTTGGGAGACAGATGGGGCTTTCTGCTCCTGTAAAGATTTTCAGTCTCAGAAACCCTGTGGAGTAGTTCTCTGCCATGCTACAGGCCTCCTCTGAGTTCAAATCTACTCAAAAGCAGTGCATAGTGTTGCCTTTACGATGAAGATCAAGGTCTTCACTATCTCATCATTGGGGCTGTTGTTATTGATATTAGGTCCTGTGGGAGTGACTCTGACTCTTCATGACCCTTTAAGGCAGAGTAGAATTGCCCCATAGGGTTGCCATGACTGTAATCCTTATGGGAGCAGATCATGAGCTCTTTTCTTCCCCAGAGTAGCTGGTGGGCCATCCTTTCAGTTAGTAAAGGAGCCTAACCAGTGTGCCACCAGGGCCTCTTATAATTTAGGCAGCCCCAGCTTCTTTTAGTATTGATGAAGTCAGTCAAAACCTCAGGATACTCAGCTCGGTTACCTCTGACTTGCTTGGCAAACTCCCTACTCCTCTCAGTCGTCGTTGTTTTTGTTAAGTACCGTTGAATCTGTTCTGACCCTTAGAAATCCTGTATAGGGTTCCTGAGGAGCAGTTGTTGAGCTTGAACCACCGATCTTGCAGTTCAAATGGCTTTGGAGTCTGTCGCATTAACCCACAGAGCCACACCAGGACTCCCAGTCATTATTAGAAGGTCGAAATTTGAAATACCTGGAATGTACAAATGAAAAGAGAAGCATGTTGAGATGGAAATTGACTGGTTGTCAGTAGAATGGGTGGGCAAGGCATCTTTTTGATATGGATGCTGACTTTCCCATCAGAATTTGGAAGAAGGAAGGGAGTTGAAATAGAGGGGAAAATAACATATGTTCAGGAAGGATATATGTTTGGATACAGATCTCCGAATGATGGCATTTTGGGAGTGTGGTATAAGAAAGCCCACAGATTCAGCAGACTGGATTATCAATCAGTAGGTCTAAAGCAAATCCAGGAATCCTGGTGTGGTGCTGTAGGATTAGTACAGGACTGCTACCTGCAAGATTGTCAGTTCATACTCACCAGTTGTTCCTCAGAAACCCTGTACGGGGTAGCTATGATTTGGAACCAACTCAGTGGCACTAGACAGCAACAACAAAGCAATCCAAAGTGTTTATAGCCTGAAACTACACTGACCACTTTGGATGTATTCTGGTCAGTCCAGCTCCATATACATTTGCATAGGCGTACAAGTCAGAGAGGGAGGGCTTGAACCTGAGGTTAGGCTCTGAATGCTGGGAAATTACTTAACATCTTCAGTTCAGTATTGACTACATGGAAAATGGGCATGACTGTCCATCATGATTGTCATAGGTCAGGCTGTGAGAAGACATGCATATGGACTCACCTAGCACAGAGCCTGGCATAGAGAGATACTCCATACGATTTTTTAAAAACACATTTTCTAAGCACCTAAGATGTGCCATATTCTCCCCTCAGCACTTGGGGAAATGAAAAGAAGAGGAAGAAGTTTTTCCACTCACAGGAGCTCCACAAGGTAATAAAGAAGTCTTATGTGCACACTTAGCAGAGTCAAATGTTTACTGTGAAAATATGTATTTCTTGTTGTACTTCAAAGAGACACAGAATTTCTATCATCAGAGAAAGGGTAGGAATGGGTAGGAACATTAATTAGCTTCTTAGGAGACATTATGGCCAATGGCATAAAAATAGAAATATACCTGTCCACTGCAGGGCGTAGTTGGTGAGTTGTCCTAGGAGCAAGCAGTCATTGACTGTCAAAATGAAGAGGAGTGAGTGTAGGGAAGATGAGGCTGGAAGTACACATTTATCCCGGGCAATGAAAGGGCTTTGAATTCATCATACGGAGTTGAGGTCAGAGGAAATAATGGAATGTTTCTGGAAGCATAACAGGGTGGCTCTGTGCCTTTAAGGGTGAAAGCAGAGAATACCAGAAGGATGTTTACCTGTGCTTTATTGACTACGCAAAGGCTTTCGATTGTGTGGATCATGACAAGCTATGGACAACATTGAGAAGTATGAGTATTCCAGAACACTTAACTGAACTGAGAAATCTGTACCTGGACCAAGAAGCAGTTGTTCGAACAGAGCATGGGAACACTGAATGTTTTAAAATTGGGAAAGGTGTGCAACAAGGTTGTGTTCTTTCACCATACTTATTCAACCTGTATGCTGAGCAAATAATATGAGAAGCTGGGTTCTATGAAGAAAAATGTGGCGTCAGGATTGGAGGAAGACTCGTTAACAACCTGCGATATGCCGATGATACAACCTTGCTTGCTGAAAGTGAAGAGGACTTGAAACATTTACTGATGAAGATCAAGGAACACAGCCTTTGGTATGGATTGCATCTCACTGTCAGGAAATCAAAAATACTCACCATTGGACCAATAAACAACATTCTTATCAATGAAGAAAAGATTGAAGTCATCAAGGACTTCATTTTTCTTGGATCAAGTGTCAACACTCGCGGAAGCAGCGGTCAAGAGATCAGACGACGTATTGCATTGGGCAAATCTGCTGCACAGGAACTTTTTTTAAAGTGTTGAAGAGCAGAGATGTCAGCTTGAGGACTAAGGTACGCCTGACCCAAGCCATGGTATTTTCATTAACCTCATACGAATGTGAAAGCTGGGCAGTGAATAAGGAAGATTGTAGAAGAATTGATGCCTTTGAATTGTGGTGTTGGAGGAGAATACTAAAAGTGTCATGGACTGCCAAAAGAACCAATAGATCTGTTTTGGAAGAAGTGCAGCCAGAATACTCCTTGGAGGCCAGGATGGCTTAGCTTCATCTCTCATACTTTGGACATATTGTCAGGAGGTGACAGTCACTGGAGAAGGATGTCATGCTGGGTAAGGTGGAGGGTCAGAGAAAAAGAGGAACACCCCCAACGAGATGGATTGGCCAGGTGGCATCATTGATGGCATCAAGTGTGGTGGCTGTAGTGAGGTTGGCCCAGGATCGGACATTGTTTCATTCTGCTGTGTATGGGGTCGCTATGAGTCGGTTCCAACTCGATGGCACCTGACAAACACAACAACAACAGCATCTGGAGATACAAGTACAAGTGAGAAGGTAGTGGCAGTGATCTAAGTGAGAGGTGATGGAGACGGAACCTAGTGAAGAAGAAGTGAGAAATCCTTGAGAAGGAAGAGACACTGTGCTGGTTACCTGGTGTTGCTGTAGTACAAGTAACGCAAGAGCTGTTGCTGTTGTTAAGTGCCATCAAGTCAGTTCCGACTCATAGTGACCCTTTATAGGGTTTCCAAGGAGCAGCTGATGAACCGCTGACTTTGCAGTGCAAACTGACTTTGCAGTCTAATGCATTAACCCACAACACCACACCAGAACTCCAATGTTGTTGCTAAGTGTCATCGAGTTGATTCCAATGCATAACGATCCTGTATAGGGTTTCCAAGAAGCAGCTGGTGAGCTTGAACCACCAACCTTGCAGTTCAGACGACTGTGCTGTCTGATGCATTAGCCCACAGCACCACACCAGTACTTCTGGGACTTGGACCGTAGCCTCTGTATTGCTTGGTCCTTGTCGATCTTCACATGGTATCTGTCTTCAGTGTGTTTGTGGGTGTCTCTCTCTGTCAAATCTGCTCTTGCTATCACCTAGAAGTGATTAGGTTTAGGACATACCCTCCCCTGGCAATGGAATGATTAACATAACAAAGGAAACCCTATTTCCAAACAAGATGACATCCACCCACAGGTGTGTGGGTTAGGATTCTAACAGGTAGTTTGTAGGGACAAAATTTAATTTATAACAGGCACATAGAGAAAATGAGAGGTTTGCAAAATCCTTTGGAGTAGTGGGTGAAAGTGAAATGAACAAAATCTGGAAACAGATTATCTTTGAAAGAAAAGGCAAAGCAATGAGAAATGGCTTGAGGTTTTAAATCTGTGAAATCTAGCGAAATGTAATGTCATAAAGGGAAGCTCCATGTTTTCTGAAATTCTTTCCATTATTTTGCTTTGTGGTTGTTAAAAGTTTTCGTTGTGCTTTCGTCTATTTTCCAAAATGAGCACATCTTTTTTTACCAGGAATACAAAGAAAGCAGTTTTGTTATTATGCCATTATATAATAACAAAAGTATTATCAGTTATTATCAAAATGATCAGCAGTACAGGGATAGTCGTTAGTAACTTTTTGGTAATGTATATTCCTTCTTGCCTGCCTGCCTTTGTCTTCATTTTTTTTCTCCCTTCTTTTCTTCTTCCTTCATCCAGCCTCCTTTCCCTCTATGTGTATAATTTTATATGAAAGTGATCAGACGGTCCTAGCAACTATACAAGGATAGTCTGCTTTGTTCTCTGACAACCTGTCATTGGTCTCAGTTCTTTCAAGTGAGCACTGATTTACCCATTGTTCTTAGTAGCCGTGGAACATTCTGTTTTATTGGCATATGGTATTGTGATTTGTCCAGCTACTCCCTGTGAATGAATGTTCATTTGTCTCTAGGTCTTGTTTTATAGATCCCACATTTTTTATTTTTTGCATATAATTGTGGGCTCATATGAGGTATGAATACTTTTGCCAACCCTGTCTTTTGTCTTTTTTTTTTTTCTTGATTTAAAAGTTTCCACACTACTCTCCAAAAAGAGAGTAAACTAATTTTATTTACGTTTTTTAATTTATTTTTTATTTATAGTAAAGAACATCTTTTTAATATGTAAGTTTATTGTTCATTTGTTGCTTCTTCCTTTGAGAATTGTCTTTTCCTTTCCCTTTGTCCTTTTTTTTTTTAAAGTGGGGTAACATACATGTATTTTTTATGAGAAATAATACCCTGTGTTAAAAATGTGGTAAATGTTTTTCCCAGATTCTTTACAGATATGTATTTTTGTTTTATATGTTTGTTATTGTTGTTATGTGCCATTGAGTTGATTCCAATCCATAGCAACCCTGTAAGCATCTCTGAGGAGCGGCTGATGAGTTTGAACCACCAGTCTTTTGGTTCAAACCAACCTTGCGGTCAAGGGCTTAGCCTACAGTGCTTCACCAGCTAGCCATATATTCACATCTTCCAGTCTTTACTTCTTGACTTCTGGTTCACGGGTGATCCTTAAAAGGCCTATCTCCTTAACCACGATAACATGGAACTGTAATGTATAATGCAGTACCTGGAGCTACTGCTACCATCAATACTTAATGAGGCAAAAGGAGGTTTATTGTTGCTGTTGTTCAGCGCTGTTGAGTTGATTCTGACTCATGGCGACCCTGTACAGGGTTTCCAAGGAGTGACTGGTGGATTTGAACCACCAACCTTGTGCTTAGCAATCTAACAACAAATCTTCACAGCAGTCCTGGTGTGGCACTGTGGGATCGTTTGCTGGATTGCGAAGTCAGTTTGAACTATAAAGTCAACATTTCAGGCTTACCAGTCACCACTCAGAAACCCTATACAGGGTCCCTGTGGGTCAGAACCAACTTGACAGCACTTAACAACAATATCTTCTCACCAAATCCTACTGAATATCCCCTTTGACTACATACAACTAACTAGATAGCTAAAAGGCTAGGGTGGTGGTGGTGATAGTGTACAGTTGAGTCGGTTGCAACTCACAGTGATATCTTTAAAGGAGCAAAAAGTATCATCTTTCTCCTGCAATGTGATTGGTAGATTAGAATTACTGACCTTATAGTTAGCAGCCCAGTTTATAATTAACTCCCTAAAAGACAAGAGAGTCAATATCACAGTTCCATAACATACAATTCAACACATGCAAGCCAGAGTTCTGAAATAAAGAGCTGAGAAAAACAGAAAGTAGATCAGAAGAAGCAAGCAGAAGATGTCTAACACTGTCTACCTAGAGTACACTTACTGTCATATTCAAATGACCTTCTTGTCATTATTGTTGTTGTTAAGTGTCCTCAAATCCATCCCTACTCATAGTCACCCTGTGGAGGGGTTCCAAGGAGGAGTTAACGGGTTTGAACCATCAGCCTTGTGGTTAGCAGTTCAGTGTTTATCTGTAGTATAACCTCAAGTATGAATATCACTGTTAATTATTGCCTCATTTTCTTTATAGCATTTCACCATCTGAACTTATCTATTTTATTTTTATTATTAAAACGAATTTATGAATTTTCTGTCTCTCCTCCCTAGAATGTATGTGATTTGGGATCTTTGCTGTTTCAATCCCTAACTTATCGCCAGCACTTATCAGTGTCTGATGTATAATTGCTAATCATTTTTTTGTTAAATAAATGAGTGACTTACTTTAAAAAACAACAACAACAACAAAAGCCTGTCTCTTACATCTACAAGGAAGATCCAGTTGTCTGAAGTAGTGCATGTAAATACAGGTTGATTTGTACTCAGCCAGTTTGCCTTATGTACCTTATAAGCTTTCATGTTATTCCTAATAATACAGAATAATATGAAATATTTGAAATAATGTGAAATATATGAATAATATGTAATAAGCTAGGATATCATTGCAAGCTCTGACATTGTGGTGATGGAAAGCTGCCAGTCTCTCTGAAGTCCCTCCTCCTGACAAAACACATCCTGTAAACAGTCTGAAATCAGAATAAACAGAGAGAGTGTATCTATTTGTGAGCACCAGATAGAGGGAGACAGAGAAAGAATATGAATGAGAATGATGTAACTTCAGTCTTTCAAATGTCACTTCTAATCCAGAGACTCCTCTCTGAGACTTCTGTGACCTTTTCTCTCCATAAAGGTACCACTAATAGACATGTCTGTGCAAAGATTTATTTGTGTTTGATACCAAAGAGATCTCCTGAACTTCATCACCCACTTACTCTGTTTGTACAGCCTTTGACAAATGAAGTTGGGCTCCTTTGAACTGAGTTACCTTCAGCTCTTTGCAGGTGATGAGGCTCTGGAACCCAGTGCACTGTGCACTATAAGCTCTGTGGACTCTGGTTTTCCACTGAGAATCTAGAGAAAAAAATAGTAAAGTGATTTTCCTTTGGTAGCCATTGGGAGAAAATGAATTCTAAATAATACAAAAGGTGAGGTTATAGAGTGAATTGCTATTTGTAAGTGAAGAATCAATATTTTATCATCTTAGCATTAGACTCAAATGTTAGCAGATTTTCCAAGAAGTTGTTCTGCTTTCTGTTTGGCACTGTACTGCTAACTACAAATTGGTGGTTCAAACCCACCAGCTGCTCCTTTCAAATCCTGGACAGGGTTGCTATGAGTCAGAACCAAGTCAACAACACTTAGCAACAGCAGTATCAAAAGTGTTTCTTTTATCCCCTATGAAATATTAGCTTTATTGATATGCTCATAATATTATTTAGCGTCAATATCGTAGACAAAAACAATATTCTGACACCTTTATTTGATTTTGATATTGTAACTACCCTAATATTTTCGATTCATTTACTTTATTTATTTATTTTTAAATAAGATATAGCATACACACATAAAAGTACAAAAAAATATATGACTCTAGTTTAGTAAAATTTCTCAAACTGAACACATCCATGCAACTAGAACCAGAGCATAAAACAGAACATCACGCTCATTCCAACAGTTTGCCATCACTTCTCCCAATCTTACTTTCTCTCAAAGCTAACCCTTAATCTAACAACATTGCTCTTTCTAGCTAGTGTTGAACCATATGCTAATTGAATAATACAATATGCATTTTTTAAACGCTTGCACATCATTATTTTTTGTGAGTTTCAGCCAGATAATTGTGCATTATTCTATTATTTGAATATGCCGTACTTACTTTTATCCATTCTGTTTTTCATGAACAATTAGGCTCTTTTAATTTGGAAACGCTTATGATTAGTGCTTCTCTGGACATTATAGTATGTATATGTTTTGGTGAATGTATGCACAATCTTTATTTCAACCCCCAAGGAGAAATAATGGTAGGAAGGATATGTAGAATGTCTGTGTTCTGCTTTTCCAAAGGGGTAGTAGAGTGTGTACCATATTTTCCATGAAAGTGGACCTTAATGCTATGCAGGCTTATATTTCTAAGGGGGTGTGATATCAGTATTTATTATTTAAAAGGAATTGGGAAATGTTCATTTACTTTGGCATGGTTTCCATTATTTGCTTTTATCTGAGAACTCACAAGTTATTCATTAGGTAATATGGTCTGAAGTAAATTGGGTGTAAATGCACAAAACTTGTCCCATTCCAATTTGCCCAACCCAATGGGCAACACTTGTTACCCTATATTTTTATAATGCTTTATTGTGAATGATGAGGCTCCAAACATTAAGGAAAGGAAATGGGGAGGAGAGAACTAATGCGATCTAGTGTTATTTCAGGGGAGCAACTGGAGCCCTTGCAAAGGAAGGAGCCAACAGGTCTGCTGTGAAGCAGAGGGGCCACATATTTTTACAGTGGGATTAGGGAAATGGAAGAACTTAAGCTTTTCAGCATCAGAAAGTCCTTTCCAAAACATATCCTCATTTAACATGAAATATTTCAAGTCTTCAAGAAGAAGTGATGTGGGAAATTTAAGCTGGATCAACAACTTAACTACAATTCTTAGATACCAAGTAGATAACAGTAAAGTGCAGTTTTTATCTTTTTGAATTTATATCACCTGGTGGTTAGGATGGAGGAAGGTTCCAGAAGGGATTCTTGCAATAAAGTTAGATTCTTTTTTCATCACTATGACTCAATATTGTTTTCCTTACCATCAAATGGAACTAAGTGGCACTTAACAACAACAACAACAACAAAATCATCATTCTCATCTTATCTGATATATTAGTATTCAGATTAGGCTGTTGTGACAAAGAGACCTCAAAATTCAGTGGTTTATGCAGATAGAAGTTTTCATATTTCTTATGTCAAAGTGTAGGTAGGCTATCAAGGATGTACTGTGTGGTGTAACAGCAAGAGGGACCCAGGCTCCTTCTGTCTTATTCCTCTGCCATCCTCAGTACTCTAACCACAGAAAGAGGGACAGGGGATGGAGGAGAACATTCTCTTTTCCTCTAAAGGCATAGTTAAGGTGCTGTGTACATCAGTATTGACCATTCCCTTGGCCAAGACATCGTCATATGGTCATATCTAGTCATATGGAGGTTGGGAAATGTTGCCTTTTCCTGAGAGTCACAAGTCATCTAAACTTTCAAACTATAGAAAAGAAGAAAGAATCCTGCATGGGCTTGGAGTCTTTATAAATACATTAGATTTGTCTATGTGCAAGGATGTGTCTATGTGTGTGGTTGGTAGCTCCTTTCTCTATCTCTTACCCCTTGTCTTACTTGTTTACCATCTTGCACAGAAATCATTTCTTGTAGCTCATTCTTAATCTCTGGAAGTTCCTTATCAGTCCAGAGATAGAGTAGCAGACCCTACTATCCTTCCTGTTCTTTCCGATGTGTAAATCTTAGAAAACAAACATATTCCTCTTTTTTCCTTCTGTCTGGTGTACCACTGTGGGATAAATCACTGGACCGCAAGGTTGGTTTGAACCGCAAGGTTGGTGATTCAAACTCACCACACGCTCCTTGGAAACCCTATACAGGGTTGTTATGAATTGGAACTGACTCAATGGCTTTTATTAACAATACATTTTAGTTTTGCTAAGATAATTAGGTTGTGTTATAAATTGAATGTGTATGCTCAAAATATGTTTTAAGATACTGACCCCTATACCTCTCAAAGAAAGTGAACTCTATGAAGCAGACTTTGGCAAAAGGATGGAAGGAAGGCTCCTATTAACAACATGCTTTATGGAGTTTTATATATTCATTATATGTATATATATATATTGAAAGTGCCATGGGCAGCCAAAAGAACCAAAATATCTTGTTGGAAGAAGTGCAGTCAGAGTGCTCCTTGAACACCAGGATGGCCAAACTTCGTCTCTCATACTTCACACATATTGTCAGGAGGAACTAGTTGCTGGAGAAGGAGGTCATGTTTGGTAGGGTGGAGGGTCAAAAAAAAAGAGGAAGACCCCCGGCAAGATGGATTGGCAAAGTGGCAGCATCAATGGGCTTAAGCATGGCAACAATTGTGAGATGGGCCCAGGACCAGGGAGTGTTTCATTCTGTTGTGCGTAGGGTTGCTATGAGTCAGTACTGACTCACTGGTACCTAACAACAACAACAAATTGGAGTCCTGGTGTGGCGCTGTGGGCTAATGTGTCAGACTGCAAAGCCATTTGAACTGCAAGTTCTGTGGTTCAAGCTCACCAGCTGCTCCTTGGAAACCTTGTATAGGTTTGCTATGTGTCAGAATCGACTCAATGGCATGTAACAACAACAATATGCAGTTATATGCACAAACAGATCTGTGTTAGAAGAAGAAAACCCAAATGCTTCTTGGAAGCTAGGATGGCCAAACTTCATCTCTCATACTTCTCACATATTATCAGGAGGGACCAGTCACTGGAGAAGGATATCTATCATGTTGGGTAAAATGAAGGGTCGGAAAAAAGAGGAAGACCCCCAACAAGAAGATGGATTGACACAGTGGCAGCAGCAATGGACTCAGACGTAGCAATAGTGAGGTTGGCCCAGGACCAGGCATTGTTTTATTCTGTTGTTCATAGGGGCACGATGAGTCAGTACCGACTCAATGGCATTTAACAACAACATGTAAATAACACAATCTTACTTGTTAAAACCAAAGAGCCCTTAAAGCATTTACTGATGGAGATCAAATCATACACCCTTCATTATGGATTACAACTCAATGTAATCTTTACAACTAGACATATGATAAATGGAGAAAACACTAAAGTTGTCAAGCATTTCATTTTACTGAGATCCACAATCAACACTCATGGAAGCGACAGTCAAGAAATCAGACAGTTGGGCAATTTAGCTACTAACCAAGTTTTTGAAGTATTAAAGAGCAAAGATGTCACCTTAACAACTAAGGTGCATGTAACCCAAGTCATATTATTTTCTGTTTCCTCATATGCATGTGACAGCTGGACAGTGAAAACGGAAGACTGAAAAGAATTCATGCATTAGAATTACGGTGTTGTTGGCAAAGCATACTGAAAGCACCAGGGGCTGCCAGAAAAATGAACCAATCTGTGTTGGAAGAAATATAGCCAGAATACCCCATATAAATGAAGATGATGACACCTAGTTTCATGTGCTTTGGACACGTTATCTGTAGGGGCCCATCTGTGGAAAAGGATATCATGCTTAGTAAAGTTGAGGGTCAGCTAAAAAGAAGACGACCCTCAATGTGATGAACTGACACAGTGACTGTAGCAATGAGTGCAAATATAACAATTGTGAGGATGGTGCAGGACTGGGCAGTGTTCCGTTCTATTAAGCATTGGGTTGCTCTGAGTCAAAGTCGACACTATGGCGCTTAACAGCAACAACAAATACTTGTCAATAAATGTACCCTGGTGGCACAGCTGTTAAATGTTTGGCTGTTAAATGAAAGGTCGGTAGTTGGAACCCACCAGCCCTCTAAGGAAGAAAAGAATTAGCGATCTGCTTCTGTCTAGTTTTCAACCTAGGAATCCCTATAGAAAATTCCTAGAGTTCCTATGAGTTGATATTCACTCAATAGCAAACAATAGCAACATACATGTAAATATGATTCTTTTTTGAAGTGGGTATTTCCTTTGTTGTGTCAATGGGGTCTTACTGGAGTAGGGTGCATTCTAATTGCTTCTGAGTTACGTAAATAAAAAGCAGAATGGACGTAAAGACAGACAGAAGGAGGAAAGGAAGACAGACAATGCAAGCAGGTGCATCTACAAGGATTGCTGACAACTACTAGAAACTGAAATAGAATGCTTCAAAGAGTTTGTTAAAAAAAAGAAATGAAAAGCTCCCTTGTATGTATGAATGGCTGTTCTCTTAGAACATGCTGTGAGTTCAGACTCCTACCCTCCTGAACTATGAAAAAATACATTTCTGTCCTTTAAAAGCACCCATTTTTGTCTGTGTTGTAGTAGCAGTAGGTAACTAAGAGAATATGTTTCAAGGATCCTGAATCCTAATGCCTTTGTTACAAAACAAAAAGCCACTGCCATCAAGTCTATTCTGACTCCTAGTGTCCCTATAGAACAGAGTAAATTTTCAAGGTTGTAATCATTACGATGGCCACATCTTTCTCCTGGGAAGTGGCTGGTGAGTTCAAACCAATGATCTTCTGGTTAACAGTCAAGCAGTTGAACCACTACATCTCCAGGACTCTTTTGTTACAGTCAAGCTGTTAAAAAAAAAAAAAAAAAGAATTTCCACCACAGTTCCTATCACCTATATTTAACTAGAGCACATACTTGGAAGTGTGTGTTAGACAGGGAAATAATAGTTATCAGTCTCCAGTGAATTATAAAGGAAAATAATTCGTTGACCTTGAGATAACAGGAGTGCTGGACAGTTGAATAACAGAACCCCTCCACTATTCAATAGAATTGGGAGCTCGGAATACTTGGTCTTCAGAGACAAGGAGAGTGGGGCTTTCGTTGTATGTTTCTGGAACAGGACACCCACATTCCTTTGTAAGCTTGTCTCAGCTCATCTGCAACCCTTCAACACCTCTGAGCCACTTGTGGTTGTCTTGAAGGGTATAATTTTCTGGCAGGCAGCTTTTGAACAAGTAGCCTTGCTCTGGAGTTAGTCAGCTTAAACTTGACTTCCAGTTTCAACACCATCCCTTTGCTGAGTGCCCTTGGGCCAGTTTCTTAATCTTCTCATGAGCCTCAATTTCCCCATTGATTTTAACACTGGGGAATTTTACTAGTCACCTTGAGTAATTCACTTGATTTATTCATGTCATTGTTTTTGAGAATATGAACACTGAGAGGTGGTCAGAGTGTGTGTGTCTTCTAAGCTGAACATGGAAGCCAGACAACACATACTTATTTAGCACAGGTCTAGGAAGTCTGTCTTATGTATCTCGTAGGATATTTCCAACATGGAATGATTAAGATCTTGGGCTCTGAAGTCAGACAGATGTAGGATGTATCCCACCACCTTATGCAATTGTCTGACTCTTGATTTCCTTACAGTGTTGTTAAGGTCATTGAATCTAGAATCAAACCCCACCTCTACAATAGTGCATTTATTGCCATTCTTTCCACTCTGGATTGTGTGTTTGTATAATACATTTTATTTCTATATTTGTTATAAACTCCACAGTACCTTTTAAATTAGATAAACTTTAAGAGATCAATTATGTTTTAAATATATTTAAAGAATAAGAAAAGGGGTCTTTATTGCTTCCATTACCATTTTTGTTGCTCATTATTCCTTTGTTAAATGGAGATTTCCATGTGGTATCTTATTACTTTTGCTTGAAGATTTTAACATTTCTTGTATACAGGTCTGCTGGTGCTGAGTTATTTAAGATTTGGTTTCTCTGAAGAAGTCTTTATTTAACCTTTGTTATGAAGATATTTGTGCTGGGTATAGAAATCTAGGTTGACAATATTTTGCTTTATTTTGTTTTCCTTTTAGTCCTTTAAAGATGCCTTGTATTATTTATGAGAAATGTGCTGCTATCCTCATCTTTTGTTTCTCTGTATGGATTGTGTCTATTCTTTCCTTTGCTGTTTTCAAGATATTTTTGGTCATGGGTTGAAGTTACATTGACTGAATAGAGTTTGATAAGTAATGTTCACTGTATGCACATGTGCAGTGCCACTGGTGAATAATCAGATGTAGCATCTATGAAAGTATGGTATGTGCAGATTATGAATAGTGGTCATTGTTACCTTTTATTTTCACTCTCAGAGAATTCAAAGAAACATTAGAATAAGGCCAGAAATCATATACAATGAGAATACAAAAAAATTAAAGTGTCCCATTCCCAAAAGGAAAATGCTGCTCAGAAGTCCAGAACTAATAAAGCATGTTACTTCCTCTTGTTAAGGCAGTCATCTGGATGCCCAGCTAATGTAAAGGATTGCATTGTCAGTAACAAGTAATGTCAGGCTATTGCTATAAATGAAATAGGCTGTGCTCTGTGCTGTAGCATCTCATTCCAATCAACTCTTAATTGAGCTCCATCAGCTCCAAGAAAGAATGATGGACGTGTCAGAACCCTTCTCAGCCCAAAATTACCTTAATGCCCCATCCATCTGAAATCTATTTCAACTCTTTTTTTGAATTCAAATACTTACAAATACTTACAAAATAAGTAAGTAAATAGATAATTCTATGCACTTATTAAGACATTCTTTGGAATTAACATGGAAGTCAGAAATTTTGAACCTGTTCATTTGATATCAGTCAAGACACAGTTTCTGGATGTCCATTTTAGCCTCTGTAAAATGAAGAAGAACAAATGTATGGGAACCAACAACAAGTTAGAATGGTCAAACAGTGACAATTCCCTGACTTTGTACATTACATGGAGTGTCCCACTTAATCTAACCTATGCTACTTGTATTTTCAATATTTTCTTTTATAGTCAGTGATTTATTGAGACTTTTAGAAATTGCTAAGACTCCTAGGGTGGCACTGTAGGATCAACACTGGACTGCAAACTACAAGGTCAACAATTCAAATCCACCATCTGTTTCTTGGAAACCTTAGTAGGGTTGCTATGAGTCAGGATCAACTTGACAGCTCTAACAAAAACAACAGTAACATAGAAGTTACCTAGTCTTCCCAAAGTCAGTTTCACACTTTATGCTTCAATTTCATGTGTTCTGAATGTGGATTGTGGTAGGCTTTTCATAACTACATTCACAACTTCGTTATTGGTAGCGTTCAACTGGACCCTTATTTCTGATGGTTTCCTGGTAGTTTTCTGGAGTACTATATAGAGGCATGTAGATGTCATATATGACTAAGTGCACTGGATTATTCCTAGATTGATTACTGATGCCTGCAATGGCAAACCCAAAACCAACCCTGTTGCTGTGTAGTTGATTCTGACTCATAGTGACCCTGTAGCACAGAATAGAAGTACTCAGAGGAGAGTAAAAGTAGGCATATATACCCAGTGTTGACTATCCACACTAGATAGTTACTGAGGGTCCTTTACACTTTATAGTTAGTCATTCGTACTTTGGTTAAAGCAGCTTGTATTGCTGCTGACAACTACCTCGGTAGTCACTGAGATGCTGAGACTCTGTGTAGCTTATGTGATTTCTGTTATTGTCATTTTGTTGTTCAATGCTGTTGAGTCAGTTCTGACTCATAGCACCTCTGTATAGGGTTACTCTGAGGAGCGTCTGGTAAGTTTGAAATGCTGCCCTTGAGGTTCAAAACAACCTTGTAGTTGAATGCTTATCCTACAGCACTTTACTTGGACTTGTGTAGCTACACTAAAACTTGTGGTTTCTGTTTTGTTGTTGTTGTTATGTGTCGTGGAGTCGGTTCCGACTCATAGAGACCCTGTACAGGGTTTCCAAGGCTGTAAATCTTTATGGGAGCAGAAAGCCCCATCTTTCTCCTGTGGAACAGCTGGTAGTTTCGAACTCCTGACCTTGCGGTTCACAGCCCAATTCGTAACCACTACGCTACCAGAGTTCCTTTGTGGTTTCTGTAGCAGTCTTTATTTTTTTGTTGTTGTTAATCTTTTTTTTTTTTTTCCCCTTAAAATTGATCCAGAAAGAAAAATACTCAGAACCCAACAAGTAAAAGAGGTGTGGTGATAGAAATAGTATACTGCATAATGATAATTATAACAAATCAAACAATACTTCATGATACGTAATATTAGCAAGCATAGCAATTTTTCCATTTCAACCATTTTACATTAATCTTGTTGTTGTGAAGTGCCATCAAGTCAGTTCCGACCCATAGCGACCCTGTATAGAGTTTCTGAGGAGCGGCTGGTAATCTTGACTCTCCAACCTTGCAGTTCAAACGACTTTGCAGTCTGACGCATTAACGCACAGCACCGCACCAGGACTCTTACATTAATCTTAGGACTTTGTAATACTATCATAGAAGTAATATTCATTTTATATATGTGAATTCTTCTTTTTAAAATATAATTTGAGAGGTGGCCTAAATCATTATTATATATACATGGTGCTGAAAATATATTTTTAAAGAAGTAATTAGGTCTTTTGAAGCAAGCAAAATATGATCTCAGATATGATATTTAAAGGGGTTTCAAAATGGATGTTTGTATTCTGAACAACAGTAATCTCATAAATTGTTACTCAGACACACATTTCTACTCACAATATACACATTTATACACATGTATGTTCTCACACATACACATTTTTTGACTAAACAATTGTCTTGGAAAAGTTGTAAATTATATTCCATCTTGAAGGCTCAGAACATTATCATTAGATTAAAATATTTATGAAAACACTATATTTCGCCATTACTTTGACCATGAAACCATTTTGTGTGTTTGTTGTTGTTGTTGAGTGTCATTGGTTCTAACTCATAGTGTCTCTATATAGGGTTTCTGAGGAGCGGCTGATGGGTTGAACCGGTGACTTTGTGGTTAGAAGTCCAGTGCTTATCCTACAGCATGATGCTAGACTCCTTCATGTGTTTAACAATAGTTAATATCTCCAGGGATGATTGTCACACTTTAGGAAATACTGAACTATGACCTCCCTGTGTAAACAAAGTCAGATACTTTTCAGGGTGATTCACTTTTCTCACTCAGCTTAGAACTAAAATGATGACAAGAACTCAGCAACACTGTTCACAGCTTTAAGTGGGGATCCGGGGGAACTTCATGCTCTCAACCCTGGGTTCTATTTGGTTAAAGTTATTTATCAACTGTACATCTATATTTAAGTGAAGTTACTAAGGCAAGTTATGATAATAAGTAAATGGTGTTTCCACCCAAGACTGTAATCCAGAGGTGAACCATTATAAAATGATAATTGTCTTCCTTTCTTAGTGCTGCTACAACAGAGATACCATAAGTGGGGGGCTTTAAACAATATAAATTAATTTTCTCACAGGTTGGGAGGCTGTTTTTGTTGCTGTGTGCCATTGAGTCCATTTCAACTCATGGCAACCTTGCAGGACGGAGTAGAGTTGCCCCTTAAGGTTTCCAAAGCTTTAATGGGAATAGAGCTCCAAGTCTTTTTTCATGGATCTGCTTGGTAAATGTGAACCACTGACCTTACAGTTAGCAGTGTGTGTTCTACCGCTGTACTACCAGGGCTCCTGTTGTGTTGAAGTGCTGTTCAGTCAGTTTATACTCATAGTGACCCTTTATAGAGATTATGAGGAGTGGCTTGTGAGTTTGAACCACTGACCTCATGGTAAACAGACCAATACTTATTCTGTAGTACCTCATAGAAGTCCAAATTCAAAGAATCAGCTCTAAGGGAAGCCTCATGTTCTTTTCTGGGAGAAAATTCTTGTCTCTTTTCAGTTTCTGTTCCTTGCTTTATGGTGATCTCCACATGGCATCTCTTCTCCCCATTGGTACTTTCTTCTGTGCTTAATCTACTGAGTATAAAACACACTGTACACTGATATGTTTTAGTGACACAATTAAAAAAACAAAACAACCCTATTCCCAAATCTGATTACAACGGGGTTCATATTTACAACATATATTTTGGGAGCTAGAAGTCCAGCCATAGTAGTGATGTTACAGGGATGGAGTAATTATGTGATTTGCCTAAAATAGAGAGAAAATAAAAGTAAATGATCAAGTTCTATATTTCCGTAGAAAAAAAAATATATAAAAATGTGTTTCTATAGCCAACCCATGTAGGCAGGTGCAGCTTTTACCATCCCCATTCTGTGTTCATTTAGAATCAGAAAGAGATGCTGGGTAAGCCAATGCATCTTTAATTTTGGTGTACATCTCAATGATCTATAGCAAAACCCCAAATCAAATCTAGTGCCATCAAGTCAATTCCAACTCATGGTGACCCAGTGGGATGCAGTAGAGCAGCCCCATAGGATTTCTAGAAGCTAACTACCACATCTTTCTCCCATGGAGTGGCTGCTGAAGTTGAACCATCAACCTTCCCACTAGTGTCCTATTGCTTAATCACTGTGCCATGAAAGTGTGGGACCCCAAACTGCACTGAGATTTCAATTAGAAGATATGGGTTGAGGCTCAGGAATCATCTTCTACATTTTGAGGAAGAGTGATGTGATGTAAGCCATGAAATAATATCCTCAAAGTTCTCAGCATCACACAGAAGAGAGTGTAATAATTGCAATGAAATGATGAGTGTAAAACTGATGTCCCCCCATGTTAACAATCACTCAATTCACAATAAAACAGGAAAAAAAAATCTCAGCAACAATAATAATTTACATTGGAAAAAATGTAAAAAGTGCGTTGTACTTTCTGTTAGTTGGCAGAACTGTCCTAACTCATATTCCCAAAAATGTATAATGGCCCAAACATGCAGGAGCACATTTCTTGCTCTTACAAGAGTTTATTCCTTACTCATATAGACAGTCCAAGCAGAGTCCAAGCCAACAGTCACCGCTGCTTCTACATAACCACTCAAGGAACCAGGTGATAAAGTCTTGATCTTCTTCAACATGTGTTAACATGCAGCTGGTAAAAGGAGAGAGAACCTGAAGTAACATGAATGGAAGTTTTGTGGGCTGTCCTGGAAGATCTGCACATTATTTTCATTCATGTTCCATTCATTAGAAGTGAGCCACAGGTCTCTAATGCAACAAAGCAGGGAGACTGTAACCTAGCTGCATGTCAAGAAGAAGGTAAAATGAGTTTAATAAACAGTACAGTCTCTGTCACACCCATTGCACCTTCTTTTGCACTTGAATTACTTATCTATAGGTTCATAAAAAGTATAACATCATCTGTCTCCTTTCCCAGTCTCACTAGAGCTCTTTCTTTGGTGGGAGATGTGAGTACCATCCAATGCAAAGGGAAGAAGTACTTAGTAAAGGACAGTTTTTGCCTCAGATGACCTAGTATGCCTGAAATACTCTGTACATACATGTTTATGGGAAGTGAGGAAAGGTACCAAGGAGAAATTAAGATGGATGCATCCAAGGATGCCAAGAGGAATAACTGTTTACACTGCCAGAACCCCAAATGAAAGGACCAATTGGTGTCCAACAGTTACAGCATCATAGAGACGTTTTATAAAATTTGCATTTAAGAATAGCATACATTTAGAAGGAATCCTGGTGTGGCACTGTGGGATAAAGCCCTGGATTGCAAGGTTGATTTGAACCACAAGGTCAGCAGTTCAGATCATCAGCCACCCTTTGGAAACTCTATACTGGTTCTCTATGCGTCAGAACCGATTGGATGACACTTAACAACATACATTCAGAAAGGTTCACAAAACACAAACATACAGTTGGAGGAATTTTACACAAATTGAACTCAATTGTGAAGCCATCATCTAGATCATGAAATAGAACGAGATCACCTCTGCAGCAGCTCCCTCTAAGATCCCTCTGGCCACTCTATCCTCAAGGGTAACCCATATACAGACTTTTAACCTCATTAGGAAATTAATTTTGCCTCTTGAACTGTACATAAATGAAACTATATGTATTATTTTGTGTCTCATTTCTCTGGTTCAACATAATGAAATTCTTCCAAGTTGTGTGTACCTGTAGTTTATACATTCTTACTGTTGTAGGGTTTATTCATTCTTAAGGTTCTGTAGAAGGAGCCATGCTAGTACAGTGAGTTACAAGTTGGCCTGCTGTTCAAATCTACTAGCCATTCCATGGGAGAAAGATAAGGCTTTCAGCTTCCATAAAGATTTACAACCTTGGAAATCATATACAGGTTGCTATGACTCAGAACTGAGTCCACACACATACCACTACCACCACCACCACTGCTGTGTTTTATTGTATGACTCTCATAGTTTTTGAATGACACTTGGGATGTATGCAGTTTGAGGTTGTTGCAAATAAGACTATTTGTAATACGATTCCTTTGCAAGCATATGTAAACATTTTCTTGGGAGTAAAATTGCTTCACAGTAAAGTGCGCACATTTTCAACTTTAGTAATTATTGCAAAATAAGTTTCCAGAGTAGTTATACCAACAAAGTTTTATTTTATTTTTTCCTCCTCTTCTGTATTCTTCTCAGAACACCCTCACTGCCATATGCTCACAGTCCTATCTCTGATCACCAAGACCTGAAGTTGTTCACACACAATCGGGTGCTTCATTTCAACCTGTCATGTTTCCCATTGTCAATACCTGCTTGTCTGTTGTCTCTGTCTCTTGAATAATTTTAAACCATAAATAAGATCAATTCCAGTGTTGCTTTAAAGCATTGTAATAGTCAATGCACTGCAGCGGACAGAAATGCAACATAAAGTAGATGAAGTTAGAGGGAATCCGTTGGTCTCCATGCCTGAAAAAACTGAGCAAATGCAGTCCTCAAACACAGTGATCAGAACTCTTCCCCTCCAGCTGTCCCCAGCATTCCTCCCTCTTTATGGTGGCCTTCCTTTCTACAATTTGGGTGAGCTTTTGCCATACAGTAGGGTAATAAGATCTCCAGGAGCCCCCAATTCCCTTCACCTCTCTCTGGGCTCTGCTGGAGTTACAGACACATCTCTGGAACAGTTATGTTTGTGGGGTTGCTGAGGGGAAGGAGGTGTGTAAACTATGAAAGCTCACATTGCATGTCAAGAAGGAGGAGAGGAAGACCATACTTGAGATTCCCACCACCATAACAGGGCACAATAGGAAGGCCATTTGCCAAAGGATGAAGGTAATAGGGCCCGCCAAAAATGACAAGAGTTGTTCACTATGAAGGTGGCCCTTGATCCCTCCCATAAGGAGATTGGCAGTTTCTAAGAGTATTACATAAAGCCTGACTTGAATGATGAGAGTTTAAGGTCCTGGAGCAGGCAAATTCTCCAGGGTCACTTCAAATTACTCAGATGGGTGACTGCCCATGACCACCTTTCTCATGAACCCCACTCAATTACAATGGGCATAAAGTGTCCCATTAAAATGAACCCAGTTTTGATCTACTAACTCAGCACAAAGAGGCCAAATGTCTCCTTCAAAACTGTTAGAATGGAAATGAAAGGAGCAGCACAGTCCCTAGCTTCATCAGCTGAGACAAAATGGGGATAGCAGAGCCATGTCTGATTTGTGAATGGAGGGGAGAAGAGAGGCATTTGCCATGGCAATTTTGGGCAGATGATAGCTATTAAAAATTCTTGGAAGTCTGTAGTTAGGAACAGTTCAGCTAAAGATAAGAGCTGCTGATGAGAATGACAAACATAATTAAGCAGGCTCATTGGGAGGGGCACTGAGTTCCTACTTTAATTGCTATACAGTCTGTTAGAAGGCAAGATGATTTCACCAAAGGAGTCTTGGTTTTTAAGTGGTGACTTGAAGAATTTGTTGTAACAACATAAATCTCTGGAACAGATTGCAAGAATTGATTTTTCTTAAATTCTTTGTGGATAAGTGGAGATAATAAAAAATATTTTTGAATAACTATCCTAATGCAGCTCCGGTAGCGTATTGGTTACTAATCGGGCTGCGATCCTCAAGGTCAGCAGTTTGAAACTACCAGCTGTTCCCCGGGAGAAAGATGAGGCTTTCTGCTCCTGTAAAGATTTACAGCCTCGGAAACTCTGTACGGGGTCGCTATGAGTCGGAACCGACTCCACGGCACTTAGCAACAACAACAACATCCCAATGCATGGTATGACACTGGATAATAAGTACTGAACCACAAAGTCAATTTGCACCATAGGTTGGCAGTTCAATTCACCAGCTGTTCCTCAGAAACCCTATACAGGGTCGATATAAGTTGAAACTGACTATGGCACTAAACCCTAAACAATGACAACATCCCTATGCCTAGGTCAAAATCTCTTGGGTTACTTTGGCATGCCAAATTCAAATCTAAGGGCATTTTAACAAGGACAACCTTTGCGGTGCTTTAGTATGCCAATAGAGGAAATGCCCAGTTATTTATAAAACCAGTAAAGCAAAGGGAGCTTTTACTGTGGCAGTACCCTTACCACACTCACAGGGGGTAAAACAATGTTTGAACTTTTCATGTCCTAAAAACATCAAGGGAAAGATCTTTTCAAACCACCTCCATGTATGTAGTGTGAAAGTGTCCATCTGCACAAATTCTCTTTGCCTGCCTCTTAGAGCTTGGACAAGGTGCTAGAATTCTCTAAGCCCTAGCCATCTCATCCCTAAAACAAGAACTTGTATGGTGTCTTCACCAAAGGATTCTCATGAGTTAGTCTCCATCATGAGGCATTCTTCAAAAAGGGCTTTCACAGTGCAGGACACTTTAGGAAGCACTCACAGCACTTAATTCAGTATATTCGGAGCCCTGATGGCATCGTGCTTAAGCAGTAAGCTGCTAATCAAAAGGGTGTAGGTTCATACCCACTGTCATTCCATAGAAGAAAGATGTGGCGTTCTGCTTTTTCAGTATTTACAATCTTGGAAACCCTCTCACAACAGTTCTACTGTGTTTCTCAAGGTTTCTGTATGTGGAAATCAACTTGATAGCAGTGCATCTCTTTAGAAAAATTAGGTCCATGGATTCCAAAGAGCTCTGGTAGCACAGCGGATTATAAACTGGACTGCTAACCATGAGGTCAGCAATTCAAATCTACCAGTTACTCCATTGGAGAAAGATGAGGCTTTCTGCTCCTGTAAAGATTTACAGCCTCAGAAACCCTATACAGGGTTGCTATGAGTCAAAATTGACATGATGGCACACCACCACCGTAGGTTCCTAACTAATTCATAGGATCTCAAATATGAAGACTGATTGATGGTTCTAGTGGAACAACTTAGCTGTCTGCACGTACCTAGCACACCAGATCAACTTTGGTTGTAATGACCATCAACCTCATTAAGAAATGGTGACTAGATTTCTTTTGGTCCTGGAGCTCTCATAAGGTTTGCATATCCTTTAGAAAATGTTATTGAAAACCCTGTTCCATTCTAGGACACTGATCTCCACAACAGGTTAGTGTGTGATTTAATTATAAGGTATGCTTCAACAAAGACAATATGATGTAAGTGCTTGATAAGGGAGTGGGTCACTAGCACTTGGCCCAGACACATTCCAACAAGTCTGTGACCATGCACTGAATGCCCTGTCCAGAAGTTGACACCCAGAATTAATGCCTTTCAAGGCCACAGTGGCTAGAGGGCTGGGGTCCATTTTGCTTTGCTGGATTCAGTGTGGGGAATACATTTTGGTGTTTCCATGGATGCCTGCTTATTTTATCTAAGCATGAAAGTCAGCAATGGGAGGGGGACAGGCTTTCTCTTCAACATTCCTCAGTCTAATCCCACAGAAAGCTTGATGTGATTTGTCCCGTCTCCTTTATAATGGATTCATTTTCAGAAGACTAGCTAATACTCTAAGGGCTCTTTCACCTCCTTTCCCCCCACTGTCTGTATGTCTTCCTCTCTCCCTTCTTTTCTGCCCCTCTTCTCTGATTGCTCTATTTCCATCCTTCTTTGCTTGCTTTTTCTCTTATTTTCCTCCACACTAAAGAGGCGGAGCTCTGGTAGTGTAGTGGTTAAGAATCGGACTGCTAACTTCAGGGTCAGGAGTTCGAAACTACCAGCTGTTCCGCGGGAGAAAGATGAGGCTTTCTGCTCCTGTAAAGATTTACAGCCTTAGAAACCCTGTACAGTGTTGCTATGAGTCGGAACTGACTCCACAGCACATAACAACAACAACAACAACAACAAAGAGACAGCCATGGAAACTTCTAGCTTACAAAACATTTCCTCATTTCTGTGCCAAGAATAGAATAGCTGGACCACAATGCATAAAAAGATTCTTTGAATTATTAAACTGATAAATAAAGATGACTAAATAAATGACTAAGTGAATTAATGATCTTATATAGGTGTATACCACAGAACAAATAGTTAACTAGCTGATTCCATCTTCTCATTTGAAAAAAATTTGTTGAGTTACAATTTAGCTGGTTCCTACAGTAGGGAAGGGTCTGTCCTGGAGACCCGGCTTCAACACTTACTGACTCTGTGTCATATTTGTTGTTGTTAAGTGCTGTGGAGTAGATTCTAATGAACAGTGACTATGTACAGGGTTCCCAATGAGCAGCTGGTGGGTTCAAATGGTCAACCTTGCAAACACAATCCTCTCCCCCCCCACCACACACACAAACACACATCAAAAATTACCCTCACTCTGGCGGTAAGATTTATTTTAAACAACTTTTAGAAAAGACAGATACATCTTTTTTTAACATATTCTCCTTGCTTTTCATTGAAATGGGCACTTTGTCGATTTGTCAATAAGCTTTCATATTCCCTTATTAAATAATGTTTTAGACTGAGCTTCGAGCCACAAATGCACCCTTTTTTTCTTTTCTTTTTTTTTTTTTTTTACTTTTTCATCTTTGAAGGGCTGCTCTCAGGGGATCAAACAGGTGAAAGTCCAGTGGAGCAAGATCAGAACTATAGAGAAGGTACTTTAACGAAGTTTTTGTGGAATGTCAAAAATGTAGCCCAAGGTGTGTGGACGTGCATTGCTATGCAAGATCACAAAACACCCTTGGATAGCAGTCTTCTGTGTTTTCTCTGAAGGTTAGGCGTCAGCTCTTCAGTGAGCCTCTCACTGTAATGAGCACTGTTGATTGGTGAACTTTTTTCCTGATAGTGTTCCAGTACTGGCCCTTGAAAAGCCCAGAAAACTGGAAGCATCAATTTCTAGCTGAAGGTTGACTTTTGAACTTTTTCTTGGTTGCCGAATAAGGATGTTTTTATTCTGTACTCTGCTGTTTGCTCTCAGTCTTGTAGTGGTAAGTCCTTGCCTCATCTCCAGTAACAATTAAAAAAAAAAAAAATTTTTTACCTTTCTTCAAGATTTGCATCAAATTTTGTTTGCAGATATCCAAACACTTCTGTTTATATGCATCTATGAATTGTTTTAGTACCTATCTTGCACAAACTGTTTGAAACTCAGGTCTGTCCTGGATTAATTCATAAGCAAAACCATGGCTGATTTTTAAATGAATTGCCACATAATCCACAGTCACTCATGTATTTGATAGAATCATTTCACGTGCATGCTCAATGTTGTCATCGGTCATGGATGTGGACAGGAGTTTTAATATAGCCAAAGTTCCAATAATTTTTTACTCACCCTCCTATGTATGTATGTATGTTGTATGTATGTATGTATTTATATTGTGATGGTTATGTGCCATGGATTCAGTTCTGACTCATAGCAGCCCTGCATAGGGTTTCTGAGGCTGCAAATCTTTATGGGAGCAGAAAGCGTCATCTTTCTCCTGAGGAACCACTGATAGTTTCGAACTGCTGACCGTGAGATTTGCAGATGACTCGTAACCACTACCATGGAGCCTTGGAGTGGTGTTGCGGTTTATTGCACTCAACTGCAAAGTAGGTTTGAACCACAAGGTGGGGGAAGGGGGTTCCAGCTCACCAATCACTCCTGGGAAACTATACAGGGTCAATATGAATTGGAACCAACTTGACAGCACTTAACAACAATAATATATATGGGGTCCTGGTGTGGTGCTGTAGAATATGCACTAGAATGCTAACTATACCACCACTAATCTGTCAGTTTGTTGTGCTGTGGCGGCTTGCGTGTTAATGTGATTCTAGAAGCTATGTCATGTGTAGTTTAAATACCAGCAGGGTAAGCCATGGTGGAAAGTCTTCAGCTGAGCTTCCAGATGTAGACAGATTAAGAATGAGAGACAAATGCTTCAGAATATTTAGTGATTTAAAACCTTATGGACAGCAGAGGAACACTGTCAACTTCTGAATATTGACTATAGAAACATAATGAAGCGCACCAGAATGTTGTCACATAAGTACCAGAAGATGAGCCCCTCAGGTTGGAAGGCACTCAAAGTACAACTGGAGAAGAGCTGCCTCCGCAAAGTAGAGTTGACCATGATGACACGAATGGAGTAAAACCTTTAAGACTTTCATTTGCTGATGGGGCACAACTCCAAATGAAGACAAACAGCTGTAAACTTCCATTAATAATCAGAAAGGGAATGTACAAAGTATGAATCTAGGAAAAATTTAAATTGTCACAAATGAAATGGAAGGCATAAACATTGATATCTTAGGCATTAGTGAGCTGAAATTGACTGATATTGATCATTTTGAATCTGAAAATTACATATTTTACTATGCCTGGAATGGCAAATTTATGAGGAATGGCATCGCATTCATCATTAAAAAGAACATATTAAGAACTGTCTTGGAATCCGATGATGTCTGTGATAGGATAATATCCATACGCCTATAAGGAAGACCAGTTAATACCACTGTTTTTTCACACTAGTCACTAAAGCCAGCGATGATGAAGTTGAAGAATTCTACCAACTTTTTCAGTCTGAAATTGATCAAACATGCAATCAAGATGCATTGATAATTACTGGAGATTGGAATTTAAAGGTTAGAAACAAAGAGGAAGAAACAGTAGTTGGAAAATAGGACTTTGATGATAGATCTTGCTGAAGATTGCAAGATGGAGTTTGCAAGAGCCATGACTTCTTCATTACAAATACCTTTACAACATAAAAGATGGTTATACCGATGAACCTTACCAGATGGAATACATAGAAATCAAACTGACTGCATCTGTGGGAAGAGATGGTAGAAAAGCTTCATATCATCAGCCAAAACAAGGCCAGGGAACAATGTGGAACAGACCATCAATTGCTCACATGAAAGTTGAGGCTGAAGCTGAAGAAAATTAAATCAAATCTGTTGTTGTTTTTGTTGTATGCCATCTAGTCAGTTCCAACTCACAGTGATCATGTATAGTGTTTCCAAGGAACAGCTAGTAAGTTTGAACCACTGACCTTGCAGTTCAAACAAACCTTGGGGTCAAGTGCTTATACTATTGCACCACACCAGGACTCCAGAAAACAAGTTTGCTAGAGCCAAAATATGATCTTGAACATATTGCACCTGAATTAGAGATTATCTGAAGAACAGGTTTGTTGCATTAGACATTAAAGACTGAAACCTAAAAAGTTGTGGAATGACATTCAAAATATCATACAAGAAGACAGCAAAAGGTTATTAAGAAGACAAAAGAAAGGGAAAGATGAAAATCGATGTCAGAGAGACTCAGCAACTTGTTCTCCTGCATAGAGATGCTAAATCGAATTGAAGAAATGTGGAACTAAAAGAGCTGGATAGAAAATGTCAAAGAGTAGCTCGAGAAGACAAGGTCAAATATTATATTGAAATGTGCAAAGACCTGGAGTTAGAAAAGCAAAACCATGTCGCAAGCTTAGAGAACTTAAGAAAAAAATCAAGCCTTGATTTGCAATATTGAATGACTCTGTGAACAAAATATTAAATGATTCTGTGTACAAAATATTGAAAGATGCAGAAAGCTTGAAAAGAAGATGGAAGGAATACACAGAGTCACTGAACCGAAAAGAAATGGACAGTATTCAACAATTTCAAGAGGTAGAAATAGCTCAAGAGCCAATGATATGGAAGGAAGAAATACAAAGTGCATTGAAGGCATTGGCAAAGAACAAGGATTCAAGCGTTGGTAGAATACAAATTGAAATCTTGCAACAAACTGATGTAGCACTGGAGGTAGTCACTCATCTATGCCAAGACATTTGGAAGATAACTACTCGCCAACTGACTGGAAGAGATCCATATTTGTGCCCATTAAAAAGAAAGGCAACCCCACGGAATGCAGATATTATCTGACAAGATCATTAATATCTCATGTAAGTAAAATTCTGCTAAAGATAATATACAAATGGCTGCAAGGATACATTAACAGAGAACTTCCAGTAGTTCAAGCCAGATTCAGAAGAGGACATGGAATAAGGGATATCATTACTGATGATGGATCTTGGGTGAAAGCAGAGAATACCAGAAAGATGTTTACCTGTGCTTTATTGAATACCCAAAGGCTTTTATTGTGTGGATAATGACAAGCTATAGACAACATTTTGGAGAATGAGTATTCTGGAAAACTTAATTGTGCTCATGAGGACCCTGTACATAGACCAAGAACCAGTTGTGCGAACAGAACAGGGAAACACTGAATGGTTTAAAATTAGGAAAGGTGTGCATCAGTGTTGTAGTCTTTCACCATACTTATTCAATGTGTTTTCTGAGCAAATAATCTGACAAGCTGAATTATATAAAGAAAATCATGGCATCAGGATTGGAGGAAGACCCATTAACAACCTAACAACCTATGATATGCAGATGATACATCATCACTTGCTGAAAGCAAGTCAGACTTAAAATATGTACTGATGAAAATCAAAGACCACAGCCTTTGGTATGGATTGCATCTCAATGTAAAGGAAACAAAAATCCTCACCACTGGACCAATTAACAGCATCCATATAAATGAAGAAATGATTAGAGTAGTCAAAGACTTCATTTTGCTCAACATTCATGGAAGCAACAATCAAGAAATCAAATCAAAGTATTGCATTAGGCAAATCTACTGTTCAAGACCTCTTTAAAGTGTGAACTTGAAGTCTGAGGTGTGCCTGACCCAAACCATGGTATTTTTAATAAACTCATATGCATGTGAAAATTGGACAGTGAGTAAGGAAGACCGCAGAAGAATTGATACATTTGAGTTATGGTGTTACAAGAGAATATTAAAAGTACCATATTACTGCCAAAAGAACAAATAGATCTGTGTTGGAAGAAGTACCTCCAGAATGCTACTTGGAAGCCAGGATGGCCAGACTTCGTTCACCTCTGATTTTCCAGACATTTTATCAGAAGGGACAAGTTCATGGAGAAGGATAAGTCTGGTAAAGTCCAGGGTCAGAGAAAAAGGCCCCCAATAAGATGGAATAGCATGGTGGCAGCAGCAAGGGGCTCAAAATTATCAATGATTATGAGGTTGGCAGTGTTTCATTCTGTTGTGCATAGGGTTTCTATGAGTAGGCACCAACTCAATGACACCTAACAACAACTAAGTACAAGGTCTTAACAACAGCTTATATATATATTGTTGTTAAGTGCTGTCTATTCGCTTCTTACTCAGTGAATCTGTATAGGGTTTCCGAGGAGCAGCTGGTGAGCATGAACTGCCAAGTATATGTATGCATATTATATATATATATGTGTGTGTGTGTGTGTGTGTGTGTGTGTGAGATATATATATATATATATATATATATGTTGTTGATATATACATGGAGTTGGTTCTGACTCCTAGCGACCCTGTACAGGATTTCTGAGGCTGTAAATCTTTACAGGAGAAGAAAGTCTCATCTTTCTCCCATGGAACAGCTAGTAGTTTCGAACTTCTGACCTTGAGGTTGGCAGCCCAATTCATAACCACTATGCTACCAGAGCATATATGTAATATATATGTGTGTATGTAATATATAAATATATTTTTTCTGACATTTTCATGATATAATTTACTTCCTTGTGACTCAGTTTCCCTTCTTTAAAGTGGGTATAGTAATTCTTTAAATTGGGCTGTTAAATTAATTAAATTGCTGTATCTAACTTCTTAGAAGAACACTCCCTAAGTGCCATCTTTATTAAAACTTCAAATATTGTAATTTGAATCATGTGAACTCACAGGTGATAACTTACGTGAAATGCTTGAAGTATAACACTTACTACAAAGGAGGATGTTGAGAATTATTTTTGTCATCTCATGCCTTTTGTTGTTATTGTTGTTATACCAATGGTTAATTGTATGATTCTGGTCTGCTCCTTCCTCAGAGCTAGTTCTTCCTGACTTACTCAAGGCCTTCTGTCTAGAGCAGTTACACACTTGGACCCCAGAGAACACATCTGTGGTCCTTGTTCCGTGTAGCTCTTTTGTAGCTCCATATTTTTTTATTGATGTGAGCAACCCCATCCTCCATTCAGGACTCCATTTCTAAATCCCAGATGCACCCTCTACTTGTTCCCATTGTGTGGTGTTCGAAATCCATAAAGCAGTGATAAGGCATTCTAGTAGGTCTCTGTACGAACCGTTACCACTTCACGGGCACAATTATCCACTTGCCCCTCAAAGTGAAGTGGAAGTTGCTAATTACACCTGCAAGAGGCTGACTGGGAACTCACTCTGTTGCATGCAGTAGAAATGCACCTGCAAATAATTAACTGCAGACGCCCAAATTGTGCCCACAAGAAAGGAAAGGAAGTCCAGGCTGAGAAAGGTTCATGTTTCCCAGGGTCTCTGTTGGACCCTTTGAAAATCCATAGGGGCTGTGAAGGAGGCCAGTCTGCATGGCCACAGAGTCTGGCACAGTGTTCTACAGCGGCACGTGTCTTTGCAGTCCTAATATCGTCATTATCCAATAGATGCTGTCCCCAAAGTGGGAAAACAAAAATGGGCTCCAGAGCTGCTCCTTTCTCTTTTCTCTGTGTGTGGTAGAGAATTTCCACTCACCACATGTCTTTCTATTAGATCTCTACGGAATCTGCCAAAATAAATATTGTATTCCCTTTTATTTTTAGTTGGTATTGCACAGGTCCTTCTCCGATTAAACAGTCAGAGGTCAGGAAAGTTGAGATGAACCATAGTTTTAAAACCATTGTACTGCGTGGAGTTATTTACATAGAGGTTTTTCATATATATACTTGATTAAAAGCTGGGGATATTTGCTCAGCAGAGAGGAGAAAAACCATCATTATCTGATTTAACATGGAATTCGGTGGCTGCTAATCAAACCCGGGCCTGCATCTGGTTAAGACATACTTGGCACTGGCTTGTCACAAGTAGAGGTTTTGCCATGTCAAGGGGATCTTTCACTCAAAGCAACGACCCATATTGTGCTGAACAAACACATGAGTTTTTAATCGAGAACAATAGTTTAACAAACCACTTCCCAGGACCATTGAAAGAAAAAGTATGTGCCCCTGGCAGTTTTGGCACCAGAAGATGTTTATTTGAATGCATTCACTTCAAACCATAACCCTGAATACCCAGCAGAGGAGGACCATTAAAAGTTAATGCAAAAAAAATGGATTTCCATGGGGTGACCTACACAAGCTGGTCCCAGTGCCAACCTTAGTGTGCACTCAGGTCTCCGTGAAAGCTGGGCCCCTTCCCATGTGCTTGAATGGACAAGGAGATGCTTATAGAGAGATGGCACAGGTAATGTACGCTCTGTGCATTAATTTGGAAATGCTTTCCATTGGAAAGTATTAAACTCATTATTCTTTCTCTGAATCCATTAGGGGCCTCGCTGCTTTAAAAAAAAATTTGCCAGTGAATCTAACTAGTGGGTTTTCATGCTTTTTAGTAGTGAGAGGCATCTTGAGTAGTTTTTGAATTCCAGGTACTGTGTTATGTGCTTCTGTGGCATCGTCTTGCTTCGCACACACAGCAACCCTGTAAAGTCTTGTAGAGGAAGAGAATCAGGCCAACATGGCGCACTCACTTGCAGAATAAACCAGCTAGTTAGTAGACAGCCAGGGTTTGTGCATAGGTCCATAAAAAGCAAAGAACAGCTTCTGTATTCCCTCCATTTTCTTTGGAAGAAGAAAAATATTATAGCATGTGCTCGGTGAATGACATTTGGTCAGTATTTGATCCACAAAGAAACATAGTTGACATCATTCATTTTGGCGTACAAGTTGATAGTGGCATTTCCATTTTTTTAGGGTTTTTGCTTGTCCAGGGTCCTGCTGTAGTGCAGTAAGAGGAATGACACTTCACTGTGCTTTCCTGTAGGGCAGGGACCAGGCTTATCCAGCTATGAGGCCTCACTTCTGAGCATGGAGTTTGGCACACGGAGTATGGGTTGTGAATGTAGTGGTACTGAATTAAAACCTTCAGGGAATGGTCTCCCTTCATGAAAGTTTTTTCAAAAGAAAAGAAGAGTTCTATTTGACAGTCTCATCATGCATATCTGAAATCTTGTGATCCCCCAGAAGTGTAGTGTTCTCTATAGAGGTGGTATCAAGCAATTAGAGGGCTGGCTCCAAGGGTCAGCAAGGAAAGCCCAAATTTGGGACTTCTATCCAGCTAAACAACCAGAAAGCAATCCCTGTGATTTAGCTGCAACTGCTATGTTCTCATCAGTTGAAGGTCCATCACTAATCAAATAGAATTGAAATATGAGATGAAAATAATGATGATGAGACTAACAGTTACTGAGATTGGAATGTTCTCAGGCGTAGTATACAGCTCTCTATGTGCATTATTGTACTGTACCCTCACAACAGCCCTTTGAAGTTGTTGTTGTTAGGTGCCATCAAGACAGTACAGACTCATAGTGACCCTGTGCACAACAGAACGAAACACTGCCCAGTCCTGGGCAACCTCACAATTGTTACCACACTTGAGCCCATTGATGCTGCCACTTTGCCAATCCATCTCGCTGGGGGTCTTGCTCTTTTTCTCTGACCACCCACCTTACCAAACATGATATCCTTCTCCAGAGCTGAGTCCCTCCTGACAATATGTCCGAAGTATGAGAGACAAAGTTTGGCCATCCTGGCCTCCAAGGAGTACTGTGACTGAACTTCTTCCAACACAGATCTGTTTGTTCTTTTGGCAGCCCATGGTACTTTCAATACTCTCCTTCAACAACATAGCTCAAATGCATCAATTCTTCTATGGTCTTCCTTATTCACTGACCAGCTTTCACATGCATACGAGGTTATTTTCAATAACCATGGCTTGGGTCATGCACACCTTAGTCCTCAAGCTGGTATCTTTGCTCTTCAACACTTTAAAAAGGTCTTGTGCAGCAGATTTGCCGAATGCAATATGCCGTTTGATTTCTTGACTGCTGCTTCCATGAGTATTGATAGTTGATCCAAGAAAAATGAAGTCCTTGACAAGTTCAATCTTTTCTCTGTTGATAAGAATGTTTTTTGTTGGTCCACTGGTGAGGATTTTTGTTTTTTTACATTGAGATGTAATCCATACCGAAGGCTGTGCTTTTTAATCTTCATCAGTAAATATTTTAAGTCCTCTTCACTTTCAGCAAGCAAGGTTGTATCATCTTCATATCACTGGTTGTTAATGAGTCTTCCTCCAATCTTGATGCATATGTTTTTCTTTATATAACCCAGTTTCTCGGATACAGCTTCTCGGAACCAGCTTCTCAGACACAGCTTTGTGGAATCAGCATACAGGTTGAATAAGTATGGTAAAACACACCTTTCTTAATCTTAAACCATTCAGTGTTCTCATGTTCTGTTCGAACAACTGCCTGTTGGTCCATGTACAGATTCCTCATGAGCACAATTAAGTGTTCAGGAATACTCATACTTCGCAATGTTGTCCATAGCTTGTCATGATCCACATAATCAAAAGGCTTTGTGTAGTCAGTAAAGCACAGGTAAGCATCTTTCTGGCATTCTCTGCTTTCAGCCAAGATCCATTGGACAATAGCAATGATATCCCTCATGCCACGTCCTCTTCTGAATCCAGCTTGCACTTCTGGAAGTTCTTTGTCACTGTATGCTTACAGCCACTTCTGTATTACCTTTAGTAAAACTTTACTAACATGGGATATCAAAGATATTTTCTGATGATTTCCGCATTCCGTTGGGTCACCTCTCTTTGGAATGGGCACAAATACGGATGTCTTCCAATCAGTTGGCCAGATAGCTGTCTTCCAAATTTCTTGGCATAGATGAGTGAGTACCTCCAGTGCCACCTCACTTTCTTGAAAAATTTCCAATTTTTATTCCTTCAATTCCTCATACTTTGTTCTTTTCCAATTCCCTCAATGCACATTGGACTTGTTCCTTCAGTATCATTGGCTTTTGTTCATATGCTACCTCTTGAAACAGTTGAACAGCAACCATTTCCTTTTGATACAGTGACTCTGTGTATTCCTTCCATCTTCTTTTGATGCTTTCTGCATCAATCAATAATTTGCCCAGAGAATCCTTCAATCATGAAAGTTGAGGCTTGGATTTTTTTTTCTTCAGTTCCCCCAGCTGAGAAATGCTGAGCGTGTTTTTCCCTGTTGGTTTTCTGACTCCAGATCTTTGCACATTTTGTTGTAATATTTGACTTTTGTCTTCTCAAGCTGATCTTTGAAATTTTCTGTTCAGCTCTTGTACCTCATCATTTCTGCCATTTGTTTTAGCATCTCTATGCTGGAGAGCAAATTTTGTTGTCTCTTCTGACATCCATTTTGACCATTTCCTTCTTTCTTGTCTTCTTAATGAGGTTTTTCTTCTTCCCATATGATGTTTTTAATGTCATCCCACAACTCCTCTGGTCTTCGGTCTTTAGTGTGTAACTTATCAAATCTGTTCTTTAGATGATCTCTAAATTTAGGTAGGATATATTCAAGGCCAAATTTTGACTGTTGTGGACTTGTTTTCATTTTCTTTAGCTTCATTCTGAATTTGCATATGAGCAATTGATGGTCTGTTCCACAATCTGCCTCTGGACTTGTTTTGGCTGATGATATGGAGCTTTTCCATTGTCTCTTTCCACAGATGGAGTCAGTTTTATTTCTCTGTATTCCATCTGGTGATGTCTATGTGTATAATTATCTTTTATTCTGTTTAAAGAAGGTATTTGAAATTAACATGTGATCTCCAGTATAATTTCTGTCACCAAGGCCATATTTTCCAATTACTGATCCTTCCTCTTTGTTTCTAACCTTTGCATTCCAATCACCACTAATCATCAATACATCTTGATTGTGAGTTTGATCAGTTTCAGATTGAAAAAGTTGGTAGAATTCTTCTATATTATCCTCACTGGCTTTAGTGGTTGGTGTGCAAATTTGAATAATAGTGGTGTTAACTCATCTTCCCTATAGGCAAAATAATATTATCCTATAACAGACAGCATTGTACCTCATGACTGATTTTGTTTTTGTTCTTTTTGACGATGAATGCAACACCATTCCTCTTTAATTTTTCATTTCTGACATAGTAAACCATGTGGTTGTCGGATTCAATATGGTCAATACCAGTCCATTTCAGCTCACTAATGCCTAAGATATCGATGTAGATGCGTTCCATTTCATTTTTTACCATATCCAATTTTTCTAGATTTATCCTCCATACATTCCATGTTCCTATTATTAATGGATGTTTACAAAAGTTTCTCTTCATTTTGAGTTGTTCCCCATCAGTAAATGAAGGTTTGGAGGGCTTTACTCCCATGGGCTTTACTCCATTCGCATCATCACGGTCAACTCTACTTTGAGGAGGCAGCTCTTCCCCACTCACATTTTGAGTGCCTTCCAATATGAGGGGATCATTTTCTGGCACTATATCTGACCGTGTTTCTCTGCTATTCATAAGGTTTTCAGTGAATAAAATATTCGTAAGTAGTTTGTCTCTCCTTCTTCCTAAACTGTCTTTGTCTGGAAGCTTATCTGAAACCTGTCCACTGTGAGTCCACCACTCGTCTGTCATTTTGTCATACTGTGGTGGCTTTTGAGTTGTTCTCATTCTGGAAGCTATGCCACGGGTATTTTAAATACCAGCTGGGTCACCCTTTAAGGTAGATACTGCAAAATGGTACAATTGGCAGACAGGGAAGCTGACACTCAGAGATCATAATTGCTGTATTCCTGAAGTGACTTGGCTACTAAGTGGTAGAACATTGCTATTGTTTTTAAGTGCTGTTGAGTTGTTCCAACTCATAGCAAACCTGTATAGGGTTTCCCAGGAACTTGAACTGACAATCTTGCTGTTCAAACTGACCTTAGTGCCCAGTGCATTAACCCACAACACCACACCAGGACTCCAGTCTATGAATTCAAAAGTTTTCTTCACTTCAGGGACCAAAGACTTAACTACTACACCATAGTTCCTTACCAATGTTTGGGATTGGTTGACTTTTTTTTTTTTTTTTTTTTTTTAGTATATATGTTTTAAAGATTACTCTTATAATAATAATAATATAAATATCACTTATTTGCAGACTGAAGAGCATTCTAGAATGAAAAGAGGTGAGAAGGGATTTGATAAAGTTAGGCTCTCCATCCCTTGGTGAGCTTACTGGGGTGTCCAGAGTCCTTGTGTACATGTGAAACACAACAAATTAGGACATGTTTAAAGCAGAGTCCAGAATGGCAAGTCATTCCTGAGTTTTAATCTCAGCTGTCTGTGATTTTGGGCAAGCAGCCTAAACTCTTAGAGCCTCACTTTCCTCATCTGTAAAATGGGTATAATAATAATAATAATAATAATAGAGATTTGTTACTATTACTTAAATGATGCATAGCCAAGAGTCTAGAAGACAGTAAACAACACACATACATTGGGCATGAATGGAAACTCTTCCTTGCCCAGAAACTTTATCTTTGAGAAATGAGACTTGAAACATTTGATACTAAGAGGTACATGAGATGTTAACCCTTTATATGAAAATTCGGAGAAATCTCAACACACCTGAGAGGCAGGGGTCTCATCCATCAGTTTATTGACTACTAAGAACCAATTGTCATGGAGTCCATGTGCTTCATCCCAGCCGTATAAGATAAAGAACTGCCCCCATAGGGTTTTTAGGGCTGTGGCCCTGTAGGTTAATGTGCCAGACTACAAAACTGTTTGGACTGCAGGATCACTCCTTGGAAACCCTATACAGGGTACTATGGGTCAGAACCGACTCAATGGCACTTTACAACAACAACCAACTTTAAGGAGGAAGACTGCCACATCTTCTTTTATGGAGCAACTGGCCTTTTTGTTAGCAGCTAAGCCTTTAACTCCTGTACTATAATACGAAATGCTTTCAGGACCCTGTCACAGCATGTGTAAGAAGTGTCCATCTGGCTAGCTCTTTCATTGATCTTCACAACAGCCCATGGAGGAGATGCTATAACATTGTTCACTAGAGATGTAGGGAAATAGACTAGTGGCAACGTATAGTCATCTCTCCAAGGCCTGCTCAGTCAGCTTGGGATACTGTATTCAGAAACAGATATTCCTGTGGAGCAATACAATTTATCCTTGTACGATAATAGCCCTTGTTTTTCACTGGTAGCCTTTCCATCTGAGGAATGGTGGAATATGAATTGTCTTGAAACAATGGGAATTTTGCAGGTAATGAGATTGGGTTTGACAGAGGTACAGGGCCTTACTAGGAAACCAGTTCCTCCATGGAGTGTACCACATCCTTGAAATGTCACCACATAATAGAACTCACTCTTTTTCTTTGAATGCATTACTGTCCTTACTAGCAAATAAGAATAATGCATTGTACTTATAATATGGCTTTCATTTGAGGAACCAAGTGGTTAACGATGTTCAAAATGGTATGAAGAAGACCATACAGAAAGATGACTTTTGGATAGGGCTTGCACCTGCGTTCCCAAAGTTGTATCGCTTGCAAACCTTAACTTTCATAACATTTCAGACCAGGCAGACCACACCAACAGAGGCAGTAGGCTGCATCCATGTAGTATGGAGATGAGGAAAACCTCTCCAATGGGTCTCTGCCTGCCAACCTCCTCCTTGAGATTTATGGTTGAGGAGGTTAAGCATTGCCCAGGCTCTGCAAATCATCTTTTTAAATGCGTTGTGACCCCAAGTTGTACTGCCCTCCATTCTCTAATGTTTTCTAAGAAGACCTTGTCTTCTTCTTAGAAGACCTGTTCCCTGCTAACTAAAAGCTTGCAGATTTGAGTTTCACATACTTTGCCTATGAAAAGTTGCATGTGATCAAGAAGCACCATTCCCTGGAAAAGGACATCATGCTTGGTGATATAGAGGTTCACTGAAAAAGAGGAAGACCCTCAATGAAATGGGTTGTCCCAGTGGCTGCATCAGTGAGTTCTTACGTAACCATTGTGAGGCTGGTGCAGGACTGGACAGCGTTTCATTCTGCTGTACACAGGCTTGCTATGTACAATAAGAGAGGTACCTGGCAATCTGTTTTTGGAAACAGCCACTAAAAGCTCCATGGAATCCAGTTCTACTTTGATCCACCTGAGAACACTGTGACAGGAATTAACTTGACAGCAACTGGTTAAATGCTCTCCAAGAAGTGATTGTATCAGATTGTTTTCCTCGCCAAGAGAAGAAACTGATATATAGAAAGGCCAGGAGTGCTGGGGAGTTAATGCTCTTGGAAGCAGTCCTGCACCATTTCCAAATGACATCTTCAGAGATGATAGCTGAGGCAGATTCTAGGGAGGCTCCTCAGAGTTCTCCCATGAAACAGAGCTCCAACTTCTCCCTTTGGTAACCTGCTCATTAATGTATTTTGTATTGACTTCCTTTCCAAAGGGACAAGTTGGAGCTCCCTCACCACTGCTTCTGACATCACTTCCCTAATCAAGGACTTTGCACCAAACCCTTAATTAGGGTCTGCAGCTTCTGGGAAACCCCTTGTATTCACTTCATACTGCTACCATAACCATGGCACAAACGTAGCAGCTAAAAACAACATACATTTATTATCTCATAGTTGATGTAGGTCAGAAGTCTGGCCAAGCATGGTTGGATTCTCTACTCACGGTCTCACTGGGATAAAATCAAGTTTGAGAATGGAGACTGTACTTCCCACCTGGGGCTAAGCGTCATCTTCCAAGCTCATTAGTTATTGACAGAATTAATTTCCTTTGCATGCTTTTCACACAGATGTAGGGTCTTTTCCTACATCTTCAAGCCAGCGACAGCAGGTCAAGTCCTTTTCATACTTCCAGCCTCTCTGACTCCACCCCTACTCCCCCTTGTCACATCTCAGTGACACTCTCCTCTGCCTTCCTCTTCTACTCTTAAGGGCCCATGAGTCCTTTGTGACTCATGGGCTAAGCAGAATCATTAAGGATCATCTCCCTGTGCTAAAGTTAGTTGATCAGTAACTTTATCTTCAGAGTTCCATTTGTCAGGTAATGTAGACCTTGGGTCTACCACCAGGAGTAAGTCATGGAGATAAAAATTCTGCCTACCTCATCTTATTACGAAAGTATACGTGTACATAGATATAGAAGTGAACATCTTAACTGCATTTAATCAATAATTGGAGCTGGGACCACTTATTAGATCACTTGTTTGTTCATGATTCCATTAGTTTGACAAATAGTCCTTCAACAAACATCTTCAGTGATTGCTCCGTTAGGCCTGGTTCCACTATCTTTGGAATTTACCTTCTCGGAGTCCAGTAGCTGAAACACTCAACGGATTACAACAGAGTGGATCACCCTAATGATATAGACAGGCAGCGGCGCTCTGTAAACTCAGAAGTACTAAGTCAAGGGAGGCTGCTGGAGGAGACATCTCTTGCACAGAGACCCAAAGATGATAAGGATTTAACCAGGCAGAGGAAACGTCTTGGCAAACACTCACACTGTTATAGATGGCTTTGCTGTCCTTGCATGTGGAAATTCCCAGTATACTACAAAATGTTGTTGTTATTGTTGTTAAGTGCCGTTGAGTTGGTTCTGACCCATAGTGACCCTGAACAGGATTTCTGAGGCTGTAAATCTTTATGGGAGCAGAAAGCCTCATCTTTCTCTTGCGGAGCGGCTGGTAGTTTTGAACTGCTGACCTTGCGGTTTGCAGCCCAAATTGTAACCAGTACACTACCAGAGCTCCTTAAGTAACCCATATTTACCAGCACCCTTATGCCTTACAACTAGCTGCCTACCATGTGACTACTTCTATAGAAAGATTGACTGTATCAATCAACTTTCCTGTTTTCTTAATTACTTTTTAATCCTGGCTGTGGCACCCTAGTGGTTGAAGCTATGGGATATTAGCTGAAAGGTTGGTGGTTCCGCTTTGCAGGCGAAAGTGGCATTCGACTTCCGTAAAGATTAATAGACTTGGAAACCCTATGGGGCAGTTCTACTCTGTCCAATAGAGTTGCTATAAATTGTTATTGACTGGACAACATTGGGTTTGGATTTGAGTTTTATGGATCTCTAAGAACTTTCATTACATATGTTTTGCCACTGCAGGTTTAGATTGAAAAGGAAGAGTGGTTCACGCTTCAAAATGCAAAAACATAATAAAATGCACTCTATTATAGTGACAACCATTTCAGAGTTGGTATCAGAGCATTTTAGTTTGGACTTGAATCAGATGTGGATTCTCAGACCATTTATAGATTTGAATGCCCTTGATTTTCTTATCTTCACACTAGTACTAGCTTTGCAAGACTGTCATAAGAATCAGAAGAGGAAAATGTATGTGA
Source organism: Chrysochloris asiatica (assembly GCF_000296735.1). Classification (NCBI taxonomy): domain Eukaryota; kingdom Metazoa; phylum Chordata; class Mammalia; order Afrosoricida; family Chrysochloridae; genus Chrysochloris; species Chrysochloris asiatica. Next base: position 4,319,572 of record NW_006408564.1, on the reverse strand, counting down.
AATAATTCTTGAAATTTTGATAATTCCTTTCTAACAAACCCTGGGCCTTTATTAAACTACCATCTTCTCAATCTTTAGGACAACGGAATAATCAGTTTCCCAGAGCAAGCATTCTATTGGGATGCCAGCAGTACGGTTTCATTTTTGTTTTTCATTTTGTTTCATCTGCAATTTGTTCGTGCTGGTTATTTTACAAAGATACCCGTAAATGCTTTCTTTTCCCTATCCAAACTTCCTATCTTATCCTAGCCCTTGCATCTTTTGTCTTGGCCTTGTCAATCCTGTTCCCGCCTCTCACATGCTTTGAAGTGGGTTTCTGTAGCATTCACAGTAGCCAAAAGGGTTACATGAGAAGAAGTGGAAAAGTGTGTGCTGCCCAAGGCTAGGAGAGCGGTTGACTAAACGAGCAAATGTGGCTTTGATGGAGAGACTTGCCTTTAATAGGAGAAATAATCTTGAAGGAATGATAAAAATTTGGCGTTTATAAGGCCAGCTCTTTGAAGATGGTGTAGCAAAACTTTTATTTTTCTCTTATGTAACTATTTACACATGCTGGACATGTTTATATTCCATAATTTTTAGTATCTCATTTGTTAAGAAAAACAATCAATGCAAAGCTGAAAGCTTATATCGATAGCTGCCCACCAGACCAGACAGTCCCAGGGAGCTCTGTATCTTTGTAACTCAATGTAGGACATGTGTCCAGAGGATCCTCTTGAGAAGTGAGATTCTCTAAGGGACATTGTCTTCAGGAACCAGAGTATGAATCAACTTGAGCTGTGTCCCTGTATCCGCAGCCATGTGAGCAAATCTATCCTAGAGAAACTTCTACAATAATGCCTTCTTCAGGTCCTCTACAGACTGGGCATCATAAGTATTGTGTGCCTACTGAGCAATCAGAATGTGGCTAGTGCAGTTGGGAAACTGAAAATTTCATTTACATGTGATTTGTAGCTATCATGGTAGCCTAGATTACCAGTTTAACCTGAGAATGTTTTAGCATAGTGGTTTAGAAGAGTGTAGTTCTGAAGTCAAACTGCCTTGATGCAAATGCTGACCCTTAATAACCATAGGATCTTGGTAGAGTTCTTGTTTGGCTAGACTTCACTTTCCTCATACGGAAAATGGAAATCATGCAAGTACTTACCTTATTGGATTGTTATGAGAGGCATTTATTCTTTTTCTTTTCTTTTCACCTTTTTATTGGCCATGTAAATTTCCATTTCCATGAGTTCATGAGTTTCCATGAATTTCATCTCTATGCTCTTTTGCCCATTTCGTTATAGGAAGTTTGTTTGGCCTTATTGATTTATAGGCAATCATTGATTCGGATGTTAATTTTTTGTCAGTTGCAGTTGTTGTAAATGATATTCCTTCAAGAATTTTACCAGTATTAGCTATGCATCTCTGGTATGTATTAAGCACTGTGTTAGTTGGTGCCAAATAATAAGCACATAAGTATTACTGGTAACTCCTTTTGTCCTCCTCCCGCCTTTATTATTTGAATATGAATTTTTCATTCATAACAGTTAAGGTCCACTGGTTAAAAATTTGGTAGTTCGAATGCACCAGAGAAAAACATATAGCATTGTGCTTCTGTAAAGTTATTATCTTGGAAGCCATATGGGGCAGTTCTACTTTGTTTTTTGGGGTCACTGTGCGTTGTTATCAACTCGATCATGGTGGATATTTACAGTATTCTTAGAACAGTTTTTTGTTTTGTTTTATGAAGTCTCTCTGCATTTTGGATTCCTGTGGTGCTGTGGGATAATGTACTGGACTATAAGGTCTGTTTGAACTGCAAGGTTGGCAGTTCAAATTCACCAGCCCCTCCTCTTAAGCCCTTTACAGGGTTTCTGAGTCAGAACTGACTCGATGGCACATAACAACAACAACAACAACAATGTACTAATAAAGGAATCCTGGTGTGGTGCTCAAACCTGCCAGCTATTCGTTGGAATCCCTATGCAGGGTCACTGTGAGTCAGAATCGACTCGATGGCACTCAACAATGTACAAAAAGAGAGCAAAGGAAATAAATGAAATAAAAGTTTGGGGTTGTATTATTTAGAAAGGTATTTGTCTGCAACATGCAGCACGAAGAGTGAAAGAATAGCCCATTATGGTGGAAGCATTGATTTGTTTGTACATTGACATTATGGCTTTTATTTTATATAAGATGTCATATTAATTGTTCATAGTTCTTGGTCTAAAGACTAGACCAAGACACAAGACACTTATTGTCCACACAGGTAAGGTGGCCTCTGGGAAGAGGGTGCTATTGATCAGAAGGAGTTTAGGAGTGTGTTCAGATGGTAGGGAAGAAGGGATTGAGACCATTGAAGAAGCATTTATGAAGATGCTTATGAAATATCAAAATGAGTAGCCTGGTTGGGGCTAGAGGCATCAGCACAGAAGAAGCATGGAGGAAGTATTGTTTACTGAGCGATTAGCTAGGAGCATCCTGGATCTAACTGACATCACTCCTGGGAACTCTGGGGATCAAGAGAAAAGGATGAAGAGAAAAAGAAAAAGGAAGGATGGTGAGAGAAAGGAGGAGTGGGTAAGAACCCTGACTCAGGAACTGAGAGGAAGAAACCATATACTAGCACCCCTCCTCCCCAATTTGGGGCTTGCCCAGTGGCCTACATTGACTCTTTTGATCATTCCCTTATGGAGTCTGTGTGGAGGCCATGCAGCACATCATCTCACCCTTGCCTTACTGTCCTACATTGGTCCCAATAGACACAATCAACGAGGTCCTCAGAGGCAGAAACACTCATGAGGGATTATGATAAGTATTATATTGTCTGGAGTGTGTCCTATGAGCCAGTGTTTGGGACGGATGTTTTACATGTTGTGCACTACCCTTAAGCTTCTTAATAAATATGAATTACTCAAGAAGTATGAATTTCATTACCATTTTACAAGATACATGACAAATGTGGCACCACAAACTGGTGGGGAAGGATAGTCACCATTCTGAAATGATTGGGAAAACTGAATCATTATTTGGAAAAAAAATAAAACTAAGTGACTATTTAGCCCTACATGCAAAAATGGATCTCAGCTGAATTTAAAACTCAAGTGAAAAAGAGTATTAAAACTCATAAGAAGATAATTTATGAGAAACATTTTGAGACCTAGAAATACAGTACATTTACATGAAAGTTCTCAAAGCACAGACACATCATGGAAAAATGAAAGCTTTTGTTCTCATCACAATCAAGAATTTTTATCCAAGGAAAGACACCATGGACAAAGTTTACAAACATGATGCATTCAAAAAGGATACTTGCAATGTTCAAAACTGGCAAGGAACAAATACCTAGACTATATAGGAAACTATATGTTAGTTTCCTATATAGTCTAAGTATTATTAGGAGTCCTGGTGCTGTGGGTTAATGCACCAAACTGCAAAGCCATTTGAACTGCAAGGTTAGTGGTTCAACCTCACCAGCCACTCCTTGGAAACCCTATACAGGGTCACTATGGGTTGGGATTGACTCGATGGCACTTAACAACATATATTAGGTAGATAGATAGATAGATAGATAGATAGATAGATAGATAGATAGATAGATAGAAGATAAAATATGTACCAAATAGTCAAGTCTATCAGTGTGGCTCAAATGTACAAGTTTTTTTGCTGTTGCTGTTAAGTGCCTTCGAGTTGGTTCTGACTCATAGCAACCCTGCAGAGGGTTTCTCAGGAGCAGCTGGTGGGTTTGAATTGCCAACCTTGTGGTTAACAGTCCCATGCTTATGCTACAGCATCACACCAGGACTCATGACAAAGAGAAACACAAATTAAGACAATGAAATATCACTTTATACCTATTGTATTAGCCAAAATTGAAAAGGTGCAATTGTCAGATGTGTGGCTTACACTGCTGGTGGGAGTGTGAGTTGTGTTGTCCTTTTGGGGACCAATCAAAGGCTGTGTTGAGTAAAATGAAATGACATATGTACCCATTACAGTAGTTCTCAACTGGGATTATCCCCACTTCCGTTGCCCCCCTCCCCCAATTGGCACTGTCTGGAGGCAATTTTGGTTGTCATAGGTAAAGAGGGAGTGGGGATGCTGCTAACATCTAGTTGGTAGAGGCTAGAGACGCTTCTTAACCTTCCACAATGCACAGGACAGCCTCCGCAACAAAGCATTATCCAGTTTCTTCTAAGAGCAGCAACTTCACTTCTTAGGTATAAACCTAGAAAAATTCACAAAGAACTTCTTAGGGTATAAGTGAGGATACTTTTAGCACAGTTGGTGTAATAGGCAGTTAGAGACAATGTAGGGTCCCATCACGTTGTAAAATGCACTAAGTGGTTGCCTAAGTTGCCATGATGAGAAGTTACAGACTTGAAGTATGCAGCAACACAGATAGATTTTCAGTACATTCTTGTGAATAAAAGCATGAGATCCATATTGTTGGTTGGTTGATTAATTGGTTGATGGTTGATTGGTTGTTTGGTTAGTTGTGTGCTTTTGAGTCAGTTCCGACTCATGACAGCACTGTATAGGGTTTCTGAGGCTGTGAATCTTTATTGGTAGATTTGAACTGCTGACTTTGAGGTTAGCAGACCAACACATAACCCAATATACTACCTGCTCCTTTATTTTTGTTAAGTGCTCCTTTATTGTTGTTAAGTGCTCCTTTATTGTTGTTAAGTGCTGTTGAGTCGGACTCGACCCATAGCAGAGACTGATTAAATACGTTATCTCATTAACAAATATATGTCCTTGTAATTACAGTACTTATCTTCAGTTTCTATATGAGCAGCTTCAAAAAGTTTGTAGAAATTGGAAATAAAAAAATAATGGAATTTTTGCAACTTTTGCAACTCCCTAGTTTAAGGAGTCCAGGTATAGCATTGTAGGATAAGCAGTGGACCAAAATGCCAGTTTGAACTGTAAGGTCTACTGCTCAAACTCACATGCCAATCCTTGGAAACCCTACAAAGACAGTGTCACTATGAGTTGGAACCAACTCGACAGCCCTTAAGTAAAGCAAGGAGCCCTGGTGTTACACTGTAGGCTAAGCACTGGGGCGCAAAGTCCTTTGAACTGCAAGGTTAGTGCACTATTCATAGTCACCAGAAGTACCTGGGGAAACCTATACAGGGTCTCTGTGAGTCGAAACTAGCTGAAGGGCACTTAACAACAACAACAGTATAAGCAAACAGGAGAAAGCTGAGGCTTTCTGCTCCCATAAAGATTTACAGCGTCAGAAACCCTATGCAGAGTCCCTGTGAGTCGGGTCAGACTCCATGACACACCACCACCCTGGTTTTCTCAGAAGATGCTATGAAGACCACCCAGGGGACAAGCATAGAAGCTCTTTGGTAGGCAAGAAAATGTTAAAGGGATGAGACATAGTAGGTAGGGCAAATTTACTCTGAAAAGTTTGAGTAATACTAAATTGTTCTTAATGCACTGGACTGCAAAGTTGGTTTGAACCACAAGGTTGGTGGTTCAAGCTCACCAGCCGCTTCTTGGAAACCCTATACATGGTTGCTATGAGTTAGAATTGACTTGATGGTACTTAACAACAACAAAAACAAAGCCTTAAAATATATATAATCTTTGGAGAGTCCATTCTTTTAGGAACGTAGCCTATATGCAGAATTGTAAATACACAGGTGTCTACAACTGTAGTCTGGGGTGCAGGTATCCAACCTGTATCTGTGTAGTGACAGAGTGGTTCAATTCCACTTTTTGGGTGGCTAGGTGAGTTCCTTGTTGGAGTCCTGGTATAGCATTCTGGGTCAATGTGCTGGATTGCAAAGTCGGCTTGAACTGCTTGGTCGGTGGTTCAAGCTCACCAGCTGCTCCTCAGAAACTCTATACAGGGTCACTAGGGGTTGGAACTGACTTGATGGCACTTAACAACAACACGATTATTAAAGAATTGTTTGTGATAGTGGAGAAGAAAGGACATACCCCATTTATTCAGTAATAAGGACTGATTAAATAAATAATGGTGTGTTTGTCTAGATACACGTTTACATATACTCATAATAGAATATTATGGAGTCCTGGTGTATGCTGTGGGTTAATGTGCTGGACGTCAAAGTTAGTTTGAACCACAAGATCCATGGTTGAAACTCACCAGTTGCCTCTTGGAAACCATATACGGGGTCACTTTGGGTCAGAACCAACTTGACAGTACTGACCACCAACAACATAATAGAATAACTTACAGCAGCAAAAATATGCATCGATTTTCACTAAAAGATGTTGTACACACATCACTGGGTTAAAAATTCAGGTAAGTATGTATATTACACATTTACTATTTTTTTTTTTTTTTTTTAGAATCTATGTTTTATTTTTATACACAACACTTTT